>NC_090213.1:5048333-5384166 GCF_033026475.1 Channa argus | reverse complement strand
GTATTTGAACTCCACTTGTTTTTTTTTTCTGACAGGATGCAGCTATACAAACTTTTGTAGAAACTCTGAGACGACATGTTGAATCTATTTTGGCATTTTAAGGAACTATGACTCATCTCCTATAATGCAGTAGGAAATTAATTATCATTATTATCATTCACGCTTATGCGTTAGGATATTCAGTGCACGTTCTCCTAACGTGTTCCCAAAAATCGCAAGCATAAATCTTACATGGGTATGTGTCTATGTAATAAAGACAGTACAAGCTGGTTATGCTGGGTGATGTTTGTGCTGTTGATGCATTTGGAAATACTCCGAAAAGGTCAAGATGCAGAAATGTAGTTCAGTGAATTCAACCCAGTAACAGTAAGTATTTCATGAAGTACTTTCCTGTATTTCTCCTGATGCCACAGATATACTCAATGCAATCTACTGCTTTTTGTATTCGATAAAAAAATGAAAGGAAAATTGTCCCGTACATGTCTATTGCACCAAAGGGAGGCTTGGACACCTTTTTGGATTACACACATTTGTCCACATACAGACTGGAAAACACACACACACACACACACACACACACACACACACACACACTCTCGCTCAAACGCCTCTGTCCTCCTGTCATTAATGAAGCAGATAATAAGCTGCTTCACGCTCTGCTGTAGAAAAACCAAAATCAAAACCCTGTTGATTTAAGAATCAAAATGCGTACACTCATGGGTTTTTCATCTTCCATGCTCTGTGGCAATGATGAGGTAGAGCTGTGTGTGTGTGTGTGTGTGTGTGTGTGTGTGTGTGTGCGCGCGCATGTTTTCAAGCTGTATATCAAAAGCCTGAGAAGCAGGCAGTGGGGTTTGCTAGGCGGCGTTGAGAATCCATTCCTTGTGCCTCCCTCCTCATTTCAGAGCTCTGTATTTCCAAGAAATGATTCTTTGACTTTGACACTGATGTTGTCACTGAAAGAGTTCTTGACAATTTCTGCACTTCTAAAGTAAAAAGAAGTAAAATGCAAAAACAAACCATGCAAACATTTTTATATTGGAAGGAGACCAAAACCTGCATAGAGTGAATAGAAATGAAACCTTAGGCTGCAGTTCTATGTATCTGAAGCAATTTAGTGAAATCCGAACCTTAAAATGTTTGCAATTTTACACTACTTACCAAAGCAGTGGTACTGTGAACACCTAATGGGGTAATGTAAAGGATTCTATATCAGTCCACCTTATTCTATTCATAATTATTTTTTTCTATGCCCCGAATTACTGTTAAATGTTTAAGACAAAGCATATGTTGTGGATGTGTTTAAGATAGACAAATGTTTTAACATTAAGGTAAAAAATACCAAAAGAGGCTGAAGCTCAATATAAAGTCAATGTTACTTGATATTGTTTACTTTGATTGTATAGGTTTATTAAAGGTTTGTATTTACCAGTAAATGTTCACTTTGTTGGTTTGGCAGCTACTTCTCTTTTTTTCGTTGCATTTGTTTACTCTCATCTACAGATGTTTCAGTGATGAATATATTCTCCTCTTGGGGGAGCATCAACTCAATAAGTGCATAGCATTTGTAAACAATATGTCATCCACCAACACGCAAATTCTGACCATATACGGATAGGTTGAAGACACATTTTGCATATTTGACGTGACCCCTCCACATTAAAACTATCTACCTTATTTAAAGAATATCGACATCCATGTTTAAGCCACGACCATATAAAGGAAAAAACACATTTGAAAGCAGCACAGTTGCAGTTTTAGCAAAGTTGCTGTAATCAAACCTCTACTTAGGTCTACTTAAGTTTTGAATTAGCCAGTGGGGCGAGTGATTTGTCTAATCAGCCTCACTGATCAAATCACCATTATTAAGGCTCTTTGCTTTGTTTCATAGACCTACTCTGACATCCAAAACATACAGTATCAATAGGCCCCCTGTTGCTGCCCTGCATAGTGCTTTGCCTGACCAGGTAACATGTAACCAGGAAGAACCGAGCCTCTAATGTTCTTTGAAGACCGCTTTCACAACTGAGCTGCCTACAGTTGACCCCAAAATACCTTTGTGTAGGTGCATGGATGCATGATTTGGGTCTTATATTTTTATTTTTTATTTTTATGTTGGGTTTAAGACATGAATCAGTGGAAAATATTATTAAGTTTGACTAAAACATTATTCACTTCAACTTCCCTAAAGCTGAAATGTGAGACAGTGATGGGAGGAGGGAGGCCTGTGTCAACTACAGTAACTGTAGTGGTTAAAATTTGAACCATTATAAACCCCTCCCAAAAGTAAATGTTTAACAAATATGAATACGAAATTATGCAAATGGTGACTGTGAATTATGCCCCGTATATTTAAGGAGACGGCTTCTATCTTCAAATCAGAAGACACACATCTATATCACCTGAGGAAATCTAACAGTGATACCAGCATTTTTTCAGTCGAGAGGTAAGAACTACATAATGACAAACAATTTATAAAAAGTGTAGAAGTAGTAAGCGTAGTTATTGTGAAATAAACCATTTTTGCTTTTTTTGTAGGATGAAGTTAACTGTGGCCTTTCTTGTGTTGTCCATGGTGGTCATTATGGCTGAACCTGGAGAGTGCTTCTTTGGAACGATTCTCAAAGGAGCCTTTCATGGTACAGTAATTTAATCAACTGTTTTTTAAAAAATGAAAGATATTTTCACATGACATAACTTTCAAAATCACTGTGTAACTAATAGAAAAAATGTGCCAACCCAAATAGGAATGTTAGTTAAACACATATAGTCAGTGACTTTAGTTTTGGCTATTTACGCTTGCAGAATACTTGATAGTGTCACATTCATTTGTGCAAAATATTCTGTCAGATCCAGTTGTTGTTGAGGTAGTAATACATAGAGACACATAAATAACTGATTTATCGATAATTATCTGTCCATGTATTTCCAAACCCTCCCGCCCATTCTCATACCAGAGGCGTCAGAAAGCGCCGCTTTGTCCAATCACTTTTGCATTACATGCTGACGCTTAGGGTACAAGTTTGGGTCAGTGATCGTGCTCTGAAATTTCGGTGTAGCACAATGACACTTCAATATTTGACGCCTAAAGCAATGACGTGGAACATAAAGTCAAAAAGTCTCATTGGGAGGTGGACGAGGTTGTGGATGGCACATTAGGACTTTTCCACAGGGAGACCAGGGTACAACTTTACAGCAAGATGTATGGGGCATGTGGTTTCTATAGTAAGGAAGCATTTGGGGCCATTGTCACTGTATGTAACGTAACTAGTGTAACTTAAACTTACCCTAAAGTTTTTGTGCCTACGTGCCTCAGTGGACCTGTAGCGTCAGTATCAGAGCCCTTGTTCCAAGGGGGACACTGAGTGATGCCAAAGGGTATTTGTGGCATCAGTATATTACACCTATAAGGCCCAATTTGACGCCTTAGGAAGTCAATATTAGACTGTGTGGAATGAGAACGGGTTAGTCCGTCTTAATTATAGAATGGTGATTTCATGTGATAAAATTGTGCTAGTTACATTTTTAAGCTCCTCTTAAAATTATTACATTTATTGTTGTTGTTGTTTTTCTAGGAAGTGACTGAATCTTATAGGTTTAGGCTAAACTTTACACACAATGTCAGTCAGTGAGTTCAGTTTAATGTTTGTTTCTTTTTTCCTTCTTATTTCACACAGTTGCCAAGTTGATCCATGGGTAAGGAAATGCTTTTACCATAACTACCAGTTTTTCAAATAACCCAGTAATGAAGAAGCATTAGGTTTCTTTCCTAGTGAACATGTTTTAACTATATATATATTTACAATATCTATCACTACTTAATTTTATAATTACTTCTCTGCCTTCTAATCCGGATTCTGTCTTCCTCTCCCAGAGCTCATGGCCAAAAAGAAGATCAGCAAGAGCAGCTGGACACACGTTCAATCGATTACAATGCGGGGCGCCCTGGTTATGACTAGGATGAAGATATAACTCTCTTTTGAACTTTCTGAATGATGTGAAAAACAAAAAATTCTTCTTGCTTTTCATCCCACAAAAATATTTACTCACAATGGCAATACTGAGAAACTATGTTGCTGTCTTGACATACTGCTTTAGGAGTTATTGGGAATAAATCTGCATTACAGTGTAACATCAGTGCCTTTTGTTGTTTATAAATGCCGATATGAATATCATGAATGATAATATAATCTCAACTATAATGTAACAATATAACAATAAACTTAGAGGTTTATACTGACAACTGGTAACACTTTAAGACTCCAGATCCTGGTAGTGAAGCTGTCTACATAAAGCTTAAAACGTTAAGATATGCTTAAGAATTAAACTAGGTCTGCATCACAGTTTAAACCCAGTATAATGCAACTCTTCAGTCTCTCAAGTGTTAGAAGTAAAGCAACATGCTCCTGACATTACAGCTACAAAATGAATTTGTCTTCCTGCCCCAGCTGAGACTGAGAAACCAACACTCCACAGCAAAACCATAACTTACTGACTTCCTGGTGCTAAGTACAAGTTGAGAGATGTATTAAATTAGGCACATACTACGATCTACACTTCATTCTATTATTGCAAGCAAGGTAACAGCATGAGTCAACCCTAAGGTGCCCCCAGTGGGTCAGATGAGCACCGTGCACACTGTGTGTGTGTGTCTGTGTGTATGCATGTAAGTGAAGGGGTGAATGAGAAGCAACATTGTAAAGCACTTTTGATAAAAGTGCTGTATCAGCAGACAAATTACCATAAGCATTTACTGTAAAAGAAAAAATTGCAGACCCTGAAAAAAAAAATTAAAGGTGATGTTAATGCCATCAGAGTTATACAAAAGTTGACCATCAAACAAAACAACTTGTGCAAACACGAATGAGTGAGCTGTGCACTTTACTCAAACTAACGTTCACTTTTGTTCACCTGTGTAGCTTCTTGTAATGTCTGATCTGACATTGCTTTTAACCTGAAGGAACCTTTTTGTAGTTCAAGACGTTTCCCCTTTCTTGTGTGTTAGCACCACAAAAATTATGATGAATAAGAGTTCTTAGAACACCGTTTTGAGGAACCTTTTTAGCTCCTACGTAATTGTAAGCACTTTTTTCAAGCAGTTAGCAACCATGACTTCCGTATGTGTAAGCTGATTGAACACTTAGCTGATGCAGCGGTGATAACTGAAATTTGCCAGTGTATTTTGTAAGGCACAAATCGGTTTTGCCCTCATATATTTCAACATAGCGTGAGGCAACCAATGACAAGGAGTTTTATTCCTTGCTATAAAAAGATCTGCCTGTCTACCAAGTCCTGGAGATTAAAATCACCTATTGATCTTTTACTGCTGGATTTGTTCTGTTGCCTTTGCTCTCAATCATAAGAGGTATGAACTTAACATTTTATCATGCATTTAGGAGTAAAACAGACAGCTACTGAGAACAAGCTTGTTAAACTTAAAAACAAGAATTAACAGAATATTTACATTGTATGTAAATTATTATTCATTAGTTTAAGGCTGTTACCCTTAACTGTGGTATAGCTGTGTTAAAGAATGATGGTAAATCCTGCCATATTAACTGTTGGGGGACGTAGGCACCATTGTATAAAGATGAAAACCAGCACACCTGGGCAAATTAAACTAAAATAGCAAGAAATGGTATTTGGAAAAACTGACGTTAATAAATAAAGAGCAAGTTTTCCAGTGACAGTGGATGATCTGCACTTTGGACTACAGTCACACTCAAACAGGGTAAAGCTCTTCAACTAACCTATTATGGCAGCAGCACTGACCTACTGTGGCAATGGTTTTTAAAATCAAGACAATGTGAAAACATGAACTCCAACTCACCAACAGTAAACATCATCCCAAAGTTAACACAGTATGACATCAACATTAAATTCTCTAACAAGTTTGGTTGTTTTAAAACATTTTATGATTATTTAATGGTTATTTACATGACATTTTGTTTACATGTCATGATGAAAACTACCCAGACTGTAAAAATGGGTGTAGCATTCGGTCGGGAGCGTGAATGCGGAATCCAACTCTCCTGGAGCTTGAACAACAATAAAGATTTAATTCAATATATCTAATATTTTCAGGAAACCACAATACTAAGTACCTGTCTAATGCATGCAGGTTTCTGAGCAGGGCTTTCCCTTCTATACCAGTGTATTCCCTTCTGTGAAGTGCAAAAAATGCAATAAATCATAATTGAATATAATTATTTTCTGTTTATTTTATTTTCTGTTTTATTTAATTGTCGCGAGCCTCCACAAGTAAGCACTTTTTCTTCTAGTGTAAAAACACACGTCATTACTGCTCTTGTATGTTTTTATATTTGGAAACTGAACCGCTTTCTTTCTCTACACATCAGACTTATCTCTGGGAAAGAGCAGCAAGACCAGCTGGACCAACGCTTTGACCAAAACAAAATGGCTGCGGACTACACTTCCAGTACTAGGATGGTTCATAGGAAGTTGGGTTTTTAGTTAAAAAGAAATGCTTCTTGGTCTTCAGCATAGCACCAAAAAATTTAAAAATTATCTAGAGAAATGTCAGACATTCTATTAAAGCTTCATCGTAACATATTTTTCCTGTGTCTTATTAAAATGAGCAATACAAGGAAATGGAATACTATATATAAATTTCATCGAATATGAAATACTCTATCACACTGCAGTGTTACTTCTGTTTCTCAGCCTCTGTAGCAGAACATGAACCAAAAACTATTTGAAAGCTTAAACATTTGAAAAAAACAACTCGAAATTACTCCCTTTTAAATAATCTTAAAATCAGTAAGTAAAGCTGTTTAAGCATTTTGTAACTTGGTAGTAGTTGCAGACTCAGAATGTTTAAATGGCAGGGTTGGAAAACATCGCTTTATCATGTTTGCTTTATTGTAAAGCCATCTCAGAGGGCACTTTATCATGCTTTCCCTATTGTGGGCTTAACTTAAATGGCACTTGAGAGTGTAATGCTCGCAAATTTGCAACACAACGGACTACGACGGTGGATTTGAACCCACTGAAAAAACAGGGCAACAGAAGAACCAGCCCAACTGTCTGCCAGGGGTTGGGGTTATGGGGTTTCGGTTTATGGCAGAAGCTGTGTGATATATCCGATTGTAAATTAATGTTCACCAAGAAGCTGTTAATGTAAACACAGTAGGATTTGGTGCCGTTGATCTGGGACGAGCAAGCAACTTTGCGATGCCAGGGGGCTGAAAGGGGGACTGCAGGTTGGATTTTATGAGCCTGCTTCAGAATTAAAACAGAGTAGGGTACAGTGAACATACCACACTGAAAAAGTATCACAAAAAAAAAGTACTACACTTTGAATAGCTACTTCTGTTGAGCAGCGTTTCCCAAAATGAGGGTCATGACCCCATTTTTATTGGGTTGCCAACCTGCAGAGTTAAGTGCATAGCAAGTTACATGTTGTACACAGCTGCTTAAAAGTTAATTTAATGTTTGTTCATTTTGTATTTTTGTATTTTTGGTCATTTTTCTTATACACCGGTCAGATACATTATGACCAGCTGTGCAATTTAATGCAATCAAATACAATGGCTCTGCCATGAATTCTGCTTTTACAAGGTTATAATTTCTTAGTTTTTAGGTTGAAACTCTCTGATACTTCTATGTGTTTATTATTGAGTTTAAAAAAGAATTTCAGACATTTTCTGCACATACCTATGAGTATAACATAAGTTTGTTAGCAAACTCATCTGTGCAGCCTCAAACTAACCCCCACTAACATTACATCTGCTCGCTGAAATAACTGGTTATGACCAGGCTTTTGATAATAGATCACCACAAATTCATGTTTTAGTAAGATAGTCTTGAGGTTTGAATCCGCACAAAAGCCCAAAATTGATTTGTTGTGTTGATTATAAGCAGGTTTAAATGTAGATGTATAATGTATTTTTTTAAGTTAGAAAAAGAGTCAACACAACTTTCTTTTGGTTCTTGAGCTGAAAATTTTTGGAAACACAAGGTATAAATTAATTCATGCTTGTGAAAGACATGTTTCATAAACCTGGCAGGATCTAAAGGCAAACATACATGAGGTCTCTGTTTTTGGGTTAAGTTACATTTTATAAATCCCTTTAGAGAAATTTGTTCTCTGCACTCGAGTCACTCAACCAGTTCAGGAGCAAATCACAGTGCTGTGGCTGCCTGGAGACCAGCTCGGTGTCTTCATTAGGGGCAAGTGGCAGGAAAATACCTCGGCGAAAACCAAAAGAGAGAAAAGTTCCATGGGTCCTCAGGACACTGTTGTTAGCAACAGAGTAAAGACGCCTACCTTACACTCTTACCTACACAGAAAAGGCCATGAGTGAATATGTTGTAAAACTGTGTATATAGATTTCACAATCCAGACTCTACAATCTGATAAAAACAATGTCTCGCTCATCTCCATGCAAATTACTGCTACTGTTCTTAGAATGAATGTGAGACAAAGCATGACCTACAAAAAGGCCAACTTCCTCTGTAATGCTGCATGTTTTTTTAACTCTCTTTTAGCTTGTCCTGTCTCCTGTCTGGGGCTTGGTCTGCACATGTATACTTATTACATATATATTTTATTTATTTTTATTTAGTTACTTATTTTTGGCCGGATGCCCATTCTGATGCCCCGTGTGTAATACTGCAGGTGTTATTCAGTTATGTCTTAAAAGACAAACCAAATTAAACTACATTTAAATGCATCAGTTACAGCATTTCATCTTCTTTTTTAAAGGGAAGCTGATGCATAAGCTTTCCACATTTGCTGTGTTGTGGACAATTTGATTTAAAAAACTAACTCATGGTGGTTAACCCTCCTGTTATGTTCGTTTCCGAGGAACAGCCTTGATGTCCCCGGGTCAATTTGGAACACACCTAATTATACAAAAGTGTCAGAAACCAAAAAATCTCAAAAAAAATTGTTTATATCTCATCATTAACTCTATTACTAACCATTTCAATCAATATTTAATTCAATGATGTTCTTTACTGTTCACAGATCATGGTTCAATGAGCATAAGTCACTCGTTTATTAAAAAAGATCATGTTAAAACCTTTTTTAATTTACATTGAAAAGACCTACATATAAATTACAATAGTTTTATATGCAATTGATTTTTAAAAATGTTTTTTATATTTTGATTTTTTTTTGTTTATGGAGTGATGTTGATAAATTAAAATGAGACACCTCTTCTGTTCAGGGTCAAATTGACCCGTTTTAAAGTTAACCATCTAAAAAAAATATTTAAAAGTATTTTTTCACTTTGAAACTTCTCCTGCTTGGCTTATTTAGTGTAATCAACATATAAAATAAAAATGGTTCAGTTCACATATTTGTAACATGTAGGGGGGGGGGGGGTGTCTAAGACATGCATAAGAAATAGGAAAAATTATTTTGATTTATTCATTCATGTTATCCCATGTATAAGATGAACTATACTGATAGTCCGACACACACACACACACACACACACACACACAAATCTTATTCATTCTTTCAGTTATAGTAAGACCATACATTATAAAAGAATTGTCTAATTTATCAAAATATCCTGTTAAAGATGAGATGAAAACTGAAGAATGTTGTAGTCTTTACTCTTTGATGCTTGTAATAAGTAGCACCATAAAGAATTGTTGAGTATTGATTATTTTTAGTATTAAGGCAGAAATAGTTTAGTTATTTTAGCACTGAAGCTGTGAAGCTTCTACAATCCAACCAAAAGTACTTCAGAGGTTACAGAAAGAAACAATTCAAATGTGCAATGTATCAGCAATGACAAGGACTTTTACAATAACACTGATGATAATCTTTCTGAAACAGAGCACATTATATAAAAATGCAACTTGAGTGGTGAGATTTAAAACTGTGTTTGAGCTCTTATAATAATGGAGAGACAATAACAGCCATTAAAATAAACGTTAGAATTTCATTCTTTTGAATGGCTCTGGCACAATGGTGATCTAAGTAAACTACAATGCACTGGGTTCCAGCACTTATTGCTACTTCTTTTTTTTCCCCACATTTTGTGGGTATGTGTTAACATGTCAGGATCAACATGTTGACTGCTGATAAGTGTTCTGATGTGGCAACGGTGACTTGGCATTAGGAGGAGTGCAAACTTCCTTTATATCTTAAGATAGAACACTCATGCTTAAAAGATTTTACTATATTTTATACTTTGGGTATATGACTCAAATACAAGTGGTTATTAATATTAAACATTTTATTGCTGTGTTCCTGCATTCCGCCTCTGACTCGATATTTTACAAACCAGACTAAAGCATGCTTTTGTGTTTGTTTCCAAGTTATTCTTAAACAACAAATTCTTCATTTAGATCAAGTGCGTACTATGAAGGTGTATCACAATTGGCCGACCGAGATCTGAAATTCAACCGAGAAGGGCAGCGATCCAGGTAATAGCCAGCAACAATTTAGTGAATAAAAATCCCCATAATAAATCTTATTTACTTCGATTAACTTCTTGAGTAATTTGAGCATGAATTATATAGTTTTTATGTTGCAAGACTTAAGGATGAAGATGTTTGTCATTTTCCCAGATGGTTTTCTAAAATGCCTTTGTCATACTGCTTTCACAACATTTTGCTGATAAACAGACCTTCACTTCTTCCATTGGTGGACATCAAAGCCACACAGCTGCTCCACGCACGTAGAGAGGCTAAATGACAACTCTTTTGTTTTTTTTGTTTTTTTGCGTGAGATTGATGCTCAGATATGTGCTGGCTTGTGCAATCTCTGGGGTTGTGAAATTTGGACGGTTCACCGTCTTTTCCAGGGACAGTTCAACTTTGGGCTGTCGTGGCAAAAACTGTAAGGCAAGTTAAGGAGGTAAAAGGCAGCTCACAGTCTTGTTTATGGTGAGTTTAACCAGCAAGACAGAGAAACATGCAGAACTACACTCCAGAGTGGGTCAATTGACAAGGTTTTACTGGTTATTGGTGCCTTTAACCACTCAGCTCAGCAGCTGAATTTACATAAAAGCACAAAGAAGGACTCAACCTTACAGAACATACACACAGTGGTCAGGAATCTAATTAGCAAGTATCTGAGACCACTCGTCTCCTAAGGGACAGCTTCCTTATGAAGCTCTGGTCTAAAGACAGTGCAGACAGAAGGTCTGCTGAAGTGTGAATGTAGCATTTGGTCACCATACACAGGCATTTTGCTATTGAAGAAAAATTTCTCTCACATGGGCCACGTGGGGGCGTGAATCGCAGACCATTTGGTAAACAGGCACTCTACAAATTGAGCCACCGACGCTCCCATACAGTGGTTAAATGCCAACAGAAATCAATATTATCATTTCCTTCAGGCCTTCAGCATTACATTTGGCATAGTTATAAACTGTTGTTTACAATTCTTAATTTGTGGCTTGTAAAGATGCTATAAAATTGTATAAACTAAGTAATGAATGAAAGTTGGGAGATGTTTGTTGTTTTCAGTATGTGTTGAGGTTTCTTGTTAAACACATATTGGCTGCAGCTGGAAATGTGTGTTTGGAGCCACTGTAAAGTTCTTGATGGAAAGGTGAATTTATTTTGACTGGGGGTAGAGTGGGTCAGCCAATAATCATGATCACATGTGTTATAATGTGCCAAGATATTGCAACAATGACTACAATTGAAACAATTCCCCTTGCTTTAGCAAGCATCATAAGCAAAGCACCAATCTAAAACACGCATGAATGCAAAAACCACAGTCAGCCATTTTCAAGATGATATTGGGCAGAGCTATGCAGGGCCAATGTCTGATGCTACTACTATTTGCTGTCATAATGTCACACTTCAGTCACACTTCAGTAAATCCAAGCTGGTCTCAGAACAGCGTTACAGAGCTTCTGTGTACATGATCAGTTTTGATCATTAAAGCTTTGCTGTTTGGAAAACAACTGTACTGTAAGAAAAGATGTATAGGCCTCATTCTGTGCATAAAGATTCATATGATACTGATCAATAAAGAGTTGGAGTCTATTTCAACACTTATTGAGAAACTCCATTTGGTCCCACCCACTGACAGAAAAGCAGGCATTTCACAACGTTTTGGTAAAGTAATTTATATCGGCTGTAGATCTCACAACCACTAATTTATACCGCTAACCGTTCTCTTTTTCTCTATCAATCAGTGGACAGGTAAACAGTAAATATTTTAACTTTGTTTTTATATAATGCAATGTAAAGTATAGATTGCCTGTATTGTGACGTTACATCTTATAAATAGAATGAAAATATCTGTAATGAGATCAGAGATAAGAACCTTTTTAAGACTTAAATGTTACCTGAAACATGGATAACTAGACATAAAAAATGCAAAAAAAGAAAAATTGATTGCTGGTTTAAAACTAAAATACACATCATTGTTTTTCAGGATGAAGTTTGTCATGATCTTTCTAGTGCTGTCACTGGTGCTCCTCATGGCTGAACCTGGGGAGTGCTTTTTTAAACGGTTAGGATCTATGTGGAAAAGTGCCAAGGCGGGATATCGAGGTAAATCACATTCTGTATCAACCTCCAATTTTTGGTTAACAGCAAGCTACATTAGTTTGTTACATGCATAAATATATACAGTACATTCCCACCACCAGATTGCCAGTGTATAAATTATCAAGTCTTGAGTTTTACCAAAATGCTTAATTTATTACAGTACAAACAGCTCAGATGTATTCAGAGATACAAAGAGCAGCACCAATGATGTAAAACCCCAATTCCAAAAAAGTTGAGGGGATTTGTAAACATAAACATTGAATGCAAATCTCATCAACCCATATTTTATTCCCAACAGAACATAAACAACATATCAGATATTGAAATTGGGACATTTTACCATTTCATGGAAAATATTAGCTCATTTTGAATTTGATGGCAGGAGCACGTCTCAAAAAAAGTCTGAAGACGGTGATGTTTACTATTGTGTAGCATCCCCTCTTTTTGAACAACCATCTGTAAACGTCTGGGAAGTGAGAAGACCAGTTGCTGGAGTTTTAGGAGAGGAATGTTGTCCCATTCTTGACTGACACACGATTCTAGCTGCTCAACAGTCTTTTTTGTTTTATGATGCACTAAATGTTTTTTATCGGTAAAAAGTCTGACTGCGGGCAGACAAGTTCAGCACCTGGACTCTTCTCCTCCAAAGCCCTGCTGTTATGATGGATGCAGCACGTATGTGGTTTAGCAGTGTCTTGCTGAAATATGCAAGGCCTTCCCTGAAAGAGACTTCATCTGGATGGGAGCATATGTTGTTTTAAAACCTCTATATATTTTTCAGCTTGATGGTGTCTTTGCAGATGTGTAAGCTGCCCACACCATAGGCACCAATACCCCCCAATACCATCAGAGATGCAGGTTCTGCCTGCTGTTCACAAACTGAATGGTCCCTCTCCTCTTTAGTTTGCAGAACAGGGCGTCCACATTTCCAAAAAGAATTTTATTCAATTATTTTTAAAATTTTAAAGAATTTTATTTTATTCATCTGAACACAGAACACTGGAAAATGGAAAACATTTTGCCTCAAACCATTTAAAATGAGCTTTGGCCCAGAGAACATGGCAGTGTTTCTGGATCCTGTTCACATATGGCTTCTTCTTTGCATGATACAGATTTAAATTACATTTATGGATTGTACAGTGAACTATGTTCACCCATGCAGCGATGTCAGGTAGAGAATGAGGCCTGTTTTCAATGTTTAATGAGTGCTGCCTGAGGGCCCATGATTATGTGCATCCACAAAGATTCCTCCTGATTCTCTGAATCTTTTGATGATATTATATACGGTAGATGGTTGGATCTTCAAATGCTTCGCAGTTTTACATTGAGCAAATTTTTTCTTAAATTGTTCCACAATTTTTTGGCCCAGTTGGTCTCAGATGGGTGAACCTCTACCCATTTTACATTTGAGAGGATCTGCCTCTCTGAAATGCTCCTTTTAGCCATGTTATTGACCTGTTGCCAATTAACCCAATTAGTTGTCAAATACTCCTCCATTTCCTTTTGATTGCAGCAATTACTTTTATTCATAAATTCAAAATGAACTAATATTTTCCATGAAAATATTTTCTTAGTTTCAACATCTGATAAATTATTTTAATCACAATAGAACATAAACATGGTTTGATGGGATTTGCAAATCATTGCATTGTTTTTATTTACGTTTTACACATCTTACCAATTATTTTGGAATTGGGGTTTTACTACAATAGTAAATTGCCTATCATTAATTCTACAATTTTGTTTTATAACGTAATCTTCATCTCTTTAGCATTCAGAAATAACTACAGGACGGAAAAACTTGAGAGATTGCGCCAAAGGTAGGCACTTTTGATGGTGTGCGATATTTACGCATATTTATGTTTTTACAAATTGAAAAGGGACATAAAAAAAATTTAACTCACAGGTTGAAATTGTTCAGCCCTGCTGCTATATAACTTTGGTACTGTATATAGATTAACTACCTACACACAGCTCTAACTTTACTTTACTCCTCTTACTAGGAATGGATACGGAAGAGAGTCGCAGGATTATCAGCCATGAACCTGTTTTTTTTTTTTCTTTGCTTTGCTTTGCAATACCATGAGCAAATGGAAAAGTAAACCCCTAACCACAGATTGATAGTCTTGCGTTTGCATAAAGCACTTGAGATGCAGTGATCATTGGCTCACAGCTCAAACTGATTTAGAAAAATCTAAAACTGTTTGATTTTGCAACCTTTCCTGAGAAATAAAGCAGCATTACACAAAGGCAAACTTTTGCTTTCTGGTATTCAATGAATAAGTTCCCGAACTTCCACAGGGAAGCACAAGTTGAGGGCACTGGGTGAGTATGTGAGGTTTGAAGCTTCACATCAAATCTACTGGCAAAATAAAGTTTGTTGGCCAAATCCACAGTCCCCCTTAGACACATGGCAGGTGGTCTTTCAACCTGTGATGCTCCTCATGCCTTTCCACACTTCTGTTAGACAGGTTGTTCCAGTTTTATGTTCATGTTTAACCATGATGCACTGCTGAGGGAAATATGTTAACGTTGCACTGCCTGGGTGAGCTGCTAATGGTAATGTAATTATTGTGACTTTCTAGCAACACACAAAGCTTTGGTTTGGTTAATTTATAATAAAATAATAATACTGGGGTAATATTCCAGAAACAACAAGGCAATTTAGTTAATATATACGGTTATTTAGTACACATTTCATTTACCCCTCTACTTTCACAACCTGACACCAAAGTCTCTAAAGAGAAATTCCACAATGTTTGAAATAAAAAAAGGTTAGAAGAAAAGGAAAGGAAAGAAAAAACAACAAGTTTTTAACACAGCCCAGTGTGAGATGTTGGTGATAGCCATCACATGACAGATTTTAAATCTCCTCTGCGGTGAACTGGCAGAAGGTCAGGGATCGAACAGACAGGTTGCCAGACGTTTGGCTTAGTGGATTCCCAGGGAGCTCACTTTGGCTTTTGTCAATGAGCCTATTTATAGCCATTCCAAGCTCCTCTGATACAAATCTCAGTCCGTCTGTGAAAATCAAACATACTTGACCTTTTTCCAATTCTTGTCATATTCCACAATGTGGATAATCTGCAGTTAAGGGACATCTGAATGGATAAATAAGAATCCCAGTGTGTTTAAGATCATTTTCAACTTAAGACAACTATTCTTTGCCACTTTGTCAATTATTTTTTTTCGATAGATTCATCATGATGCATTACAATAAAATAAAAATAAAAAAAGTGACATGTTCCACAAAATTCTGTGTTGAGTTGTGAAAATTTTCATCATCTGCTGCTTGTAATTACTTTGCTGCAGCTTTAAATTTGTGCAGCTTTACAATTTAATGCATAATATGAAGCCTATCATGGCTAGAAGTGTGAGACATCGTCATCAACGTCATTATTTGGTATAAAAAGGACAATTTTCAGAGGTGTGTTTGTCCCTAGTCACCATTTTTACTCATTTGTGTTCGCACATCTAACAGGTGGTTGCACACTTTAACTTACAACATGGGCTGTGTACTGTGTTCACATTTGTGTCACAGTTCCAATTAAGCTGCCTGTCCAAATTTTAGCAAGTAAAAAAGGTAAATAGAAAAAAGCCACTAAGACAATAAAATGCAATGTTTTCTTAATGCTGTTAAGATGTTTTGCTTTCAATTTGGAGTATGTTTTAGTTCAAGGTGTTTTTAATAACATTTTATTAATGTATGTAAAATGATATTGTTAGCCATCTGAGGTTGTTTCTCAGAGACCTCACAAAAAACCTAAAGCACACCCACAACACTGTAAACCCTGGACAGTTATATTATTAGACTTTATAAAAATAGCAGTATGACTTGATTCAATACTTTATATTTATGCCCCCCCCCCCCCAAAAAAAAAGAAAAAACAGCCCCACACTTCCAGAACTTCAACTGCAATATTGATCAATACCAATTATCCAGAATTATGCTGCCTGGACTGACTGCACAAATAAAATATCATTGCAAGGTTGTTAGCTTCTATGAGATACAATTGGGTACATTTTATCACAATATGTGAAACCTTGTAATAAAAAAAAAAAAAATCTCCTCAAAGGCCAAGCTGCTCAAAATCAAAACAATGCCTCATCAAGACTCTTGCAGCTGCATAAACAGGCATTTATTTATAACAGCATTTACTAACTAACTTCCATTTACAAAATGCAAAACCGTCCATGTTTGTTCATATTTCACAGTAGATCATTGGCCAGGTTTGGGCTGACTTCACCAAAGAAGCATAAAAAAATGCTGTGAAAAACAAGCAAACAGGTTTACCACCCAAATAGGATAAGGAAGCAAAGTAAGGAAAATTATAATTAAATAATATTTAGCTATTAAAATAATCTGTTAATAATATAGTTTTTCTGATGCTACTCTATCGTGAATTTAGAAAGAAATGAATGAATTAAAGCAGGACAGTCCAATAAAGCATAGGATGCAATAAATATTACTGATTTAATGATGAGAAAACAGGTTGCAGCAGCAATGAATAAAAACCAAAAGAAAAATAAATAAAAAAAGACACAAAGGGGAAATTAAACATAACCAAATCGATACAGCGCTACGACCTGAAATGAGTGAATGAATGGATGACGCCATCATACAGAAGACAGCTTTACAGTTAGTGATACGCCTCATTGCATTTTTTCCCCCCGTGTGTCTGAGTGTAACTGGGTAGTAGGAGAGTTGAACTGTCAGCCATGCAGGGTGATTTACACAAGGCCTTTACACTAAAGTACCGCGAAGCACATTAGACAAATGACACAAAGAACAGGAAAGATTTATTCTAGACAGATAAGCAAAGGGTGGGAGGGCATGTGAGGGGGATGTAGGAAGGAGTCACACACAAATACACTGAGGACAAACCATCAGAAATGTGGTATTATTTTTGAAACAATAAACTTCATGTCCTATATCAGTATTTAACCAGTGTATTGATTTTTGTCATTTGCCACATTGAACCCAACAGAGCTACAGGCTGAATGCAGGTTCAGAGTTACAGGCTGGAGTCAACCTTTATGCATCACAAGATCTAATCCTACCACCTTGTGGAGCCTTGTTGAAGTACATCGATACTTTATGGAGTCTTAAACTGTAAAAGGGTCTTGGTCGCTGATGAACACTCCTCATTATTAGCAGGATGCAGTAACACTTTGATGTATAAGTTTGGCCTAGTTCAGATTGATTGATTCTTTTAGAAAATAGCTAAACACAGTTCATCATTTTTTTGAGAATGTGCAGAGTTTTCCATATTATTGTACGCATTAGCCGTCAATTCATTTAAAACTACTTCTGCAGTTTTTAAGAAAGGCTAAAACCGAATTAAAACACTTCGCTGCTTCCTTATAAAAGCTGGGTCCTTGCGCTGGTAAATTCATACTTATTAAAACTTATTAAAATTGAACAGAGTTTGGGGACAAACGTTATTCTTCTCTCTATGGTTCGTCAAGAGACAGATTTACGATGGGTTCCTGAAAGCATCATCATTTACCATTATCAGATTAGGCTTAAAAACAATGAATGGCCTTTATTCTCCTCCGCGAGTATCCGACTCGCTCACATATCTATTAAATCACACAAACTGTGTCCTCAGTCCTACTTGTACTTTAGTACTGGCATCCAACAGAGGGCAGCAGTGTTCATCAGGTGCAGCAACCTTTTAGTATCTTCTCAGCTGCTTGTAGCGCTGGACTTCAGCTGGAGTTCATCGACGGTCACATGACGATGTTGTAGCTATTTTATTCCAAATGTTTGAGCTTGTTCTCCACTGCAGAGCTGTTGGCTGAGTCTGATAGAGAGAGAGAGAGAGAGAGAGAGAGAGAGAGAGAGGGAGAGTGTGTGTGTGTGTGTAAGAGAGTGAGACAGAGTGTTTGCGCGCGCATGGATTGTGCAGCATTTTTACTCTGCTTGTTCGTTTAATGCAAAGCATTTTCGCCACCACTCTGACAGCTGACGGACTGAACGAAGAGAGACAACAGACAACAGGAGTCACCGTCAGGGCGCATCAGCATTTTGTGGGAAATTATGAGAAACGCGAAGCTGTGATTTTTTTATTATTTCTAATTGTCAGCTGATAAGGTGAGACTGAAAAGCTTCCGCTACTTTTAATGTGCCCAGTGGTGAAATTTACCTCCTCCTGTCAGCACCTGTTTAAACATCAATTAACTCAGTGTCACATTACTTTTGTTTTTAACATGTGGTGTAAAATATGAAATGGAGACTGTCTGCATATCTGCATGTTTGGAGATTTTGGACTAAATAACCGTTAGGTGCATCTCTTCTAAAATGTTTAGTGATTAATGTCCTTTTGCGTTGGGTGTTAACAGGTTAATGTCAATTCCCCTCATGATTTATGGTGGATTTCATTGTGGGCCACATTTTGGCCGCTTGTTTTGGGCAACTGCTTAACATCTGGTCACTCGTTATTGGATTGGGCTAAATTGCAATAGCAAACCAGCTGATTTATGCACAAATTATTATGTATTAGACCGGTATGCAACAGTACAAAAAAAAAAAAAAAGGAAATGCATATTTGATGGAACTCATCCGCAGAAAATTGTGGCTTTGTGTTAATTCAGTCATGGGTGAAGTATCTCCCCCTTTTAATTAACTGAGAAAATGGGTTAATGTCACATGGATGACTGAGCAAAGACATGGGAGGTTTGCCAATGTGCAGAGGGCTATAAATAATCCACCTACTACACAGTTTTGTTTTTTCTTTATTGGAAGTAGAATAATTGTTACGTGAATGGGACGAATACATCAGGTCAGTGAGCCCACATGTGTCACTCATCATCTTTGAGACCCTTTGTACTAATTACACCTCCCTTATGATCTTTACTCTTTAAAATTCCCGCAGCAGAGACCACACACACTGTTCCCCTCTGACCTGGCAGACAATCGGATGCTCAGTTGGACACAAATCTTACAATGCAACGGCACATGACAAGATAATTATTTTTTCTCTTGCTGAGTGAATCTTTGGTGTCTTTTTCTCAGTTCAGCAAAACTGTCGCTCCAGCATCATCAGCTGAGAGATGATGCTGTGTATTGCTGTAATCCTGTGTATATGGAAGCCGGGAGTAACCTTTGTAAATCATACTGACGAAGGCCTGATGACTGAAATCACACGGTGAATAAAGCTTGGAGAAGAGAAGTGGAGCGTGGTTGACTTTTGATGAATGTGTCATCTGTCAAAAAAACCTATTTTAGCGATTAGCATCGTTCTTCATTCAGCAGCAAGTAACTTCCTCATCAGTGCAGTGGATTGAGCTGTAACAATCACACTGACCTGGGGAGCGTAAAGCCTGATCTTTCCTCTCATTGGTTGAGTTTCGATCATCGCCGCTGCTAACAAGTTGCTAATCTGTCCAACCTTAGGGGGGCTGAAGAGGAGCTCGCGGAAAGTGAGTTTGTCTGGTTTTTGTTTAAAACCCAAACTGTGAGCTTGTGGGGGCGTGAAGTCCACATGTGTAAAACTCACCAGTGCTCTCTGCTGAAGTTCAGAATGTTCCAGCCTTCGTCTCTGCGCTGTGAAAACTCCCAACATTGTTAGAGTCCTGCTGTTAGTGCTAAGCGTCTAAACTCGCTGCAGCCATTTGACTTGCTCACCGACTCACATGGACCAAGTTACATTAAAAAAAAGTATTTACATTTTGAGTAGTTTTACAAATGTCAGTGGGATTTTGTGTGAGGTTTTCTTGTTTCTAACAGATGCGTGAAATTCAGCCACGCACGTTAACTGCTGTGGGCTGCGGACGCCATCTTGTGATCTACAGTAAATGGTATGTTTATCTGTGCCTGTTGTTTCAGTTTTTCAAATTTGATGGAAAGAGAAAACAGGACCCTACCTGGAGAAATTAATTGCCAGTAACAAGCAACAGCGTTTGTAGTGGCTTTACTGCAAGATCTGCTAATTTGAGTACAGGTCCTCTCACTTCTTACTATGGCGGCAGCTCTGACTGACTGAAGCAACTATTTTCAGAACCATAAAAAGTCAAAACACAGAGTGCAGCTCTGCAATAGAAAGTCAGGGTAAACCTGACAAGATGGCGACCATGTCCCCCAACACTTAAGACACAATCATAGTCACACACAGCCTGTAGTGCAGCCTTGCTTTTCCTTGGCTTGTTGTCACACTGAACCTTGAACTCTTTGTAATGCTTGGATTGGGCTCGAAGAAGGAAAGAGTCTACTTCCTATAAGGGCTCAGTCTTATTGGTTTCGGTGATAGAGGCCTGAGGGAATCATAGATGGCCCATATTGAGCATTAAAGGATTCTTGGGTGTTTAATCAGATGCAGACATTAAGAAGAGTTATTTATTATTCCTAATGTTAGGTTTGGACTGTGGCTATATAATGTTGGAAATGCAATAGGCAGCTTTTTTCTTGGCCTTTTGTCACCTATTGTGAGTGCAGCTGCACCGGAAGAATGCTGTGTAACATCCTTTCTAGATCTGGTTTTCTTTATCGTAAATTCTGTGTGGCATTGCAGTTGAAGTGTGAGCAGACAGATGTGGACTTTGCTTTCCCACCATCCTCTGATGACACAGAGTAACAGACAACAGTGTGTGTGTGTGTGTGTGTGATGAAACAAGCATTATGTCTCACCAAAGTCAGTTTAATTAAAAGATAACTCACCTCATGAATGCACCCACACACAAACACATATGCAGGGGTACGGAGGGTTTAGCCGGATCTCCTAGCAGCCCTAATGATTCCTGCCTAGCTTCAGTCTAAATGTCAATCTGACCCCTGTCTCCCCTGTGTAATGAGAAAGTCCAGAACTGAGCGTTTTTTAACTACTTCGTCAAACACTCACAGATCTGCCGCCAGGGCTTGTGGGAGTTTAACACCCACCGTTTTTCCCTCAGATGTCTGTGTGTGACACAGCCTTTCTGTCATGACTTGTATCTATTTGCTCTGCCTTCCCTTTGACTTTATGGTTTGCATCATGTGTAGCCTGGGATACTCTGACCCGCTGTGTCCGACCCAGAGTCAACAGTCTGGTGTGTGGCTACCATGTGATGTGGAAAAGGTAGTGATTAGGATTTATTACTAGTCAAATTCTTGACGGATAAAATATGAAATTCAACCTGCTTTAAATTTAAAATTGAGTTGTACTAGAGTTTGTGCCAGATTTGAAAAGAGTAGGTCAGCAGTAGCTGGACCTGTGGGACGATATTGTCAATCATTTGTTTTAAACACAATTACTTCCCATGATAAGTGGCTTCTGAGACACTTTTTATTTCCCTGAGGGCATGTTTTCAATAGATTTATGAGTCTATTTGGCCCCTGGTCTTGAAACAACATGTTGGAATCCTTCCATAACTTTCTGTTCATTCTTTGCCTCCCATAAATACTTCATCGCAGCTGTTTCTGTGCTACCTGTTTGTGTGAGTATTTTGTCAAATGTAAGAAAACTGATACTGGATTTTTTCCCCACACTATTATTGATATCTGTACATATAACAAAGTATCTGAGAGTTTAAAATATCCACTGACAAAATGGTTCAGCAAACTGATGTAATTTGCTTGTCCCCAACGTGTTTATGTAAAGTTTTTTTTTTTAACAATGATTTTCCACAGTGTTTCTCATTTAATTAAATGATTTAATAGAAATGTGAACACATCTCTACAATTTGACAGCCTTCTTGAGTTCACTCCTTCTAAACGCAGGGACCTTTGGATCTTTTCCACCTCTATCATCCTTCTCAGATGATGTGAATGCAAGATAAAGTTTACTACTGCTGCATACTTCACATGGATGAAAATCTCAGACGTTAAGGAGTTTGGAGTTGCTGTCAAAAAGGCAGGCGAATGTCCAAGATGCCTCCACCACACCTACTTAATATAAGGAGGTTTTCCAACTGGATCCCAGGGTAGATCCAGAACATGCTGGAGTGATTTTTATAACACATCTGACCTGAGATGACTTTCTGGTGCCTTGAATTGAGTTGGATGATAAAGCTGTGGAGACAGATTGCTTGATCACTTTGGGTGGAAATGGATCTTTGGGATGTGTAGATGAACAAATCAAAGTGATTATTTCAAAACCACGTGGCTCAGTATTTGTCCAGTGACCTTCAGTGAACTAATACCACTTGACTGAGATAATAATGTGAGCTTTGGCTTTTCTGATGCATTATTATGAGAATCCACAGCCACCTACACATATTCTTCATGGCCAGTAGGTATGATCAGGTGGATCACTCCTTTTCTGCCCCATGATTGACCTTTCTATAATGGTTTATGCAAATTTATCGAGAGCTTCTCTAAAATACCCTTGTAAGAGGCAAAAAAACAAAGATGGGATGGAGCAGAATCACAACCCCCGTCTCACTGTGTGAATGCAGAAGGAAGCTAATCACATAACACTGGTTGAGAGACAGCCACAATCCTCCCAGACCTCACACCACAATGATTTCCTTCTGTTTATCTTGGACCTACAGCTTTGCATGTATGTGGGTTTGTGTAGCTTGAAAAGTGCAACAGAGATGGTGACAGCTGGTCAACCTGTTTTACAGCACTAGAGGGCAGCAGTCAAAACATGTTTGAATTGCTATAGTCATGAGGCCCCCTACTGATATAATAGATTGTCTATGTCTTTTTAAAATATATTTTTGGCATTTTTAAAACCCGTTTTTGGACTAAGACCAACAATTTATGTCACTTGTGTCTAAATCCAAAAACTCATTTACATGGTCAAGCTACTTTGTTGCTCAAAAACATTACATCACTGCACTGATGGACGTTAAATGGTAAATGGTGGACACTTAATACATAGCAACTACTTTGGGGTTCAGTGTCTTGCTCAAGGAAAGTTTGACAAGTGACAGGAGGAACCAGGACTCTAAACCTGCCATTGGTGGACCACTGCTCTACTGCCTGAGCCATAGTCGCCACTAAATGTTTCTCTATAACTAAACAAATGTGGTGCCTATCAAAAGGCCCCAAAGACAAAAAAAAAAAAGGCAACAATGTTGTTATAGTCTGGGTTAAGAGAGAGTTAGCAGCATGTGCAGACAATCTCTTCAGCTTCAGTGTTTGTGGAACAGAATCTGATGAACAAGAAGAGATCGTTACTGGAGCCAGTGTGTTTGAAAAGAAACATCACCAGGTTTGTTGAGTGGGAGACAGCTAATGCTACGATACCACTTCACTAGCTTCTTCAGCTCTGACAACAGATGGACCCCGTTTTTTTTTCTTTTGTGAATAAGAAACATGTCACTCAATGTTAACGTGGTGCGTGACTCACTGACATGTACAAGAAAAACAAGGTTCTGGATTTAGAGATATAATGGTAACTAAAAACAATTTAGTGTAGGTGTCTGAGAAACAGCAGAAAAGAAAACCACCCAACAGCATCAATTTACACAACTTTGTCTGAGCTGCAGGAAACAATTAAAATTATAAATTAGATATTTGCGTCTTCCCAATTCTGATGCAAATTGTCAGAATCTAATAATCTGAATCCTCTCGTACTTGGTAATTGTAACAACAACTTTGACACATTTTGCCTCTGAGAGATGAGCTTGAATCATACAGTATGTTATCTTCTCTCTTCAGTGAGGAGGAGCAGATGGAGAACAAGGCCATGTATCTGAGCACATACGAAGAGCGGGAGAACGGCTCCATGTATGAGGAGGCCTACGACGGACACAACTTATCCAAACTCAATCTGTGTGATGAAGTTAAGGACATTTCATGCTTTGAGAGTGTGAGGCTGCAAACACTGAACAGAGCTCAGCAAAACTCAGGGTTAAAATGCACAAATATTACAGACTTACAAAGAAGCAGATCCTTCCACACTTTTACCGACATTTTATGTCCTCATGCTGGCCAATATATGTTTTGTTTATGCTGCAATAAGAAAGTTTCTACCGTCATATGTTGTACATTATCTTGTGCTGCAACGTAACAACAAGATTTTCTAACAGAGAGAGAAAACTGAGAAGAAAGTCTTAATGTATTGCTAATTACACACTAAAAAAAAAGAAAACTAATTGCATTTTTAAAATGCATGAATTGTTGAGGTGCTGATATTTGTGCATTTTTAGAATTTTTTTGATGTCTCTAGGCTGATGACAGCTGTAGCCTGAGGCAATATGTTTTGAATTGTCCTGTACTATTATTATGAATGTGAATGAATGTTAATGTTTCAAATATCCATTTAGTTTCAAGGATGAACAGTTTGCATTTGTACAGAAATGTATGTAAACTACAACATGACTGGTTGGCATCCACACATACAGCTGCAACGTCTTCATTGTTGTTTGTCTTCTAAGACAGATTTGCACACCGTGACAGATTTAAAGAAAAGGACTTTCTGTGAAACTATCATGGCATGTGAAACTATGTGAACTCAGACAAACCCACACTTACTAATAACCAGTGCAGACCTGGTCAAAAAAGAGCAAAGACACAAGCACTGCTGTCAATATTTGGCAGTCACTCTGTGGCCATCTACAGTATAAAGGTCAAGAATGTCCAGGAAGTGTGTGTGTTTGTGTGTGTGTGTGTGTGTGTGTGTGTGTGTGCTACAGGTGCAGTTGAATGAATCCACAGTTGACCCTGTGGTGTTCTCAGGTTTCGATCCAGGACTCTGTGAGTTTGGTGGGAAAGATTTACTGAACATTAACTCGAGAATTTGTTGACATTTTTATGGAAAGTGGAGAATGGTCTCACACAACAGCAAGGGTGGGCTCATCCAACATTTCTAATCCTTGAGCCTTTTTTACACCTCGTTCAATTAAAGGAGCCATTCCTCACCCCGGAGTTGTTTATTTCCTTTGGGCACATCAGCAGAGCATTGGGGACACTTCAGGAGGATTCTATGACACCGGGTTCTTTGCTTAGAGTGGGATCCAACAGCTGCATGTGTAATCTGCATTATGAGCCAAACACAATGTAAATTATTGGGGGAAAAATGACTTTCTTCTGGAAAGAAAAAGTGAGAGTTTATTGGTTGTGGACTCCATAAAGCACACTGACATGTAATCAAGTGTTTCCACCGTGTGCTTACTCGTAATTATAACAGCACATTTCACTTAATTTCATGACATTTTAATGCTTAAATACTGTATATGTCTCGTCTACGTTTACAATACTGTGCCAAGACAGACTTGACCCAGCTCTGAATGTTACTCAAGGAAGAAATATCGACTCTTTGGGTCTCTGATATCACCTGATAAACCACCGATGTACATCTCTTTGAAAGGTGTTGTCCTCTTATTTTGACTGGTTAAAGTCAAAGAACCAATGGTTCTTTTTGTCAAATTTTTTTGCTGTACTGTGTGTTTAACCAGTAAACAAAGAAATGTGTACAACATAAGCTACAGCTATACTTTAATACCTATGCTTTTTTTTTTAAACATACTTACTTTGGGCATATAGCATATTCAATAAAAAGTCTGGAATATTCTCATGCCTAGTGTTTTTCGAATGGCTTTTCTTGGCTTTTCATTAGGTTCAGGAAAACTTCGAAGGAAGTTTGCCTCTACATCCTGGTTCTTCTCACCATCTTTGGACTCTGCCTGGCAGGTAGGATGAAAATTCATGGATTTATATTTGAATGGGTAGCAGTTTATTGTCAAGGTATATGAATGCTAGGAATATACAGAAATTACTGCAACGTCTAAGGTCATTTTCACAACCTAAAGTTCAAATCTTGGTTTGTGTTTTTGTTAAGTTGTTTACTTTTGATCATGTTAGCTTTGAATTTCATGTTACGTTTTTGTGAGTGCAGTAAAGAACTTTACCTTCCATCCCTACATCTTGTTGCTGTCCCATTCATGGCCTAAGCACTGCACCTCCGTGCTCTCATTTCTCCTGTCTTTTTCCAGTCTTCCTTGGATCTTCCTTGTGGGTCAATTTAAATTCTGTTTCTTCTTCTGTTGTTTAAGGGGTGATGACAGGCTGACTAAGCTTTCTGTAATTGAACCATTCCAAAAGCGTTTTAACACTGTGGTTCAGTTTGATTCAGACCGAGACCACCTCTTTAGGGAATAAACTCTGGTTCTTCCGGGGTGTTTTAGTCATCATATAAATTATTAATAATCAATTCATGATCATGCCTTTTTCCTAGTTACATCTGCTGTTGCAGGACTTTTTAAATACTAATACTAAAGACTAATCACAGTGTTACTCCTACTTTAGTGTCAGTAGTTATACAATACTATATTGTACACAACGCGCCGATGCAAAAATCACTGGTTTTACCCCAAAGATGCACAGGTTCCTTGTGCAAGTTGAGTAGATTGGGCCTTTATAACACATTTTGTACCAGTGTTATCATGTGTAGGATTTTGTGATTTCTCTATTCCCCTTTCATCCTTTCTTTCTGCTTTGTCTCCTTCCTTCTCTACTAAACACTCCTGTTTGCCAATGGCCTGGCTCCTAAATCATGCTGTTTGCAAGCTGTCTCCTCAGGCAAGTGTGTAAGGATGTGTGTGTGCTTGTATTTGTGTGTACAGTCTACACACACAGCTCCGAGTACCTGTTTCACACACTAACCCCACTTGCCTGGCAGTATTTTCCTTTGGTTTATTAATCACAAATGTTATGTAGGTCAATATAACATGTTACAAATAGGAAAATAATAAGGTGTTGATGTTCGGAGAGCTTTTGCAGCTGTACACTGTTTTTGATTTATCCACATGTATATAGTGCCATTTTGTGTAGAAGGGGACGTTTAACATGAATGCTTACGTAGGTGTTAACGCAACGTCAGCTTCTGCCATTTTTGTCACACTTGCCCTTTTCAGATTTCAACACCAGCAGCAAAGAGGCATCGCTGGCACAAAGAGAGAAGGTTCGGACTAGTCCGAGGGGCATTTACTCTGCACCCGAGCATTTTTCTGTCATCTTTTATGTGAACTTGCGAGTTAGGCTTTATGAAATACTTTAAATATTTTAGTTGCATTTCTATGTTTTTTTCATCCAATTTAACAAATGAAATGTGGAAAACTATGTCAAAGAGGTTGCTTGGACACGTGAAGCTACAGAGAAATATCATCAAGATCTGTGGCTCCACTGGCCTTTCACAGTTGTATAATAAGTTTCAGGTCATTGTTTAGCTGTCTGATTTAATCTCACCATTCTGACAGTGACATTTTCAGGCAGCAGCAGGCAGTTGTTTTCAGCAAAATGTTCCAAAAACCCAGTGAAAACTACCTGCACAGAACATATCAGTCGTATGGATATAGTCAGGGACTAGTGGTAAATGTAGTGGAGCATTTAACAGCTAAAGACAGAGATATTCCCCTCGGAGGTGGGCAGAGACTAAAAGCTGAACTAAAAGGAGACTAACTATTAGACTTACATTTGCAATTAGGCGAGAAACGGGACTCAAAAGGAAGGATTTGGTAAGAAGCTTGAAAATGTGGGACCAAGCGGCTCCAAACTCAGCTACAGCAGGTTTAGGGCACACATGTTATAGTCATACAGTGGTCCCCAGCTTTATCGCTTCAAGTTAGCTTCAGTTATGTCTGAGTGTTAATGTAAAATTAGATAGAAAGCTAATGTACAACCACACAACTAAAAATTTAACAGCAAAAAATGAATGAAAACTATCTAACTACACTGTCACTATACTCAACCCATAAAATCCAACTCAGGAGATTTTGATTTTACAGGAGGGGACGAGGAGGCAGGTGAGGGAGAGTGGAAATGGTGGGTGGTTGGAGACGAGGCTGCTTGCATACATTACCTGCCAACCAGACCAGCCCAGTAGCAATATTTAGTTGCAGTAGCTTGGTTTCAACCAGTAGAGGACAGTCCCTTTGCATATTTCTGACAAAATGTAGAATGTAAATATTGCACTAAAATTTCAAGGTTTGGACCTGACTCAATCAACAACAATACTAATTCTACTTCTAATGTTTTGGCCATGCTATTTAAAATGAATTAGGGGGCCAAAACATTAGAACCACTTCTC
This sequence comes from Channa argus, assembly GCF_033026475.1. Taxonomy (NCBI): domain Eukaryota; kingdom Metazoa; phylum Chordata; class Actinopteri; order Anabantiformes; family Channidae; genus Channa; species Channa argus. The sequence goes on along the minus strand of NC_090213.1, from coordinate 5,355,718 downwards.
AACCACCACCTATGACCTCAATAATAATCACATTTGACATTTTCAACATTAAACAAATCAGAAATTATAACCTTGTAAATGTAGATTTGGTGGCAGAGCTGCTGTATTGGATTGCATTAGATTGTACAGGTGGTCATAATGGTATATGTCCCCCCCCCCCGAATTTTAAAAAAGGAAACCAAGATGGCTGTTCTTATGAGCAAGGAAGAGGAGATTTTTACAAATAACACTTATTTTATTTGTGATCAAATTTAAGTACAGGGACTGACTTGCAGGCTCAAGCTTCATTTTATAAGAATTTGAATTAGTGTTTCAAAGCAAAGTGTCTGATGTTAAACTGCTGTTTACAGGAAACTCTTCTCTACTTCAGGTGGAATATTTGCTATACCACTACGATCTCTCATGGCAGCTCTCCTTCAGCCCAAGACCAGATTTATTTTTTGTTCATTGATCCAAAGCACACCTCCAATGAAGTTTGACACTCAGTATTTTTTTAGACTGATCTTGCAGCAAAAACTGAGCTTGTCTGGCTTTGTGAGGCAAATTTTGTTTTCCTGATGCAACCACATATAGGTTTTACATTCTCTCTTCCTCAAAAGAAATAGATCCAGACTTGAACAAAACAAACAAAAACAGCTACACTTTTCATTTATATTGCATTAAACTCAATAATACATCAAACATCTTTCACGTTGTCATTATGGGGTATTGCTTGTAGAATTTTGAGGCACATAATGAATTTAATCCATTTCAAAATAAGGCTGTAACATAACAAAATTTGGAAGAAGTTAAGTGCTATGAATGCTTTCTTTAGTGTCTTTAAATGACTACTACTTTAAAACACAGACCTAAAGTTACAAAAACAGTTCTATTGATCTTCACATCACTTCTTTGAAGTCTTCTCTTTGACATCTGTGGTGGTGATACCAGAGACCAGCAGGATTTTTGCGACATTTGAACTTCTAAACCACAATTAAACAACAGAACTGCAAGGCATTTGTTCTCCTGCAGTGTCCACTACACATCCAGCTTAGCTGCGTGTTTAGCTTCAGGCTAACAACAGTACGATGCACAAGCAAAGCTGTCTGCATACTAAAGTGTTTAAGGACAGAGTTGTGTAAAACATAAAAATTACATCATCTCGCCTCGGGCAGTAGAAAGCTATAAGCAGACTTTGAGCTTTTTAGCTGCATGTAGGTATCTACTTGTGTGTGCACCACAGGCAGTGCCGGCAGACTCTGCTCTTTGATATGCCTGCCATTTACAAGGGAGGAACTTTAATGCTGCACCATTTCACACACATGATCACATAGACAGACGGTAGGGGGTGAGTGGCCTGTTCATGTGATGATTCTAGCTTTGCCAGAGATGACGTCCCCCAGGGCCAGACAGGAAAGATTCACTTTCTCTGGAAATTCCGATTCATAAGCAATGTAGCCAATTTTATTTCACTTAATAGCACGGCGCTGCCGTTTTACTTAATGTTTACTGAAGGTTCTTTCTAAGTTTTTTTTTTTTTTTTGATCCCATGTTGGACACAGAATTTACACAGAGCTGCCATGCAGGAGGGGTCCACACATAAAGGCTACAAACTCTCATAGTTTGTCAGCTCTTAAACTATGACTCTAGTCATTCAAGTCAGAGACACACATTCAGAGACACTTTCAAAAGTATGAAAATGTAGCTGCTAAGTGCCTTGGTCAGCTCTATAAATGTCAGAACATTTTCTCAGAAAAACCTGGTTGAAAAGTCCCCAACTATTGCTTTAAAGGCCCGAGACTGAAGACCTGGTTTTAGGTTTAATACTATAATCAGGTTTGATCAACTTTAAGGTTAATTGTTGAAGTTTATACCAAACAGTAGTATTTGAGTGAGAGTCGTCACGAGTATAGCAGTGCAAAAATGTGTGTTTTCCATTTGGCCTGCTGCCATCAGTTCACTCAGCTGGTCTGAAGTGAAACAAGGAGACAAGCGGAGCGTGCTGGTGGCAACATTCAGCTGTCACTCTCAATATCCCAGTCACACACAAACAACACACACACCTATTTGCACACACTCGGAGAGCTGCTCTCATATTTCTCACACACAATGCTCTGCCTAATTAGGGTTGTAATGTGAACAAAGGCAGCAGTCCTATCTGCCACAGCAGACCTCAGAGCGCTCAAGTTCAGACAGGAAACCTCTTAGTGAAGTCATGTGGGGTCTTTGATTTGTTCTTCTGTCTCACACACACAAATGGTTCCACAGCACAAAACACACAATTTTGCAAAGTGACATTAGCAGTAACCAGCCTAAAAAATAAATACATGAAAAAATAACACTTACACAGACCTTTAGATGACCTTGCCCCTTAATAGGTTTCATCTCAGTGACAGAAGTAATCTGAGCTCTGGTTAATGTATTTGAACTGTATTGTATTTGAACTCCACTTGTTTTTTTTTTCTGACAGGATGCAGCTATACAAACTTTTGTAGAAACTCTGAGACGACATGTTGAATCTATTTTGGCATTTTAAGGAACTATGACTCATCTCCTATAATGCAGTAGGAAATTAATTATCATTATTATCATTCACGCTTATGCGTTAGGATATTCAGTGCACGTTCTCCTAACGTGTTCCCAAAAATCGCAAGCATAAATCTTACATGGGTATGTGTCTATGTAATAAAGACAGTACAAGCTGGTTATGCTGGGTGATGTTTGTGCTGTTGATGCATTTGGAAATACTCCGAAAAGGTCAAGATGCAGAAATGTAGTTCAGTGAATTCAACCCAGTAACAGTAAGTATTTCATGAAGTACTTTCCTGTATTTCTCCTGATGCCACAGATATACTCAATGCAATCTACTGCTTTTTGTATTCGATAAAAAAATGAAAGGAAAATTGTCCCGTACATGTCTATTGCACCAAAGGGAGGCTTGGACACCTTTTTGGATTACACACATTTGTCCACATACAGACTGGAAAACACACACACACACACACACACACACACACACACACACACACTCTCGCTCAAACGCCTCTGTCCTCCTGTCATTAATGAAGCAGATAATAAGCTGCTTCACGCTCTGCTGTAGAAAAACCAAAATCAAAACCCTGTTGATTTAAGAATCAAAATGCGTACACTCATGGGTTTTTCATCTTCCATGCTCTGTGGCAATGATGAGGTAGAGCTGTGTGTGTGTGTGTGTGTGTGTGTGTGTGTGTGTGTGCGCGCGCATGTTTTCAAGCTGTATATCAAAAGCCTGAGAAGCAGGCAGTGGGGTTTGCTAGGCGGCGTTGAGAATCCATTCCTTGTGCCTCCCTCCTCATTTCAGAGCTCTGTATTTCCAAGAAATGATTCTTTGACTTTGACACTGATGTTGTCACTGAAAGAGTTCTTGACAATTTCTGCACTTCTAAAGTAAAAAGAAGTAAAATGCAAAAACAAACCATGCAAACATTTTTATATTGGAAGGAGACCAAAACCTGCATAGAGTGAATAGAAATGAAACCTTAGGCTGCAGTTCTATGTATCTGAAGCAATTTAGTGAAATCCGAACCTTAAAATGTTTGCAATTTTACACTACTTACCAAAGCAGTGGTACTGTGAACACCTAATGGGGTAATGTAAAGGATTCTATATCAGTCCACCTTATTCTATTCATAATTATTTTTTTCTATGCCCCGAATTACTGTTAAATGTTTAAGACAAAGCATATGTTGTGGATGTGTTTAAGATAGACAAATGTTTTAACATTAAGGTAAAAAATACCAAAAGAGGCTGAAGCTCAATATAAAGTCAATGTTACTTGATATTGTTTACTTTGATTGTATAGGTTTATTAAAGGTTTGTATTTACCAGTAAATGTTCACTTTGTTGGTTTGGCAGCTACTTCTCTTTTTTTCGTTGCATTTGTTTACTCTCATCTACAGATGTTTCAGTGATGAATATATTCTCCTCTTGGGGGAGCATCAACTCAATAAGTGCATAGCATTTGTAAACAATATGTCATCCACCAACACGCAAATTCTGACCATATACGGATAGGTTGAAGACACATTTTGCATATTTGACGTGACCCCTCCACATTAAAACTATCTACCTTATTTAAAGAATATCGACATCCATGTTTAAGCCACGACCATATAAAGGAAAAAACACATTTGAAAGCAGCACAGTTGCAGTTTTAGCAAAGTTGCTGTAATCAAACCTCTACTTAGGTCTACTTAAGTTTTGAATTAGCCAGTGGGGCGAGTGATTTGTCTAATCAGCCTCACTGATCAAATCACCATTATTAAGGCTCTTTGCTTTGTTTCATAGACCTACTCTGACATCCAAAACATACAGTATCAATAGGCCCCCTGTTGCTGCCCTGCATAGTGCTTTGCCTGACCAGGTAACATGTAACCAGGAAGAACCGAGCCTCTAATGTTCTTTGAAGACCGCTTTCACAACTGAGCTGCCTACAGTTGACCCCAAAATACCTTTGTGTAGGTGCATGGATGCATGATTTGGGTCTTATATTTTTATTTTTTATTTTTATGTTGGGTTTAAGACATGAATCAGTGGAAAATATTATTAAGTTTGACTAAAACATTATTCACTTCAACTTCCCTAAAGCTGAAATGTGAGACAGTGATGGGAGGAGGGAGGCCTGTGTCAACTACAGTAACTGTAGTGGTTAAAATTTGAACCATTATAAACCCCTCCCAAAAGTAAATGTTTAACAAATATGAATACGAAATTATGCAAATGGTGACTGTGAATTATGCCCCGTATATTTAAGGAGACGGCTTCTATCTTCAAATCAGAAGACACACATCTATATCACCTGAGGAAATCTAACAGTGATACCAGCATTTTTTCAGTCGAGAGGTAAGAACTACATAATGACAAACAATTTATAAAAAGTGTAGAAGTAGTAAGCGTAGTTATTGTGAAATAAACCATTTTTGCTTTTTTTGTAGGATGAAGTTAACTGTGGCCTTTCTTGTGTTGTCCATGGTGGTCATTATGGCTGAACCTGGAGAGTGCTTCTTTGGAACGATTCTCAAAGGAGCCTTTCATGGTACAGTAATTTAATCAACTGTTTTTTAAAAAATGAAAGATATTTTCACATGACATAACTTTCAAAATCACTGTGTAACTAATAGAAAAAATGTGCCAACCCAAATAGGAATGTTAGTTAAACACATATAGTCAGTGACTTTAGTTTTGGCTATTTACGCTTGCAGAATACTTGATAGTGTCACATTCATTTGTGCAAAATATTCTGTCAGATCCAGTTGTTGTTGAGGTAGTAATACATAGAGACACATAAATAACTGATTTATCGATAATTATCTGTCCATGTATTTCCAAACCCTCCCGCCCATTCTCATACCAGAGGCGTCAGAAAGCGCCGCTTTGTCCAATCACTTTTGCATTACATGCTGACGCTTAGGGTACAAGTTTGGGTCAGTGATCGTGCTCTGAAATTTCGGTGTAGCACAATGACACTTCAATATTTGACGCCTAAAGCAATGACGTGGAACATAAAGTCAAAAAGTCTCATTGGGAGGTGGACGAGGTTGTGGATGGCACATTAGGACTTTTCCACAGGGAGACCAGGGTACAACTTTACAGCAAGATGTATGGGGCATGTGGTTTCTATAGTAAGGAAGCATTTGGGGCCATTGTCACTGTATGTAACGTAACTAGTGTAACTTAAACTTACCCTAAAGTTTTTGTGCCTACGTGCCTCAGTGGACCTGTAGCGTCAGTATCAGAGCCCTTGTTCCAAGGGGGACACTGAGTGATGCCAAAGGGTATTTGTGGCATCAGTATATTACACCTATAAGGCCCAATTTGACGCCTTAGGAAGTCAATATTAGACTGTGTGGAATGAGAACGGGTTAGTCCGTCTTAATTATAGAATGGTGATTTCATGTGATAAAATTGTGCTAGTTACATTTTTAAGCTCCTCTTAAAATTATTACATTTATTGTTGTTGTTGTTTTTCTAGGAAGTGACTGAATCTTATAGGTTTAGGCTAAACTTTACACACAATGTCAGTCAGTGAGTTCAGTTTAATGTTTGTTTCTTTTTTCCTTCTTATTTCACACAGTTGCCAAGTTGATCCATGGGTAAGGAAATGCTTTTACCATAACTACCAGTTTTTCAAATAACCCAGTAATGAAGAAGCATTAGGTTTCTTTCCTAGTGAACATGTTTTAACTATATATATATTTACAATATCTATCACTACTTAATTTTATAATTACTTCTCTGCCTTCTAATCCGGATTCTGTCTTCCTCTCCCAGAGCTCATGGCCAAAAAGAAGATCAGCAAGAGCAGCTGGACACACGTTCAATCGATTACAATGCGGGGCGCCCTGGTTATGACTAGGATGAAGATATAACTCTCTTTTGAACTTTCTGAATGATGTGAAAAACAAAAAATTCTTCTTGCTTTTCATCCCACAAAAATATTTACTCACAATGGCAATACTGAGAAACTATGTTGCTGTCTTGACATACTGCTTTAGGAGTTATTGGGAATAAATCTGCATTACAGTGTAACATCAGTGCCTTTTGTTGTTTATAAATGCCGATATGAATATCATGAATGATAATATAATCTCAACTATAATGTAACAATATAACAATAAACTTAGAGGTTTATACTGACAACTGGTAACACTTTAAGACTCCAGATCCTGGTAGTGAAGCTGTCTACATAAAGCTTAAAACGTTAAGATATGCTTAAGAATTAAACTAGGTCTGCATCACAGTTTAAACCCAGTATAATGCAACTCTTCAGTCTCTCAAGTGTTAGAAGTAAAGCAACATGCTCCTGACATTACAGCTACAAAATGAATTTGTCTTCCTGCCCCAGCTGAGACTGAGAAACCAACACTCCACAGCAAAACCATAACTTACTGACTTCCTGGTGCTAAGTACAAGTTGAGAGATGTATTAAATTAGGCACATACTACGATCTACACTTCATTCTATTATTGCAAGCAAGGTAACAGCATGAGTCAACCCTAAGGTGCCCCCAGTGGGTCAGATGAGCACCGTGCACACTGTGTGTGTGTGTCTGTGTGTATGCATGTAAGTGAAGGGGTGAATGAGAAGCAACATTGTAAAGCACTTTTGATAAAAGTGCTGTATCAGCAGACAAATTACCATAAGCATTTACTGTAAAAGAAAAAATTGCAGACCCTGAAAAAAAAAATTAAAGGTGATGTTAATGCCATCAGAGTTATACAAAAGTTGACCATCAAACAAAACAACTTGTGCAAACACGAATGAGTGAGCTGTGCACTTTACTCAAACTAACGTTCACTTTTGTTCACCTGTGTAGCTTCTTGTAATGTCTGATCTGACATTGCTTTTAACCTGAAGGAACCTTTTTGTAGTTCAAGACGTTTCCCCTTTCTTGTGTGTTAGCACCACAAAAATTATGATGAATAAGAGTTCTTAGAACACCGTTTTGAGGAACCTTTTTAGCTCCTACGTAATTGTAAGCACTTTTTTCAAGCAGTTAGCAACCATGACTTCCGTATGTGTAAGCTGATTGAACACTTAGCTGATGCAGCGGTGATAACTGAAATTTGCCAGTGTATTTTGTAAGGCACAAATCGGTTTTGCCCTCATATATTTCAACATAGCGTGAGGCAACCAATGACAAGGAGTTTTATTCCTTGCTATAAAAAGATCTGCCTGTCTACCAAGTCCTGGAGATTAAAATCACCTATTGATCTTTTACTGCTGGATTTGTTCTGTTGCCTTTGCTCTCAATCATAAGAGGTATGAACTTAACATTTTATCATGCATTTAGGAGTAAAACAGACAGCTACTGAGAACAAGCTTGTTAAACTTAAAAACAAGAATTAACAGAATATTTACATTGTATGTAAATTATTATTCATTAGTTTAAGGCTGTTACCCTTAACTGTGGTATAGCTGTGTTAAAGAATGATGGTAAATCCTGCCATATTAACTGTTGGGGGACGTAGGCACCATTGTATAAAGATGAAAACCAGCACACCTGGGCAAATTAAACTAAAATAGCAAGAAATGGTATTTGGAAAAACTGACGTTAATAAATAAAGAGCAAGTTTTCCAGTGACAGTGGATGATCTGCACTTTGGACTACAGTCACACTCAAACAGGGTAAAGCTCTTCAACTAACCTATTATGGCAGCAGCACTGACCTACTGTGGCAATGGTTTTTAAAATCAAGACAATGTGAAAACATGAACTCCAACTCACCAACAGTAAACATCATCCCAAAGTTAACACAGTATGACATCAACATTAAATTCTCTAACAAGTTTGGTTGTTTTAAAACATTTTATGATTATTTAATGGTTATTTACATGACATTTTGTTTACATGTCATGATGAAAACTACCCAGACTGTAAAAATGGGTGTAGCATTCGGTCGGGAGCGTGAATGCGGAATCCAACTCTCCTGGAGCTTGAACAACAATAAAGATTTAATTCAATATATCTAATATTTTCAGGAAACCACAATACTAAGTACCTGTCTAATGCATGCAGGTTTCTGAGCAGGGCTTTCCCTTCTATACCAGTGTATTCCCTTCTGTGAAGTGCAAAAAATGCAATAAATCATAATTGAATATAATTATTTTCTGTTTATTTTATTTTCTGTTTTATTTAATTGTCGCGAGCCTCCACAAGTAAGCACTTTTTCTTCTAGTGTAAAAACACACGTCATTACTGCTCTTGTATGTTTTTATATTTGGAAACTGAACCGCTTTCTTTCTCTACACATCAGACTTATCTCTGGGAAAGAGCAGCAAGACCAGCTGGACCAACGCTTTGACCAAAACAAAATGGCTGCGGACTACACTTCCAGTACTAGGATGGTTCATAGGAAGTTGGGTTTTTAGTTAAAAAGAAATGCTTCTTGGTCTTCAGCATAGCACCAAAAAATTTAAAAATTATCTAGAGAAATGTCAGACATTCTATTAAAGCTTCATCGTAACATATTTTTCCTGTGTCTTATTAAAATGAGCAATACAAGGAAATGGAATACTATATATAAATTTCATCGAATATGAAATACTCTATCACACTGCAGTGTTACTTCTGTTTCTCAGCCTCTGTAGCAGAACATGAACCAAAAACTATTTGAAAGCTTAAACATTTGAAAAAAACAACTCGAAATTACTCCCTTTTAAATAATCTTAAAATCAGTAAGTAAAGCTGTTTAAGCATTTTGTAACTTGGTAGTAGTTGCAGACTCAGAATGTTTAAATGGCAGGGTTGGAAAACATCGCTTTATCATGTTTGCTTTATTGTAAAGCCATCTCAGAGGGCACTTTATCATGCTTTCCCTATTGTGGGCTTAACTTAAATGGCACTTGAGAGTGTAATGCTCGCAAATTTGCAACACAACGGACTACGACGGTGGATTTGAACCCACTGAAAAAACAGGGCAACAGAAGAACCAGCCCAACTGTCTGCCAGGGGTTGGGGTTATGGGGTTTCGGTTTATGGCAGAAGCTGTGTGATATATCCGATTGTAAATTAATGTTCACCAAGAAGCTGTTAATGTAAACACAGTAGGATTTGGTGCCGTTGATCTGGGACGAGCAAGCAACTTTGCGATGCCAGGGGGCTGAAAGGGGGACTGCAGGTTGGATTTTATGAGCCTGCTTCAGAGTTACAGAGTAGGGTACAGTGAACATACCACACTGAAAAAGTATCACAAAAAAAAAGTACTACACTTTGAATAGCTACTTCTGTTGAGCAGCGTTTCCCAAAATCAGGGTCATGACCCCATTTTTATTGGAGAGTTAAGTGCATAGCAAGTTACATGTTGTTCACAGCTGCTTAAAAGTTAATTTAATGTTTGGTCATTTTGTATTTTTGTATTTTTGGTCATTTTTCTTATACACCGGTCAGATACATTATGACCAGCTGTGCAATTTATTGCAATCAAATACAATGGCTCTGCCATGAATTCTGCTTTTACAATGTTATTATTTCTTAGTTTTTATGATGATGATTATTGTTTTTATATATGATTATCATGATTACTGATGATACTACTTATTATTGAGTTTAAAGTGGGTAGCAGAGTCATACTAGACTGTACTATAAGAGGAGGTGGTTCTAAAGTGTGGCCACCCTATTTACAATCAATGAGGTGCCAAAACACTGTATTGAATTGCATTAAATTGCAAAGTTGGTCATTTTGTTATGTCTGATTGGTGTTTATCTGCAGTGTGTGAAAACAGCAGGACACACTTGTGGTTAAGCCAGCTGTTACATGCAACTATACACTATACATACTATACACTTTACACTTTTTTTTTTATACACTATAGACTTTTTCCATTGAAATGAAAAAATAACATACATTTTCTGTCATTTTCTGCACATACCTACGAGTATAACATAAGTTTGTTAGCAAACTCATCTGCACAGCCTCAAACTAACCCCCACTAACATTACAGCTGCTCGCTGAAATAACTGGTTATGACCAGGCTTTTGATAATAGATCACCACAAATTCATGTTTTAGTAAGATAGTCTTGAGGTTGTGAATCAGCACAAAAGCCCAAAATAGATTTGTTATGTTCATTATCAGCAGGTTTAAATGTAGATGTATAATGTATTTTTCTAAGTTAGAAAAAGAGTCAACACAATTTTCTTTTGGTTCTTGAGCTGAAAATTTTTGGAAACACAAGGTATAAATTAATTCATGCTTGTGAAAGACATGTTTCATAAACCTGGCAGGATCTAAAGGCAAACATACATGAGGTCTCTGTTTTTGGGTTAAGTTACATTTTATAAATCCCTTTAGAGAAATTGTTCTCTGCACTCGAGTCACTCAACCAGTTCAGGAGCAAATCACAGTGCTGTGGCTGCCTGGAGACCAGCTCGGTGTCTTCATTAGGGGCAAGTGGCAGGAAAATACCTCGGCGAAAACCAAAAGAGAGAAAAGTTCCATGGGTTTCAAGCTCAGGACACTGTTGTTGGAAACAGAGTAAAGACGCCTACCTTACACTCTTGCCTACACAGAAAAGGCCATGACTGAATATGTTGTAAAACTGTGTATATAGATTTTACAATCCAGACTCTACAATCTGATAAAAACAATGTTTAGCTCATCTCCATGTAAATTACTGCTATTGTTCTTAGAGCAAGACTTTCCCTTTGTTCTTAGAATGACTAAGTGTGACAAAGCATGACCTACAAAAAGGCTAACTGCCTCTGTAATACTGCTCTCTTTTAGCTTGTCCTGTCTACTCGGGGTCTGGGGTTTGGTCTGCACAGGTATATTTATTACATATATATTTTATTTATTTTTATTTAGTTACTTATTTTTGGCCGGATGCCCATTCTGATGCCCCGTGTGTAATACTGCAAGTGTTATTCAGTTATGTCTTAAAAGACAAACCAAATTAAACTACATTTAAATGCATCAGTTACAGCATTTCATCTTCTTTTTTAAAGGGAATCTGATGCATAAGCTTTCCACATTTGCTGTGTTGTGGACAATTTAATTTAAAAAACTAACTCATGGTGGTTAAATAAAGTCAACGGGCAAAAGATGTATAGACCGATTTCGGTTTTTGGTTGAGATTAGATAACAGTGCATTAGCAAGGTCAACAAGTATACAGTTCAAGTATACTGTTAAAAATAAAGTTATAACTTAGCATGACAACTGCATCTGTGTTAATGGGGTAAATGAGTTACCATATTGTGAGTTGAGTGGCAAGTTGCAAACTTGATTTAAGGCCTAAGTAGCGTTATGCTACAAATCAAAATAAAAGGCATATTAATTCTTTCAAGAAGCAGACCCTTTCCTTTAAAACACTTCCAATCTGGAATGTAAAGACACATTTGTACATAATATGCTTGTAAAAGAAGACAAAGTATCACAAAGTCAGTGTGACATGTACAAGTAATGAATATAAATAAGTAATAGGAGCAATTATTTTGATTCATTCATTCATGTTATCCCATATATAAGATGAACTATATTGATAGTCCCACACACACACACACACACACACACACACACACCTTATTCATTCCTTCAGTTATAGTAAGACCATACATTATAAAAGAATTGTCTAATTTATCAAAATAACCTGTTAAAGATTAAATGAAAACTAAAGCATGTTGTAGTCTTTGATGCTCTTTGATGCTTGTAATAAGTAGCACCATAAAGAATTGTTGAGTATTGATTATTTTTAGTATTAAGTCAGAATTAGTATTAGTTTAGTTATTTTAACACTGAAGCTGTGAAGATTCTACAGTCCAACCAAAAGTAATTTAGAGGTTACAGAAAGAAACAATTAGTCAAATGTGCAATGTATCAGCAATGACAAGGACTTTTACAATAACACTGATGATAATCTTTCTGAAACAGAGCACATTATATAAAAATGCAACTTGAGTGGTGAGATTTAAAACTGTGTTTGAGCTCTTATGATAATGGAGAGACAATAACAGCCATTAAAATAAACGTTAGAATTTCATTCTTTTGAATGGCTCTGGCACAATGGTGATCTAAGTAAACTACAATGCACTGGGTTCCAGCACTTATTGCTACTTCTTTTTTTTCCCCACATTTTGTGGGTATGTGTTAACATGTCAGGATCAACATGTTGACTGCTGATAAGTGTTCTGATGTGGCAACGGTGACTTGGCATTAGGAGGAGTGCAAACTTCCTTTATATCTTAAGATAGAACACTCATGCTTAAAAGATTTTACTATATTTTATACTTTGGGTATATGACTCAAATACAAGTGGTTATTAATATTAAACATTTTATTGCTGTGTTCCTGCATTCCGCCTCTGACTCGATATTTTACAAACCAGACTAAAGCATGCTTTTGTGTTTGTTTCCAAGTTATTCTTAAACAACAAATTCTTCATTTAGATCAAGTGCGTACTATGAAGGTGTATCACAATTGGCCGACCGAGATCTGAAATTCAACCGAGAAGGGCAGCGATCCAGGTAATAGCCAGCAACAATTTAGTGAATAAAAATCCCCATAATAAATCTTGTTCACTAAGTTACATTTCTTGAGTAATTTGAGCATGAACTATAATAGGTTTTTATGTTGCAAGACTTAAGGATGAAGATGTTTGTCATTTCCCCAGATGGTTTTCTAAAATGCCTTTGTCATACTGCTTTCACAACATTTTGCTGATAAACAGACCTTCACTTCTTCCATTGGTGGACATCAAAGCCACACAGCTGCTCCACGCACGTAGAGAGGCTAAATGACAACTCTTTTGTTTTTTTTGTTTTTTTGCGTGAGATTGATGCTCAGATATGTGCTGGCTTGTGCAATCTCTGGGGTTGTGAAATTTGGACGGTTCACCGTCTTTTCCAGGGACAGTTCAACTTTGGGCTGTCGTGGCAAAAACTGTAAGGCAAGTTGAGGAGGTAAAAGGCAGCTCACAGTCTTGTTTATGGTGAGTTTAACCAGCAAGACAGAGAAACATGCAGAGCAGAACAGATTTTAGGGTGAATAGAGGAGGAATAGAGAAGTGTGGAGGACTATTGCACTTATTTTTAGGTAGGGGAATCCAGTACATGGACAACTCAGTGGAAATACATTTGTATAACAGAAAACACTGACTCAATATCCCTGTTAAAAGTACAATCTACATTAAATGAAAAATAGACCTGACATCAATCGCTGGCTAAAGTTTAAAAACAACAGAGAATATAGTAGTAACTACCACTCACTGATCCTCTGTCCTCCTCTCTCTGATGTGATTTACTGCTGAGCAGATCCTGCTGGCAGAGGGGGGGGCCTGTAGGAGAGTGGGGAAGCTGAAGACACAAAGTCCATGAGAACATGCTCAGTTGTAAAAGCTGAGTGTTTCACAACATCTAGGCTCTGTCTCTTCACCTGCAGCTCACCTTTTTGTGCCCCCTCTCTGACCATGCAGCTCTCCAGTGTGTATGGAGCTCAGCCCTCAGCCAGACACAGAGCACATCAATTATACCATAGCTATATTTTCAGATCCACTAATCTAAATCGCATTCTTACTCAGAGTCACACGCACTCATTTTAAGTCATATATGTAACAAGTTGACATTGTTCAGCCCTGCTGTTATCAAACTTTCATAGAAATGACAGGACATTTCTCATTTCGCTTAATGACATCAACCAAACTGCTTTGACCTTAAAGTATCCAAGTTTGATAACCAGCCTAAACTCACTTAAGTCATAACTGGTGAACCCATAACTGCACGACTGGTTAAAAGGTGCACTGAATGCGTTTAAAGCATAGTAGGAGAAATACACCTGTAACTGAAAGGCCTGGTTAGTGTTATATTGGAGAATTGTTTAGTCTTTTGGATGTAGTTTTTGGCCAGACTCACCAGTAACTGAACCCTCCTGTAATTCACTTAAGTCATCTCCATATAACTAAATGGTGAAATAGGTTTTATAGGCACTGTATATAGATTAACTACCTACACACAGCTCTAACTTTACTTTACTCCTCTTACTAGGAATGGAAACAGAAGAGACTCGCAGGATTATCAGCCATGAACCTGTTTTTTTTTTTCTTTCCTTTGCTTTGCAATACCATGAGCAAATGGAAAAGTAAACCTGACTACAGATTGATAGTCTTGCGTTTGCATAAAGCACTTGAGATGCAGTGATCATTGGCTCACAGCTCAAACTGATTTACCATGATGCACTGCTGAGGGAAATATGTTAACGTTGCACTGCCTGGGTGAGCTGCTAATGGTAATGTAATTATTGTGACTTTCTAGCAACACACAAAGCTTTGGTTTGGTTAATTTATAAAAAATAATAATACTGGGGTAATATTCCAGAAACAACAAGGCAATTTAGTTAATATATACGGTTATTTAGTACACATTTCATTTACCCCTCTACTTTCACAACCTGACACCAAAGTCTCTAAAGAGAAATTCCACAATGTTTGAAATATAAAAAGGGTAGAAGAAAAGGAAAGAAAAGAAAAAACAAGTTTTTAACACAGCCCAGTGTGAGATGTTGGTGATAGCCATCACATGACAGATTTTAAATCTCCTCTGTGGTGAACTGGCAGAAGGTCAGGGATCGAACAGACAGGTTGCCAGACGTTTGGCTTAGTGGATTCCCAGGGAGCTCACTTTGGCTTTTGTCAATGAGCCTATTTATAGCCAATCCAAGCTCCTCTGATACAAATCTCAGTCCGTCTGTGAAAATCAAACATACTTGACCTTTTTCCAATTCTTGTCATATTCCACAATGTGGATAATCTGCAGATAAGGGACATCTGAATGGATAAATAAGAATCCCAGTGTGTTTAAGATCATTTTCAACTTAAGACAACTATTCTTTGCCACTTTATCAATTATTTTTTCCTACAGATTTATCATGAGGCATCACAAAATAAATAAATAAATAAATAAATAAAAATTAGTGACATGTTCCACGAATTCTGTGTTGAGTTGTGAAAGTAGTCATGGTCTGCTGCTTGTAATTACTTTGCTGCAGCTTTAAATTTGTGCAGCTTTACGATTTAATGCATAATATGAAGCCTATCATGGCTAGAAGTGTGAGACATCGTCATCAACGTCATTATTTGGTATAAAAAGGACAATTTTCAGAGGTGTGTTTGTCCCTAGTCACCATTTTTACTCATTTGTGTTCGCACATCTAACAGGTGGTTGCACACTTTAACTTACAACATGGGCTGTGTACTGTGTTCACATTTGTGTCACAGTTCCAATTAAGCTGCCTGTCCAAATTTTAGCAAGTAAAAAAGGTAAATAGAAAAAGGCCACTAAGACAATAAAATGCAATGTTTTCTTAATGCTGTTAAGATGTTTTGCTTTCAATTTGGAGTATGTTTTAGTTCAAGGTGTTTTTAATAACATTTTATTAATGTATGTAAAATGATATTGTTAGCCATCTGAGGTTGTTTCTCAGAGACCTCACAAAAAACACTAAAGAAAGACATGGGGTTCATGTTCACACACCTTCACACATCATGACAACACAACTTTAGTGATTCCAATAGAGAAAAACTGTCACATGACAAACGAAAAACCTTTAACTAATTAAAACTGTATCAAAGTATCTGAATTCATGCAGCATTGAAAATACTGCAAAATGACATTTATGCAAAATACGTACAGTTTCCTCAGTAAACGCTGGTCAGTTTCACTAAGGTGTTAACTAAGATATTATTTGTTTTTGAAGTAACTGCTATCCTCCGGTGAATGGATGACAGCAGATTTGCATACACTTTTAGGGTTGGAAATAGAAACTCGATTCCAAATTTTAAAAAATGAAAAAAAAATTGCTGCGTCCCAGTTACCTGTAACAAAGACTGAACTTTTGTGTTTCTCATCAGTTGCAAACAAAGATTACAGAACATATCTACAAGGACGTATATAGTTGTCTGCAAGGGACTGTCTGAATGACAATGTCACGCATCAACACAACAGTTAGTTCATTTGTTTAGAGACTTGCTGGAATTTAATTTATTATTCTTTAGTTAGTTCATAACTCACTGCCTCTAGAGAAAGATTATCCTTTGTGTAAGGTGCGCAAGAGCAACAGCAATTCCACAAATCTTACAAGTGTAAAAGTGTAAAATAATCCACATTTCCAAAATTAAGATGAAAACCTTCATTCTCCAGTGTCTAATCTGTAGAAATGGCAGTACACAACTCAAAAAAAGTTTTACATATAAAATTTCAAAACTCATGTAGTCTCCTAGTGGGTAGTTATTAGTAGTAAATTACCACATCCAGGTTTTCCTAAGGATCTTTGAGATTTATGTCTAAAGATGTTTTTGTGCATGCTCAACAATGTAATAATATTATATATATATATATATAATAATAAATGTTACAATATTTATCTGCTGCTGTTCATATGTTGTTCACTTGTGTTTCAAGTCAAGTCAAGTGGCTTTTATTTTCATTTCTACTATACACAGTGGTACACAGTACACAGTAGAAACGAGATAGCGTTCCTCCAAGAACCAAGGTGCTACAAACAACACAAGCGTGTTGTGTTGTGTTGTATCATTTCTAAATTAAATATCCTTTCTGTTGGTCACACAGCAATTAATCTTAGGCCGTAGAAAATTTACATTTTACAGGCAACACTATTAATTGATTGCAACAGAAGTAGAGCAGAAGTAGAAGTAAAATCTTAAGGTTTTGGCAAAAAAGGTCATGAGGTCTAACATCTTGGAGTCTCTTTAACTTTAAACTGTAGCTCACTGGTCACCAAGATGGTTTAGTTAACACCTGAACTCAATATGACATTTTAGTTCTGATATGACACGTGATGTCTTGTACTCTTTTGTGGAAAACATGATCACACAAAATATTCCTCTGGTATCAAGATGTGGCTCTAAACAGAAAAAAAAAAAGGTACCTTTGTGGTTGTGCGTAGGTTGGTTTAGCAGTTAAAATAAATTCCAAATATCTCCAAAATAAAGAGTGTCAAGTTGCTCTATAGCAGTAATTTTTCTTTTTTTTCTTTTGGTCCTTTCGGCTTATCCCGTGAGTTCAGGGTCGCCACAGCGGATCATTGTCCACATGTTGACTTGGCACAGTTCTTATGCTGATGCCCTTCCTGACACAACTCTCCATAATTTCTACCGGGCTTGGACCAGCACTATACAGCTGGGGAGGGGAATGGGCTGTCTGGGGTTCGGTGTCTTGCCCAGAGACACTTCGACATATAGCCGGGACCGGGGATCGAACCACTGACCCTCTCTCCTCAATGTTTTTGAATCATATCAAACTGGCTTAGCTAAGAAAAATGTCCTATAAATGTTTTGGTCGTGATTAGAAATGTGGTATTATTTTTTTGAAACAATAAACTTCATGTCCAATATCAGTATTTAACCAGTGTATTGATTTTTGTCATTTGCCACATTGAACCCAACAGAGCTACAGGCTGAATGCAGGTTCAGAGTTACAGGCTGGAGTCAACCTTTATGCATCACAAGATCTAATCCTACCACCTTGTGGAGCCTTGTTGAAGTACATCGATACTTTATGGAGTCTTAAACTGTAAAAGGGTCTTGGTCGCTGATGAACACTCCTCATTATTAGCAGGATGCAGTAACACTTTGATGTATAAGTTTGGCCTAGTTCAGATTGATTGATTCTTTTAGAAAATAGCTAAACACAGTTCATCATTTTTTTGAGAATGTGCAGAGTTTTCCATATTATTGTACGCATTAGCCGTCAATTCATTTAAAACTACTTCTGCAGTTTTTAAGAAAGGCTAAAACCGAATTAAAACACTTCGCTGCTTCCTTATAAAAGCTGGGTCCTTGCGCTGGTAAATTCATACTAACTAATACTTATTAAAATTGAACAGAGTTTGGGGACAAACGTTATTCTTCTCTCTATGGTTCGTCAAGAGACAGATTTACGATGGGTTCCTGAAAGCATCATCATTTACCATTATCAGATTAGGCTTAAAAACAATGAATGGCCTTTATTCTCCTCCGCGAGTATCCGACTCGCTCACATATCTATTAAATCACACAAACTGTGTCCTCAGTCCTACTTGTACTTTAGTACTGGCATCCAACAGAGGGCAGCAGTGTTCATCAGGTGCAGCAACCTTTTAGTATCTTCTCAGCTGCTTGTAGCGCTGGACTTCAGCTGGAGTTCATCGACGGTCACATGACGATGTTGTAGCTATTTTATTCCAAATGTTTGAGCTTGTTCTCCACTGCAGAGCTGTTGGCTGAGTCTGATAGAGAGAGAGAGAGAGAGAGAGAGAGAGAGAGAGAGAGAGAGGGAGAGTGTGTGTGTGTGTGTAAGAGAGTGAGACAGAGTGTTTGCGCGCGCATGGATTGTGCAGCATTTTTACTCTGCTTGTTCGTTTAATGCAAAGCATTTTCGCCACCACTCTGACAGCTGACGGACTGAACGAAGAGAGACAACAGACAACAGGAGTCACCGTCAGGGCGCATTAGCATTTTGTGGGAAATTATGAGAAACGCGAAGCTGTGATTTTTTTTTATTATTTCTAATTGTCAGCTGATAAGGTGAGACTGAAAAGCTTCCGCTACTTTTAATGTGCCCAGTGGTGAAATTTACCTCCTCCTGTCAGCACCTGTTTAAACATCAATTAACTCAGTGTCACATTACTTTTGTTTTTAACATGTGGTGTAAAATATGAAATGGAGACTGTCTGCATATCTGCATGTTTGGAGATTTTGGACTAAATAACCGTTAGGTGCATCTCTTCTAAAATGTTTAGTGATTAATGTCCTTTTGCATTGGGTGTTAACAGGTTGATGTCAATTCCCCTCATGATTTATGGTGGATTTCATTGTGGGCCACATTTTGGCCGCTTGTTTTGGGCAACTGCTTAACATCTGGTCACTCGTTATTGGATTGGGCTAAATTGCAATAGCAAACCAGCTGATTTATGCACAAATTATTATGTATTAGACCGGTATGCAACAGTACAAAAAAAAAAAAAAAAAAAAAAGGAAATGCATATTTGATGGAACTCATCCGCAGAAAATTGTGGCTTTGTGTTAATTCAGTCATGGGTGAAGTATCTCCCCCTTTTAATTAACTGAGAAAATGGGTTAATGTCACATGGATGACTGAGCAAAGACATGGGAGGTTTGCCAATGTGCAGAGGGCTATAAATAATCCACCTACTACACAGTTTTGTTTTTTCTTTATTGGAAGTAGAATAATTGTTACGTGAATGGGACGAATACATCAGGTCAGTGAGCCCACATGTGTCACTCATCATCTTTGAGACCCTTTGTACTAATTACACCTCCCTTATGATCTTTACTCTTTAAAATTCCCGCAGCAGAGACCACACACACTGTTCCCCTCTGACCTGGCAGACAATCGGATGCTCAGTTGGACACAAATCTTACAATGCAACGGCACATGACAAGATAATTATTTTTTCTCTTGCTGAGTGAATCTTTGGTGTCTTTTTCTCAGTTCAGCAAAACTGTCGCTCCAGCATCATCAGCTGAGAGATGATGCTGTGTATTGCTGTAATCCTGTGTATATGGAAGCCGGGAGTAACCTTTGTAAATCATACTGACGAAGGCCTGATGACTGAAATCACACGGTGAATAAAGCTTGGAGAAGAGAAGTGGAGCGTGGTTGACTTTTGATGAATGTGTCATCTGTCAAAAAAACCTATTTTAGCGATTAGCATCGTTCTTCATTCAGCAGCAAGTAACTTCCTCATCAGTGCAGTGGATTGAGCTGTAACAATCACACTGACCTGGGGAGCGTAAAGCCTGATCTTTCCTCTCATTGGTTGAGTTTCGATCATCGCCGCTGCTAACAAGTTGCTAATCTGTCCAACCTTAGGGGGGCTGAAGAGGAGCTCGCGGAAAGTGAGTTTGTCTGGTTTTTGTTTAAAACCCAAACTGTGAGCTTGTGGGGGCGTGAAGTCCACATGTGTAAAACTCACCAGTGCTCTCTGCTGAAGTTCAGAATGTTCCAGCCTTCGTCTCTGCGCTGTGAAAACTCCCAACATTGTTAGAGTCCTGCTGTTAGTGCTAAGCGTCTAAACTCGCTGCAGCCATTTGACTTGCTCACCGACTCACATGGACCAAGTTACATTAAAAAAAAGTATTTACATTTTGAGTAGTTTTACAAATGTCAGTGGGATTTTGTGTGAGGTTTTCTTGTTTCTAACAGATGCGTGAAATTCAGCCACGCACGTTAACTGCTGTGGGCTGCGGACGCCATCTTGTGATCTACAGTAAATGGTATGTTTATCTGTGCCTGTTGTTTCAGTTTTTCAAATTTGATGGAAAGAGAAAACAGGACCCTACCTGGAGAAATTAATTGCCAGTAACAAGCAACAGCGTTTGTAGTGGCTTTACTGCAAGATCTGCTAATTTGAGTACAGGTCCTCTCACTTCTTACTATGGCGGCAGCTCTGACTGACTGAAGCAACTATTTTCAGAACCATAAAAAGTCAAAACACAGAGTGCAGCTCTGCAATAGAAAGTCAGGGTAAACCTGACAAGATGGCGACCATGTCCCCCAACACTTAAGACACAATCATAGTCACACACAGCCTGTAGTGCAGCCTTGCTTTTCCTTGGCTTGTTGTCACACTGAACCTTGAACTCTTTGTAATGCTTGGATTGGGCTCGAAGAAGGAAAGAGTCTACTTCCTATAAGGGCTCAGTCTTATTGGTTTCGGTGATAGAGGCCTGAGGGAATCATAGATGGCCCATATTGAGCATTAAAGGATTCTTGGGTGTTTAATCAGATGCAGACATTAAGAAGAGTTATTTATTATTCCTAATGTTAGGTTTGGACTGTGGCTATATAATGTTGGAAATGCAATAGGCAGCTTTTTTCTTGGCCTTTTGTCACCTATTGTGAGTGCAGCTGCACCGGAAGAATGCTGTGTAACATCCTTTCTAGATCTGGTTTTCTTTATCGTAAATTCTGTGTGGCATTGCAGTTGAAGTGTGAGCAGACAGATGTGGACTTTGCTTTCCCACCATCCTCTGATGACACAGAGTAACAGACAACAGTGTGTGTGTGTGTGTGTGTGATGAAACAAGCATTATGTCTCACCAAAGTCAGTTTAATTAAAAGATAACTCACCTCATGAATGCACCCACACACAAACACATATGCAGGGGTACGGAGGGTTTAGCCGGATCTCCTAGCAGCCCTAATGATTCCTGCCTAGCTTCAGTCTAAATGTCAATCTGACCCCTGTCTCCCCTGTGTAATGAGAAAGTCCAGAACTGAGCGTTTTTTAACTACTTCGTCAAACACTCACAGATCTGCCGCCAGGGCTTGTGGGAGTTTAACACCCACCGTTTTTCCCTCAGATGTCTGTGTGTGACACAGCCTTTCTGTCATGACTTGTATCTATTTGCTCTGCCTTCCCTTTGACTTTATGGTTTGCATCATGTGTAGCCTGGGATACTCTGACCCGCTGTGTCCGACCCAGAGTCAACAGTCTGGTGTGTGGCTACCATGTGATGTGGAAAAGGTAGTGATTAGGATTTATTACTAGTCAAATTCTTGACGGATAAAATATGAAATTCAACCTGCTTTAAATTTAAAATTGAGTTGTACTAGAGTTTGTGCCAGATTTGAAAAGAGTAGGTCAGCAGTAGCTGGACCTGTGGGACGATATTGTCAATCATTTGTTTTAAACACAATTACTTCCCATGATAAGTGGCTTCTGAGACACTTTTTATTTCCCTGAGGGCATGTTTTCAATAGATTTATGAGTCTATTTGGCCCCTGGTCTTGAAACAACATGTTGGAATCCTTCCATAACTTTCTGTTCATTCTTTGCCTCCCATAAATACTTCATCGCAGCTGTTTCTGTGCTACCTGTTTGTGTGAGTATTTTGTCAAATGTAAGAAAACTGATACTGGATTTTTTCCCCACACTATTATTGATATCTGTATATATAACAAAGTATCTGAGAGTTTAAAATATCCACTGACAAAATGGTTCAGCAAACTGATGTAATTTGCTTGTCCCCAACGTGTTTATGTAAAGTTTTTTTTTTTTTTACAATGATTTTCCACAGTGTTTCTCATTTAATTAAATGATTTAATAGAAATGTGAACACATCTCTACAATTTGACAGCCTTCTTGAGTTCACTCCTTCTAAACGCAGGGACCTTTGGATCTTTTCCACCTCTATCATCCTTCTCAGATGATGTGAATGCAAGATAAAGTTTACTACTGCTGCATACTTCACATGGATGAAAATCTCAGACGTTAAGGAGTTTGGAGTTGCTGTCAAAAAGGCAGGCGAATGTCCAAGATGCCTCCACCACACCTACTTAATATAAGGAGGTTTTCCAACTGGATCCCAGGGTAGATCCAGAACATGCTGGAGTGATTTTTATATCACATCTGACCTGAGATGACTTTCTGGTGCCTTGAATTGAGTTGGATGATAAAGCTGTGGAGACAAATTGCCTTATCACTTTGGGTGGAAATGGATCTTTGGGATGTGTAGATGAACAAATCAAAGTGATTATTTCAAAACCACGTGGCTCAGTATTTGTCCAGTGACCTTCAGTGAACTAATACCACTTGACTGAGATAATAATGTGAGCTTTGGCTTTTCTGATGCATTATTATGAGAATCCACAGCCACCTACACATATTCTTCATGGCCAGTAGGTATGATCAGGTGGATCACTCCTTTTCTGCCCCATGATTGACCTTTCTATAATGGTTTATGCAAATTTATCGAGAGCTTCTCTAAAATACCCTTGTAAGAGGCAAAAAAACAAAGATGGGATGGAGCAGAATCACAACCCCCGTCTCACTGTGTGAATGCAGAAGGAAGCTAATCACATAACACTGGTTGAGAGACAGCCACAATCCTCCCAGACCTCACACCACAATGATTTCCTTCTGTTTATCTTGGACCTACAGCTTTGCATGTATGTGGGTTTGTGTAGCTTGAAAAGTGCAACAGAGATGGTGACAGCTGGTCAACCTGTTTTACAGCACTAGAGGGCAGCAGTCAAAACTTGTTTGAATTGCTATAGTCATGAGGCCCCCTACTGATATAATAGATTGTCTATGTCTTTTTAAAATATATTTTTGGCATTTTTAAAACCCGTTTTTGGACTAAGACCAACAATTTATGTCACTTGTGTCTAAATCCAAAAACTCATTTACATGGTCAAGCTACTTTGTTGCTCAAAAACATTACATCACTGCACTGATGGATGTTAAATGGTAAATGGTGGACACTTAATACATAGCAACTACTTTGGGGTTCAGTGTCTTGCTCAAGGAAAGTTTGACAAGTGACAGGAGGAACCAGGACTCTAAACCTGCCATTGGTGGACCACTGCTCTACTGCCTGAGCCATAGTCGCCACTAAATGTTTCTCTATAACTAAACAAATGTGGTGCCTATCAAAAGGCCCCAAAGACAAAAAAAAAAGGCAACAATGTTTTTATAGTCTGGGTTAAGAGAGAGTTAGCAGCATGTGCAGACAATCTCTTCAGCTTCAGTGTTTGTGGAACAGAATCTGATGAACAAGAAGAGATCGTTACTGGAGCCAGTGTGTTTGAAAAGAAACATCACCAGGTTTGTTGAGTGGGAGACAGCCAATGCTACGATACCACTTCACTAGCTTCTTCAGCTCTGACAACAGATGGACCCCGTTTTTTTTTCTTTTGTGAATAAGAAACATGTCACTCAATGTTAACGTGGTGCGTGACTCACTGACATGTACAAGAAAAACAAGGTTCTGGATTTAGAGATATAATGGTAACTAAAAACAATTTAGTGTAGGTGTCTGAGAAACAGCAGAAAAGAAAACCACCCAACAGCATCAATTTACACAACTTTGTCTGAGCTGCAGGAAACAATTAAAATTATAAATTAGATATTTGCGTCTTCCCAATTCTGATGCAAATTGTCATAATCTAATAATCTGAATCCTCTCGTACTTGGTAATTGTAACAACAACTTTGACACATTTTGCCTCTGAGAGATGAGCTTGAATCATACAGTATGTTATCTTCTCTCTTCAGTGAGGAGGAGCAGATGGAGAACAAGGCCATGTATCTGAGCACATACGAAGAGCGGGAGAACGGCTCCATGTATGAGGAGGCCTACGACGGACACAACTTATCCAAACTCAATCTGTGTGATGAAGGTAAGGACATTTCATGCTTTGAGAGTGTGAGGCTGCAAACACTGAACAGAGCTCAGCAAAACTCAGGGTTAAAATGCACAAATATTACAGACTTACAAAGAAGCAGATCCTTCCACACTTTTACCGACATTTTATGTCCTCATGCTGGCCAATATATGTTTTGTTTATGCTGCAATAAGAAAGTTTCTACCGTCATATGTTGTACATTATCTTGTGCTGCAACGTAACAACAAGATTTTCTAACAGAGAGAGAAAACTGAGAAGAAAGTCTTAATGTATTGCTAATTACACACTAAAAAAAAAAGAAAACTAATTGCATTTTTAAAATGCATGAATTGTTGAGGTGCTGATATTTGTGCATTTTTAGAATTTTTTTGATGTCTCTAGGCTGATGACAGCTGTAGCCTGAGGCAATATGTTTTGAATTGTCCTGTACTATTATTATGAATGTGAATGAATGTTAATGTTTCAAATATCCATTTAGTTTCAAGGATGAACAGTTTGCATTTGTACAGAAATGTATGTAAACTACAACATGACTGGTTGGCATCCACACATACAGCTGCAACGTCTTCATTGTTGTTTGTCTTCTAAGACAGATTTGCACACCGTGACAGATTTAAAGAAAAGGACTTTCTGTGAAACTATCATGGCATGTGAAACTATGTGAACTCAGACAAACCCACACTTACTAATAACCAGTGCAGACCTGGTCAAAAAAGAGCAAAGACACAAGCACTGCTGTCAATATTTGGCAGTCACTCTGTGGCCATCTACAGTATAAAGGTCAAGAATGTCCAGGAAGTGTGTGTGTTTGTGTGTGTGTGTGTGTGTGTGTGTGTGTGTGTGTGTGTGCTACAGGTGCAGTTGAATGAATCCACAGTTGACCCTGTGGTGTTCTCAGGTTTCGATCCAGGACTCTGTGAGTTTGGTGGGAAAGATTTACTGAACATTAACTCGAGAATTTGTTGACATTTTTATGGAAAGTGGAGAATGGTCTCACACAACAGCAAGGGTGGGCTCATCCAACATTTCTAATCCTTGAGCCTTTTTTACACCTCGTTCAATTAAAGGAGCCATTCCTCACCCCGGAGTTGTTTATTTCCTTTGGGCACATCAGCAGAGCATTGGGGACACTTCAGGAGGATTCTATGACACCGGGTTCTTTGCTTAGAGTGGGATCCAACAGCTGCATGTGTAATCTGCATTATGAGCCAAACACAATGTAAATTATTGGGGGAAAAATGACTTTCTTCTGGAAAGAAAAAGTGAGAGTTTATTGGTTGTGGACTCCATAAAGCACACTGACATGTAATCAAGTGTTTCCACCGTGTGCTTACTCGTAATTATTACAGCACATTACATTCAATTTCATGACATTTTAATGCTTAAATACTGTATATGTCTCGTCTACGTTTACAATACTGTGCCAAGACAGACTTGACCCAGCTCTGAATGTTACTCAAGGAAGAAATATCGACTCTTTGGGTCTCTGATATCACCTGATAAACCACCGATGTACATCTCTTTGAAAGGTGTTGTCCTCTTATTTTGACTGGTTTGCATTTTTGCTGCGGCTTTTCTCTCCTAAAGTCAAAGAACCAATGGTTCTTTTTGTCAAATTTTTTTGCTGTACTGTGCTGTGTGTTTAACCAGTAAACAAAGAAATGTGTACAACATAAGCTACAGCTATACTTTAATACCTATGCTTTTTTTTAAAAACATACTTACTTTGGGCATATAGCATATTCAATAAAAAGTCTGGAATATTCTCATGCCTAGTGTTTTTCGAATGGCTTTTCTTGGCTTTTCATTAGGTTCAGGAAAACTTCGAAGGAAGTTTGCCTCTACATCCTGGTTCTTCTCACCATCTTTGGACTCTGCCTGGCAGGTAGGATGAAAATTCATGGATTTATATTTGAATGGGTAGCAGTTTATTGTCAAGGTATATGAATGCTAGGAATATACAGAAATTACTGCAACGTCTAAGGTCATTTTCTCAACCTAAAGTTCAAACCTTGGTTTGTGTTTTTGTTAAGTTGTTTACTTTTGATCATGTTAGCTTTGAATTTCATGTTACGTTTTTGTGAGTGCAGTAAAGAACTTTACCTTCCATCCCTACATCTTGTTGCTGTCCCATTCATGGCCTAAGCACTGCACCTCCGTGCTCTCATTTCTCCTGTCTTTTTCCAGTCTTCCTTGGATCTTCCTTGTGGGTCAATTTAAATTCTGTTTCTTCTTCTGTTGTTTAAGGGGTGATGACAGGCTGACTAAGCTTTCTGTAATTGAACCATTCCAAAAGCGTTTTAACACTGTGGTTCAGTTTGATTCAGACCGAGACCACCTCTTTAGGGAATAAACTCTGGTTCTTCCGGGGTGTTTTAGTCATCATATAAATTATTAATAATCAATTCATGATCATGCCTTTTTCCTAGTTACATCTGCTGTTGCAGGACTTTTTAAATACTAATACTAAAGACTAATCACAGTGTTACTCCTACTTTAGTGTCAGTAGTTATACAATACTATATTGTACACAACGCGCCGATGCAAAAATCACTGGTTTTACCCCAAAGATGCACAGGTTCCTTGTGCAAGTTGAGTAGATTGGGCCTTTATAACACATTTTGTACCAGTGTTATCATGTGTAGGATTTTGTGATTTCTCTATTCCCCTTTCATCCTTTCTTTCTGCTTTGTCTCCTTCCTTCTCTACTAAACACTCCTGTTTGCCAATGGCCTGGCTCCTAAATCATGCTGTTTGCAAGCTGTCTCCTCAGGCAAGTGTGTAAGGATGTGTGTGTGCTTGTATTTGTGTGTACAGTCTACACACACAGCTCCGAGTACCTGTTTCACACACTAACCCCACTTGCCTGGCAGTATTTTCCTTTGGTTTATTAATCACAAATGTTATGTAGGTCAATATAACATGTTACAAATAGGAAAATAATAAGGTGTTGATGTTCGGAGAGCTTTTGCAGCTGTACACTGTTTTTGATTTATCCACATGTATATAGTGCCATTTTGTGTAGAAGGGGACGTTTAACATGAATGCTTACGTAGGTGTTAACGCAACGTCAGCTTCTGCCATTTTTGTCACACTTGCCCTTTTCAGATTTCAACACCAGCAGCAAAGAGGCATCGCTGGCACAAAGAGAGAAGGTTCGGACTAGTCCGAGGGGCATTTACTCTGCACCCGAGCATTTTTCTGTCATCTTTTATGTGAACTTGCGAGTTAGGCTTTATGAAATACTTTAAATATTTTAGTTTCATTTCTATGTTTTTTTCATCCAATTTAACAAATGAAATGTGGAAAACTATGTCAAAGAGGTTGCTTGGACACGTGAAGCTACAGAGAAATATCATCAAGATCTGTGGCTCCACTGGCCTTTCACAGTTGTATAATAAGTTTCAGGTCATTGTTTAGCTGTCTGATTTAATCTCACCATTCTGACAGTGACATTTTCAGGCAGCAGCAGGCAGTTGTTTTCAGCAAAATGTTCCAAAAACCCAGTGAAAACTACCTGCACAGAACATATCAGTCGTATGGATATAGTCAGGGACTAGTGGTAAATGTAGTGGAGCATTTAACAGCTAAAGACAGAGATATTCCCCTCGGAGGTGGGCAGAGACTAAAAGCTGAACTAAAAGGAGACTAACTATTAGACTTACATTTGCAATTAGGCGAGAAACGGGACTCAAAAGGAAGGATTTGGTAAGAAGCTTGAAAATGTGGGACCAAGCGGCTCCAAACTCAGCTACAGCAGGTTTAGGGCACACATGTTATAGTCATACAGTGGTCCCCAGCTTTATCGCTTCAAGTTAGCTTCAGTTATGTCTGAGTGTTAATGTAAAATTAGATAGAAAGCTAATGTACAACCACACAACTAAAAATTTAACAGCAAAAAATGAATGAAAACTATCTAACTACACTGTCACTATACTCAACCCATAAAATCCAACTCAGGAGATTTTGATTTTACAGGAGGGGACGAGGAGGCAGGTGAGGGAGAGTGGAAATGGTGGGTGGTTGGAGACGAGGCTGCTTGCATACATTACCTGCCAACCAGACCAGCCCAGTAGCAATATTTAGTTGCAGTAGCTTGGTTTCAACCAGTAGAGGACAGTCCCTTTGCATATTTCTGACAAAATGTAGAATGTAAATATTGCACTAAAATTTCAAGGTTTGGACCTGACTCAATCAACAACAATACTAATTCTACTTCTAATGTTTTGGCCATGCTATTTAAAATGAATTAGGGGGCCAAAACATTAGAACCACTTCTCAACCACCACCTATGACCTCAATAATAATCACATTTGACATTTTCAACATTAAACAAATCAGAAATTATAACCTTGTAAATGTAGATTTGGTGGCAGAGCTGCTGTATTGGATTGCATTAGATTGTACAGGTGGTCATAATGGTATATGTCCCCCCCCCCGAATTTTAAAAAAGGAAACCAAGATGGCTGTTCTTATGAGCAAGGAAGAGGAGATTTTTACAAATAACACTTATTTTATTTGTGATCAAATTTAAGTACAGGGACTGACTTGCAGGCTCAAGCTTCATTTTATAAGAATTTGAATTAGTGTTTCAAAGCAAAGTGTCTGATGTTAAACTGCTGTTTACAGGAAACTCTTCTCTACTTCAGGTGGAATATTTGCTATACCACTACGATCTCTCATGGCAGCTCTCCTTCAGCCCAAGACCAGATTTATTTTTTGTTCATTGATCCAAAGCACACCTCCAATGAAGTTTGACACTCAGTATTTTTTTAGACTGATCTTGCAGCAAAAACTGAGCTTGTCTGGCTTTGTGAGGCAAATTTTGTTTTCCTGATGCAACCACATATAGGTTTTACATTCTCTCTTCCTCAAAAGAAATAGATCCAGACTTGAACAAAACAAACAAAAACAGCTACACTTTTCATTTATATTGCATTAAACTCAATAATACATCAAACATCTTTCACGTTGTCATTATGGGGTATTGCTTGTAGAATTTTGAGGCACATAATGAATTTAATCCATTTCAAAATAAGGCTGTAACATAACAAAATTTGGAAGAAGTTAAGTGCTATGAATGCTTTCTTTAGTGTCTTTAAATGACTACTACTTTAAAACACAGACCTAAAGTTACAAAAACAGTTCTATTGATCTTCACATCACTTCTTTGAAGTCTTCTCTTTGACATCTGTGGTGGTGATACCAGAGACCAGCAGGATTTTTGCGACATTTGAACTTCTAAACCACAATTAAACAACAGAACTGCAAGGCATTTGTTCTCCTGCAGTGTCCACTACACATCCAGCTTAGCTGCGTGTTTAGCTTCAGGCTAACAACAGTACGATGCACAAGCAAAGCTGTCTGCATACTAAAGTGTTTAAGGACAGAGTTGTGTAAAACATAAAAATTACATCATCTCGCCTCGGGCAGTAGAAAGCTATAAGCAGACTTTGAGCTTTTTAGCTGCATGTAGGTATCTACTTGTGTGTGCACCACAGGCAGTGCCGGCAGACTCTGCTCTTTGATATGCCTGCCATTTACAAGGGAGGAACTTTAATGCTGCACCATTTCACACACATGATCACATAGACAGACGGTAGGGGGTGAGTGGCCTGTTCATGTGATGATTCTAGCTTTGCCAGAGATGACGTCCCCCAGGGCCAGACAGGAAAGATTCACTTTCTCTGGAAATTCCGATTCATAAGCAATGTAGCCAATTTTATTTCACTTAATAGCACGGCGCTGCCGTTTTACTTAATGTTTACTGAAGGTTCTTTCTAAGTTTTTTTTTTTTTTTTGATCCCATGTTGGACACAGAATTTACACAGAGCTGCCATGCAGGAGGGGTCCACACATAAAGGCTACAAACTCTCATAGTTTGTCAGCTCTTAAACTATGACTCTAGTCATTCAAGTCAGAGACACACATTCAGAGACACTTTCAAAAGTATGAAAATGTAGCTGCTAAGTGCCTTGGTCAGCTCTATAAATGTCAGAACATTTTCTCAGAAAAACCTGGTTGAAAAGTCCCCAACTATTGCTTTAAAGGCCCGAGACTGAAGACCTGGTTTTAGGTTTAATACTATAATCAGGTTTGATCAACTTTAAGGTTAATTGTTGAAGTTTATACCAAACAGTAGTATTTGAGTGAGAGTCGTCACGAGTATAGCAGTGCAAAAATGTGTGTTTTCCATTTGGCCTGCTGCCATCAGTTCACTCAGCTGGTCTGAAGTGAAACAAGGAGACAAGCGGAGCGTGCTGGTGGCAACATTCAGCTGTCACTCTCAATATCCCAGTCACACACAAACAACACACACACCTATTTGCACACACTCGGAGAGCTGCTCTCATATTTCTCACACACAATGCTCTGCCTAATTAGGGTTGTAATGTGAACAAAGGCAGCAGTCCTATCTGCCACAGCAGACCTCAGAGCGCTCAAGTTCAGACAGGAAACCTCTTAGTGAAGTCATGTGGGGTCTTTGATTTGTTCTTCTGTCTCACACACACAAATGGTTCCACAGCACAAAACACACAATTTTGCAAAGTGACATTAGCAGTAATAACACTTACACAGACCTTTAGATGACCTTGCCCCTTAATAGGTTTCATCTCAGTGACAGAAGTAATCTGAGCTCTGGTTAATGTATTTGAACTGTATTGTATTTGAACTCCACTTGTTTTTTTTTTCTGACAGGATGCAGCTATACAAACTTTTGTAGAAACTCTGAGGCGACATGTTGAATCTATTTTGGCATTTTAAGGAACTATGACTCATCTCCTATAATGCAGAAGGAAATTAATTATCATTATTATCATTCACGCTTATGCGTTAGGATATTCAGTGCACGTTCTCCTAACGTGTTCCCAAAAATCGCAAGCATAAATCTTACATGGGTATGTGTCTATGTAATAAAGACAGTACAAGCTGGTTATGCTGGGTGATGTTTGTGCTGTTGATGCATTTGGAAATACTCCGAAAAGGTCAAGATGCAGAAATGTAGTTCAGTGAATTCAACCCAGTAACAGTAAGTATTTCATGAAGTACTTTCCTGTATTTCTCCTGATGCCACAGATATACTCAATGCAATCTACTGCTTTTTGTATTCGATAAAAAAATGAAAGGAAAATTGTCCCGTACATGTCTATTGCACCAAAGGGAGGCTTGGACACCTTTTTGGATTACACACATTTGTCCACATACAGACTGGAAAACACACACACACACACACACACACACACACACACACACACACACACACACACACTCTCGCTCAAACGCCTCTGTCCTCCTGTCATTAATGAAGCAGATAATAAGCTGCTTCACGCTCTGCTGTAGAAAAACCAAAATCAAAACCCTGTTGATTTAAGAATCAAAATGCGTACACTCATGGGTTTTTCATCTTCCATGCTCTGTGGCAATGATGAGGTAGAGCTGTGTGTGTGTGTGTGTGTGTGTGTGTGTGTGTGTGTGTGTGTGTGTGTGTGTGTGTGTGTGTGTGTGTGTGTGTGTGTGTGTGTGTGTGTGTGTGTGTGTGTGCGCGCGCATGTTTTCAAGCTGTATATCAAAAGCCTGAGAAGCAGGCAGTGGGGTTTGCTAGGCGGCGTTGAGAATCCATTCCTTGTGCCTCCCTCCTCATTTCAGAGCTCTGTATTTCCAAGAAATGATTCTTTGACTTTGACACTGATGTTGTCACTGAAAGAGTTCTTGACAATTTCTGCACTTCTAAAGTAAAAAGAAGTAAAATGCAAAAACAAACCATGCAAACATTTTTATATTGGAAGGAGACCAAAACCTGCATAGAGTGAATAGAAATGAAACCTTAGGCTGCAGTTCTATGTATCTGAAGCAATTTAGTGAAATCAGAACCTTAAAATGTTTGCAATTTTACACTACTTACCAAAGCAGTGGTACTGTGAACACCTAATGGGGTAATGTAAAGGATTCTATATCAGTCCACCTTATTCTATTCATAATTATTTTTTTCTATGCCCCGAATTACTGTTAAATGTTTAAGACAAAGCATATGTTGTGGATGTGTTTAAGATAGACAAATGTTTTAACATTAAGGTAAAAAATACCAAAAGAGGCTGAAGCTCAATATAAAGTCAATGTTACTTGATATTGTTTACTTTGATTGTATAGGTTTATTAAAGGTTTGTATTTACCAGTAAATGTTCACTTTGTTGGTTTGGCAGCTACTTCTCTTTTTTTCGTTGCATTTGTTTACTCTCATCTACAGATGTTTCAGTGATGAATATATTCTCCTCTTGGGGGAGCATCAACTCAATAAGTGCATAGCATTTGTAAACAATATGTCATCCACCAACACGCAAATTCTGACCATATACGGATAGGTTGAAGACACATTTTGCATATTTGACGTGACCCCTCCACATTAAAACTATCTACCTTATTTAAAGAATATCGACATCCATGTTTAAGCCACGACCATATAAAGGAAAAAACACATTTGAAAGCAGCACAGTTGCAGTTTTAGCAAAGTTGCTGTAATCAAACCTCTACTTAGGTCTACTTAAGTTTTGAATTAGCCAGTGGGGCGAGTGATTTGTCTAATCAGCCTCACTGATCAAATCACCATTATTAAGGCTCTTTGCTTTGTTTCATAGACCTACTCTGACATCCAAAACATACAGTATCAATAGGCCCCCTGTTGCTGCCCTGCATAGTGCTTTGCCTGACCAGGTAACATGTAACCAGGAAGAACCGAGCCTCTAATGTTCTTTGAAGACCGCTTTCACAACTGAGCTGCCTACAGTTGACCCCAAAATACCTTTGTGTAGGTGCATGGATGCATGATTTGGGTCTTATATTTTTATTTTTTATTTTTATGTTGGGTTTAAGACATGAATCAGTGGAAAATATTATTAAGTTTGACTAAAACATTATTCACTTCAACTTCCCTAAAGCTGAAATGTGAGACAGTGATGGGAGGAGGGAGGCCTGTGTCAACTACAGTAACTGTAGTGGTTAAAATTTGAACCATTATAAACCCCTCCCAAAAGTAAATGTTTAACAAATATGAATACGAAATTATGCAAATGGTGACTGTGAATTATGCCCCGTATATTTAAGGAGACGGCTTCTATCTTCAAATCAGAAGACACACATCTATATCACCTGAGGAAATCTAACAGTGATACCAGCATTTTTTCAGTCGAGAGGTAAGAACTACATAATGACAAACAATTTATAAAAAGTGTAGAAGTAGTAAGCGTAGTTATTGTGAAATAAACCATTTTTGCTTTTTTTGTAGGATGAAGTTAACTGTGGCCTTTCTTGTGTTGTCCATGGTGGTCATTATGGCTGAACCTGGAGAGTGCTTCTTTGGAACGATTCTCAAAGGAGCCTTTCATGGTACAGTAATTTAATCAACTGTTTTTTAAAAAATGAAAGATATTTTCACATGACATAACTTTCAAAATCACTGTGTAACTAATAGAAAAAATGTGCCAACCCAAATAGGAATGTTAGTTAAACACATATAGTCAGTGACTTTAGTTTTGGCTATTTACGCTTGCAGAATACTTGATAGTGTCACATTCATTTGTGCAAAATATTCCGTCAGATCCAGTTGTTGTTGAGGTAGTAATACATAGAGACACATAAATAACTGATTTATCGATAATTATCTGTCCATGTATTTCCAAACCCTCCCGCCCATTCTCATACCAGAGGCGTCAGAAAGCGCCGCTTTGTCCAATCACTTTTGCATTACATGCTGACGCTTAGGGTACAAGTTTGGGTCAGTGATCGTGCTCTGAAATTTCGGTGTAGCACAATGACACTTCAATATTTGACGCCTAAAGCAATGAAGTGGAACATAAAGTCAAAAAGTCTCATTGGGAGGTGGACGAGGTTGTGGATGGCACATTAAGATATAGGACTTTTCCACAGGGAGACCAGGGTACAACTTTACAGCAAGATGTATGGGGCATGTGGTTTCTATAGTAAGGAAGCATTTGGGGCCATTGTCACTGTATGTAACGTAACTAGTGTAACTTAAACTTACCCTAAAGTTTTTGTGCCTACGTGCCTCAGTGGACCTGTAGCGTCAGTATCAGAGCCCTTGTTCCAAGGGGGACACTGAGTGATGCCAAAGGGTATTTGTGGCATCAGTATATTACACCTATAAGGCCCAATTTGACGCCTTAGGAAGTCAATATTAGACTGTGTGGAATGAGAACGGGTTAGTCCGTCTTAATTATAGAATGGTGATTTCATGTGATAAAATTGTGCTAGTTACATTTTTAAGCTCCTCTTAAAATTATTACATTTATTGTTGTTGTTGTTTTTCTAGGAAGTGACTGAATCTTATAGGTTTAGGCTAAACTTTACACACAATGTCAGTCAGTGAGTTCAGTTTAATGTTTGTTTCTTTTTTCCTTCTTATTTCACACAGTTGCCAAGTTGATCCATGGGTAAGGAAATGCTTTTACCATAACTACCAGTTTTTCAAATAACCCAGTAATGAAGAAGCATTAGGTTTCTTTCCTAGTGAACATGTTTTAACTATATATATATTTACAATATCTATCACTACTTAATTTTATAATTACTTCTCTGCCTTCTAATCCGGATTCTGTCTTCCTCTCCCAGAGCTCATGGCCAAAAAGAAGATCAGCAAGAGCAGCTGGACACACGTTCAATCGATTACAATGCGGGGCGCCCTGGTTATGACTAGGATGAAGATATCACTCTGTTTTGAACTTTCTGAATGATATGAAAGACAAACAAAAAAATGCTTCTTGCTTTTCATCCCACAAAAATATTTACTCACAATGGCAATACTGAGAAACTATGTTGCTGTCTTGACATACTGCTTTAGGAGTTATTGGGAATAAATCTGCATTACAGTGTAACATCAGTGCCTTTTGTTGTTTATAAATGCCGATATGAATATCATGAATGATAATATAATCTCAACTATAATGTAACAATATAACAATAAACTTAGAGGTTTATACTGACAACTGGTAACACTTTAAGACTCCAGATCCTGGTAGTGAAGCTGTCTACATAAAGCTTAAAACGTTAAGATATGCTTAAGAATTAAACTAGGTCTGCATCACAGTTTAAACCCAGTATAATGCAACTCTTCAGTCTCTCAAGTGTTAGAAGTAAAGCAACATGCTCCTGACATTACAGCTACAAAATTAATTTGTCTTCCTGCCCCAGCTGAGACTGAGAAACCAACACTCCACAGCAAAACCATAACTTACTGACTTCCTGGTGCTAAGTACAAGTTGAGAGATGTATTAAATTAGGCACATACTACGATCTACACTTCATTCTATTATTGCAAGCAAGGTAACAGCATGAGTCAACCCTAAGGTGCCCCCAGTGGGTCAGATGAGCACCGTGCACACTGTGTGTGTGTGTCTGTGTGTATGCATGTAAGTGAAGGGGTGAATGAGAAGCAACATTGTAAAGCACTTTTGATAAAAGTGCTGTATCAGCAGACAAATTACCATAAGCATTTACTGTAAAAGAAAAAATTGCAGACCCTGAAAAAAAAAATTAAAGGTGATGTTAATGCCATCAGAGTTATACAAAAGTTGACCATCAAACAAAACAACTTGTGCAAACACGAATGAGTGAGCTGTGCACTTTACTCAAACTAACGTTCACTTTTGTTCACCTGTGTAGCTTCTTGTAATGTCTGATCTGACATTGCTTTTAACCTGAAGGAACCTTTTTGTAGTTCAAGACGTTTCCCCTTTCTTGTGTGTTAGCACCACAAAAATTATGATGAATAAGAGTTCTTAGAACACCGTTTTGAGGAACCTTTTTAGCTCCTACGTAATTGTAAGCACTTTTTTCAAGCAGTTAGCAACCATGACTTCCGTATGTGTAAGCTGATTGAACACTTAGCTGATGCAGCGGTGATAACTGAAATTTGCCAGTGTATTTTGTAAGGCACAAATCGGTTTTGCCCTCATATATTTCAACATAGCGTGAGGCAACCAATGACAAGGAGTTTTATTCCTTGCTATAAAAAGATCTGCCTGTCTACCAAGTCCTGGAGATTAAAATCACCTATTGATCTTTTACTGCTGGATTTGTTCTGTTGCCTTTGCTCTCAATCATAAGAGGTATGAACTTAACATTTTATCATGCATTTAGGAGTAAAACAGACAGCTACTGAGAACAAGCTTGTTAAACTTAAAAACAAGAATTAACAGAATATTTACATTGTATGTAAATTATTATTCATTAGTTTAAGGCTGTTACCCTTAACTGTGGTATAGCTGTGTTAAAGAATGATGGTAAATCCTGCCATATTAACTGTTGGGGGACGTAGGCACCATTGTATAAAGATGAAAACCAGCACACCTGGGCAAATTAAACTAAAATAGCAAGAAATGGTATTTGGAAAAACTGACGTTAATAAATAAAGAGCAAGTTTTCCAGTGACAGTGGATGATCTGCACTTTGGACTACAATCACACTCAAACAGGGTAAAGCTCTTCAACTAACCTATTATGGCAGCAGCACTGACCTACTGTGGCAATGGTTTTTAAAATCAAGACAATGTGAAAACATGAACTCCAACTCACCAACAGTAAACATCATCCCAAAGTTAACACAGTATGACATCAACATTAAATTCTCTAACAAGTTTGGTTGTTTTAAAACATTTTATGATTATTTAATGGTTATTTACATGACATTTTGTTTACATGTCATGATGAAAACTACCCAGACTGTAAAAATGGGTGTAGCATTCGGTCGGGAGCGTGAATGCGGAATCCAACTCTCCTGGAGCTTGAACAACAATAAAGATTTAATTCAATATATCTAATATTTTCAGGAAACCACAATACTAAGTACCTGTCTAATGCATGCAGGTTTCTGAGCAGGGCTTTCCCTTCTATACCAGTGTATTCCCTTCTGTGAAGTGCAAAAAATGCAATAAATCATAATTGAATATAATTATTTTCTGTTTATTTTATTTTCTGTTTTATTTAATTGTCGCGAGCCTCCACAAGTAAGCACTTTTTCTTCTAGTGTAAAAACACACGTCATTACTGCTCTTGTATGTTTTTATATTTGGAAACTGAACCGCTTTCTTTCTCTACACATCAGACTTATCTCTGGGAAAGAGCAGCAAGACCAGCTGGACCAACGCTTTGACCAAAACAAAATGGCTGCGGACTACACTTCCAGTACTAGGATGGTTCATAGGAAGTTGGGTTTTTAGTTAAAAAGAAATGCTTCTTGGTCTTCAGCATAGCACCAAAAAATTTAAAAATTATCTAGAGAAATGTCAGACATTCTATTAAAGCTTCATCGTAACATATTTTTCCTGTGTCTTATTAAAATGAGCAATACAAGGAAATGGAATACTATATATAAATTTCATCGAATATGAAATACTCTATCACACTGCAGTGTTACTTCTGTTTCTCAGCCTCTGTAGCAGAACATGAACCAAAAACTATTTGAAAGCTTAAACATTTGAAAAAAACAACTCGAAATTACTCCCTTTTAAATAATCTTCAAATCAGTAAGTAAAGCTGTTTAAGCATTTTGTAACTTGGTAGTAGTTGCAGACTCAGAATGTTTAAATGGCAGGGTTGGAAAACATCGCTTTATCATGTTTGCTTTATTGTAAAGCCATCTCAGAGGGCACTTTATCATGCTTTCCCTATTGTGGGCTTAACTTAAATGGCACTTGATAGTGTAATGCTCGCAAATTTGCAACACAATGGACTACGACGGTGGATTTGAACCCACTGAAAAAACAGGGCAACAGAAGAACCAGCCCAACTGTCTGCCAGGGGTTGGGGTTATGGGGTTTCGGTTTATGGCAGAAGCTGTGTGATATATCCGATTGTAAATTAATGTTCACCAAGAAGCTGTTAATGTAAACACAGTAGGATTTGGTGCCGTTGATCTGGGACGAGCAAGCAACTTTGCGATGCCAGGGGGCTGAAAGGGGGACTGCAGGTTGGATTTTATGAGCCTGCTTCAGAGTTAAAACAGAGTAGGGTACAGTGAACATACCACACTGAAAAAGTATCACAAAAAAAAAGTACTACACTTTGAATAGCTACTTCTGTTGAGCAGCGTTTCCCAAAATCAGGGTCATGACCCCATTTTTATTGGGTTGCCAACCTGCAGAGTTAAGTGCATAGCAAGTTACATGTTGTACACAGCTGCTTAAAAGTTAATTTAATGTTTGTTCATTTTGTATTTTTGTATTTTTGGTCATTTTTCTTATACACCGGTCAGATACATTATGACCAGCTGTGCAATTTAATGCAATCAAATACAATGGCTCTGCCATGAATTCTGCTTTTACAAGGTTATAATTTCTTAGTTTTTAGGTTGAAACTCTCTGATACTTCTATGTGTTTATTATTGAGTTTAAAAAAGAATTTCAGACATTTTCTGCACATACCTATGAGTATAACATAAGTTTGTTAGCAAACTCATCTGTGCAGCCTCAAACTAACCCCCACTAACATTACATCTGCTCGCTGAAATAACTGGTTATGACCAGGCTTTTGATAATAGATCACCACAAATTCATGTTTTAGTAAGATAGTCTTGATGTTGAATCCGCACAAAAGCCCAAAATTGATTTGTTGTGTTGATTATAAGCAGGTTTAAATGTAGATGTATAATGTATTTTTTTAAGTTAGAAAAAGAGTCAACACAACTTTCTTTTGGTTCTTGAGCTGAAAATTTTTGGAAACACAAGGTATAAATTAATTCATGCTTGTGAAAGACATGTTTCATAAACCTGGCAGGATCTAAAGGCAAACATACATGAGGTCTCTGTTTTTGGGTTAAGTTACATTTTATAAATCCCTTTAGAGAAATTTGTTCTCTGCACTCGAGTCACTCAACCAGTTCAGGAGCAAATCACAGTGCTGTGGCTGCCTGGAGACCAGCTCGGTGTCTTCATTAGGGGCAAGTGGCAGGAAAATACCTCGGCGAAAACCAAAAGAGAGAAAAGTTCCATGGGTCCTCAGGACACTGTTGTTAGCAACAGAGTAAAGACGCCTACCTTACACTCTTACCTACACAGAAAAGGCCATGAGTGAATATGTTGTAAAACTGTGTATATAGATTTCACAATCCAGACTCTACAATCTGATAAAACAATGTCTCGCTCATCTCCATGCAAATTACTGCTACTGTTCTTAGAATGAATGTGAGACAAAGCATGACCTACAAAAAGGCCAACTTCCTCTGTAATGCTGCATGTTTTTTTAACTCTCTTTTAGCTTGTCCTGTCTCCTGTCTGGGGCTTGGTCTGCACATGTATACTTATTACATATATATTTTATTTATTTTTATTTAGTTACTTATTTTTGGCCGGATGCCCATTCTGATGCCCCG
This sequence comes from Channa argus, assembly GCF_033026475.1. NCBI lineage: Eukaryota > Metazoa > Chordata > Actinopteri > Anabantiformes > Channidae > Channa > Channa argus. Next base: position 5,315,684 of record NC_090213.1, on the reverse strand, counting down.
TGTGTAATACTGCAGGTGTTATTCAGTTATGTCTTAAAAGACAAACCAAATTAAACTACATTTAAATGCATCAGTTACAGCATTTCATCTTCTTTTTTAAAGGGAAGCTGATGCATAAGCTTTCCACATTTGCTGTGTTGTGGACAATTTGATTTAAAAAACTAACTCATGGTGGTTAACCCTCCTGTTATGTTCGTTTCCGAGGAACAGCCTTGATGTCCCCGGGTCAATTTGGAACACACCTAATTATACAAAAGTGTCAGAAACCAAAAAATCTCAAAAAAAATTGTTTATATCTCATCATTAACTCTATTACTAACCATTTCAATCAATATTTAATTCAATGATGTTCTTTACTGTTCACAGATCATGGTTCAATGAGCATAAGTCACTCGTTTATTAAAAAAGATCATGTTAAAACCTTTTTTAATTTACATTGAAAAGACCTACATATAAATTACAATAGTTTTATATGCAATTGATTTTTAAAAATGTTTTTTATATTTTGATTTTTTTTTGTTTATGGAGTGATGTTGATAAATTAAAATGAGACACCTCTTCTGTTCAGGGTCAAATTGACCCGTTTTAAAGTTAACCATCTAAAAAAAATATTTAAAAGTATTTTTTCACTTTGAAACTTCTCCTGCTTGGCTTATTTAGTGTAATCAACATATAAAATAAAAATGGTTCAGTTCACATATTTGTAACATGTAGGGGGGGGGGGGGTGTCTAAGACATGCATAAGAAATAGGAAAAATTATTTTGATTTATTCATTCATGTTATCCCATGTATAAGATGAACTATACTGATAGTCCGACACACACACACACACACACACACACACACACACAAATCTTATTCATTCTTTCAGTTATAGTAAGACCATACATTATAAAAGAATTGTCTAATTTATCAAAATATCCTGTTAAAGATGAGATGAAAACTGAAGAATGTTGTAGTCTTTACTCTTTGATGCTTGTAATAAGTAGCACCATAAAGAATTGTTGAGTATTGATTATTTTTAGTATTAAGGCAGAAATAGTTTAGTTATTTTAGCACTGAAGCTGTGAAGCTTCTACAATCCAACCAAAAGTACTTCAGAGGTTACAGAAAGAAACAATTCAAATGTGCAATGTATCAGCAATGACAAGGACTTTTACAATAACACTGATGATAATCTTTCTGAAACAGAGCACATTATATAAAAATGCAACTTGAGTGGTGAGATTTAAAACTGTGTTTGAGCTCTTATAATAATGGAGAGACAATAACAGCCATTAAAATAAACGTTAGAATTTCATTCTTTTGAATGGCTCTGGCACAATGGTGATCTAAGTAAACTACAATGCACTGGGTTCCAGCACTTATTGCTACTTCTTTTTTTTCCCCACATTTTGTGGGTATGTGTTAACATGTCAGGATCAACATGTTGACTGCTGATAAGTGTTCTGATGTGGCAACGGTGACTTGGCATTAGGAGGAGTGCAATCTTCCTTTATATCTTAAGATAGAACACTCATGCTTAAAAGATTTTACTATATTTTATACTTTGGGTATATGACTCAAATACAAGTGGTTATTAATATTAAACATTTTATTGCTGTGTTCCTGCATTCCGCCTCTGACTCGATATTTTACAAACCAGACTAAAGCATGCTTTTGTGTTTGTTTCCAAGTTATTCTTAAACAACAAATTCTTCATTTAGATCAAGTGCGTACTATGAAGGTGTATCACAATTGGCCGACCGAGATCTGAAATTCAACCGAGAAGGGCAGCGATCCAGGTAATAGCCAGCAACAATTTAGTGAATAAAAATCCCCATAATAAATCTTATTTACTTCGATTAACTTCTTGAGTAATTTGAGCATGAATTATATAGTTTTTATGTTGCAAGACTTAAGGATGAAGATGTTTGTCATTTTCCCAGATGGTTTTCTAAAATGCCTTTGTCATACTGCTTTCACAACATTTTGCTGATAAACAGACCTTCACTTCTTCCATTGGTGGACATCAAAGCCACACAGCTGCTCCACGCACGTAGAGAGGCTAAATGACAACTCTTTTGTTTTTTTTGTTTTTTTGCGTGAGATTGATGCTCAGATATGTGCTGGCTTGTGCAATCTCTGGGGTTGTGAAATTTGGACGGTTCACCGTCTTTTCCAGGGACAGTTCAACTTTGGGCTGTCGTGGCAAAAACTGTAAGGCAAGTTAAGGAGGTAAAAGGCAGCTCACAGTCTTGTTTATGGTGAGTTTAACCAGCAAGACAGAGAAACATGCAGAACTACACTCCAGAGTGGGTCAATTGACAAGGTTTTACTGGTTATTGGTGCCTTTAACCACTCAGCTCAGCAGCTGAATTTACATAAAAGCACAAAGAAGGACTCAACCTTACAGAACATACACACAGTGGTCAGGAATCTAATTAGCAAGTATCTGAGACCACTTGTCTCCTAAGGGACAGCTTCCTTATGAAGCTCTGGTCTAAAGACAGTGCAGACAGAAGGTCTGCTGAAGTGTGAATGTAGCATTTGGTCACCATACACAGGCATTTTGCTATTGAAGAAAAATTTCTCTCACATGGGCCACGTGGGGGCGTGAATCGCAGACCATTCGGTAAACAGGCACTCTACAAATTGAGCCACCGACGCTCCCATACAGTGGTTAAATGCCAACAGAAATCAATATTATCATTTCCTTCAGGCCTTCAGCATTACATTTGGCATAGTTATAAACTGTTGTTTACAATTCTTAATTTGTGGCTTGTAAAGATGCTATAAAATTGTATAAACTAAGTAATGAATGAAAGTTGGGAGATGTTTGTTGTTTTCAGTATGTGTTGAGGTTTCTTGTTAAACACATATTGGCTGCAGCTGGAAATGTGTGTTTGGAGCCACTGTAAAGTTCTTGATGGAAAGGTGAATTTATTTTGACTGGGGGTAGAGTGGGTCAGCCAATAATCATGATCACATGTGTTATAATGTGCCAAGATATTGCAACAATGACTACAATTGAAACAATTCCCCTTGCTTTAGCAAGCATCATAAGCAAAGCACCAATCTAAAACACGCATGAATGCAAAAACCACAGTCAGCCATTTTCAAGATGATATTGGGCAGAGCTATGCAGAGCCAATGTCTGATGCTACTACTATTTGCTGTCATAATGTCACACTTCAGTCACACTTCAGTAAATCCAAGCTGGTCTCAGAACAGCGTTACAGAGCTTCTGTGTACATGATCAGTTTTGATCATTAAAGCTTTGCTGTTTGGAAAACAACTGTACTGTAAGAAAAGATGTATAGGCCTCATTCTGTGCATAAAGATTCATATGATACTGATCAATAAAGAGTTGGAGTCTATTTCAACACTTATTGAGAAACTCCATTTGGTCCCACCCACTGACAGAAAAGCAGGCATTTCACAACGTTTTGGTAAAGTAATTTATATCGGCTGTAGATCTCACAACCACTAATTTATACCGCTAACCGTTCTCTTTTTCTCTATCAATCAGTGGACAGGTAAACAGTAAATATTTTAACTTTGTTTTTATATAATGCAATGTAAAGTATAGATTGCCTGTATTGTGACGTTACATCTTATAAATAGAATGAAAATATCTGTAATGAGATCAGAGATAAGAACCTTTTTAAGACTTAAATGTTACCTGAAACATGGATAACTAGACATAAAAAATGCAAAAAAAGAAAAATTGATTGCTGGTTTAAAACTAAAATACACATCATTGTTTTTCAGGATGAAGTTTGTCATGATCTTTCTAGTGCTGTCACTGGTGCTCCTCATGGCTGAACCTGGGGAGTGCTTTTTTAAACGGTTAAGATCTATGTGGAATAGTGCCAAGGCGGGATATCGAGGTAAATCACATTCTGTATCAACCTCCAATTTTTGGTTAACAGCAAGCTACATTAGTTTGTTACATGCATAAATATATAGAGTACATTCCCACCACCAGATTGCCAGTGTATAAATTATCAAGTCTTGAGTTTTACCAAAATGCTTAATTTATTACAGTACAAACAGCTCAGATGTATTCAGAGATACAAAGAGCAGCACCAATGATGTAAAACCCCAATTCCAAAAAAGTTGAGGGGATTTGTAAACATAAACATTGAATGCAAATCTCATCAACCCATATTTTATTCGCAACAGAACATAAACAACATATCAGATATTGAAATTGGGACATTTTACCATTTCATGGAAAATATTAGCTCATTTTGAATTTGATGGCAGGAGCACGTCTCAAAAAAAGTCTGAAGACGGTGATGTTTACTATTGTGTAGCATCCCCTCTTTTTGAACAACCATCTGTAAACGTCGGGGAAGTGAGAAGACCAGTTGCTGGAGTTTTAGGAGAGGAAATATGCAAGGCCTTCCCTGAAAGAGACTTCATCTGGATGGGAGCATATGTTGTTTTAAAACCTCTATATATTTTTCAGCTTGATGGTGCCTTTGCAGATGTGTAAGCTGCCCACACCATAGGCACCAATGCCCCCCAATACCATCAGAGATGCAGGTTCTGCCTGCTGTTCACAAACTGAATGGTCCCTCTCCTCTTTAGTCTGCAGAACAGGGCGTCCACATTTCCAAAAAGAATTTTATTCAATTATTTTTAAAATTTTAAAGAATTTTATTTTATTCATCTGAACACAGAACACTGGAAAATGGAAAACATTTTGCCTCAAACCATTTAAAATGAGCTTTGGCCCAGAGAACATGGCAGTGTTTCTGGATCCTGTTCACATATGGCTTCTTCTTTGCATGATGCAGATTTAAATTACATTTATGGATTGTACAGTGAACTATGTTCACCCATGCAGCGATGTCAGGTAGAGAATGAGGCCTGTTTTCAATGTTTAATGAGTGCTGCCTGAGGGCCCATGATTATGTGCATCCACAAAGATTCCTCCTGATTCTCTGAATCTTTTGATGATATTATATACGGTAGATGGTTGGATCTTCAAATGCTTCGCAGTTTTACATTGAGCAAATTTTTTCTTAAATTGTTCCACAATTTTTTGGCCCAGTTGGTCTCAGATGGGTGAACCTCTACCCATTTTACATTTGAGAGGATCTGCCTCTCTGAAATGCTCCTTTTAGCCATGTTATTGACCTGTTGCCAATTAACCCAATTAGTTGTCAAATACTCCTCCATTTCCTTTTGATTGCAGCAATTACTTTTATTCATAAATTCAAAATGAACTAATATTTTCCATGAAAATATTTTCTTAGTTTCAACATCTGATAAATTATTTTAATCACAATAGAACATAAACATGGTTTGATGGGATTTGCAAATCATTGCATTGTTTTTATTTACGTTTTACACATCTTACCAATTATTTTGGAATTGGGGTTTTACTACAATAGTAAATTGCCTATCATTAATTCTACAATTTTGTTTTATAACGTAATCTTCATCTCTTTAGCATTCAGAAATAACTACAGGACGGAAAAACTTGAGAGATTGCGCCAAAGGTAGGCACTTTTGATGGTGTGCGATATTTACGCATATTTATGTTTTTACAAATTGAAAAGGGACATAAAAAAAATTTAACTCACAGGTTGAAATTGTTCAGCCCTGCTGCTATATAACTTTGGTACTGTATATAGATTAACTACCTACACACAGCTCTAACTTTACTTTACTCCTCTTACTAGGAATGGATACGGAAGAGAGTCGCAGGATTATCAGCCATGAACCTGTTTTTTTTTTTTCTTTGCTTTGCTTTGCAATACCATGAGCAAATGGAAAAGTAAACCCCTAACCACAGATTGATAGTCTTGCGTTTGCATAAAGCACTTGAGATGCAGTGATCATTGGCTCACAGCTCAAACTGATTTAGAAAAATCTAAAACTGTTTGATTTTGCAACCTTTCCTGAGAAATAAAGCAGCATTACACAAAGGCAAACTTTTGCTTTCTGGTATTCAATGAATAAGTTCCCGAACTTCCACAGGGAAGCACAAGTTGAGGGCACTGGGTGAGTATGTGAGGTTTGAAGCTTCACATCAAATCTACTGGCAAAATAAAGTTTGTTGGCCAAATCCACAGTCCCCCTTAGACACATGGCAGGTGGTCTTTCAACCTGTGATGCTCCTCATGCCTTTCCACACTTCTGTTAGACAGGTTGTTCCAGTTTTATGTTCATGTTTAACCATGATGCACTGCTGAGGGAAATATGTTAACGTTGCACTGCCTGGGTGAGCTGCTAATGGTAATGTAATTATTGTGACTTTCTAGCAACACACAAAGCTTTGGTTTGGTTAATTTATAATAAAATAATAATACTGGGGTAATATTCCAGAAACAACAAGGCAATTTAGTTAATATATACGGTTATTTAGTACACATTTCATTTACCCCTCTACTTTCACAACCTGACACCAAAGTCTCTAAAGAGAAATTCCACAATGTTTGAAATAAAAAAAGGTTAGAAGAAAAGGAAAGGAAAGAAAAAACAACAAGTTTTTAACACAGCCCAGTGTGAGATGTTGGTGATAGCCATCACATGACAGATTTTAAATCTCCTCTGCGGTGAACTGGCAGAAGGTCAGGGATCGAACAGACAGGTTGCCAGACGTTTGGCTTAGTGGATTCCCAGGGAGCTCACTTTGGCTTTTGTCAATGAGCCTATTTATAGCCATTCCAAGCTCCTCTGATACAAATCTCAGTCCGTCTGTGAAAATCAAACATACTTGACCTTTTTCCAATTCTTGTCATATTCCACAATGTGGATAATCTGCAGTTAAGGGACATCTGAATGGATAAATAAGAATCCCAGTGTGTTTAAGATCATTTTCAACTTAAGACAACTATTCTTTGCCACTTTGTCAATTATTTTTTTCGATAGATTCATCATGATGCATTACAATAAAATAAAAATAAAAAAAGTGACATGTTCCACAAAATTCTGTGTTGAGTTGTGAAAATTTTCATCATCTGCTGCTTGTAATTACTTTGCTGCAGCTTTAAATTTGTGCAGCTTTACAATTTAATGCATAATATGAAGCCTATCATGGCTAGAAGTGTGAGACATCGTCATCAACGTCATTATTTGGTATAAAAAGGACAATTTTCAGAGGTGTGTTTGTCCCTAGTCACCATTTTTACTCATTTGTGTTCGCACATCTAACAGGTGGTTGCACACTTTAACTTACAACATGGGCTGTGTACTGTGTTCACATTTGTGTCACAGTTCCAATTAAGCTGCCTGTCCAAATTTTAGCAAGTAAAAAAGGTAAATAGAAAAAAGCCACTAAGACAATAAAATGCAATGTTTTCTTAATGCTGTTAAGATGTTTTGCTTTCAATTTGGAGTATGTTTTAGTTCAAGGTGTTTTTAATAACATTTTATTAATGTATGTAAAATGATATTGTTAGCCATCTGAGGTTGTTTCTCAGAGACCTCACAAAAAACCTAAAGCACACCCACAACACTGTAAACCCTGGACAGTTATATTATTAGACTTTATAAAAATAGCAGTATGACTTGATTCAATACTTTATATTTATGCCCCCCCCCCCCCAAAAAAAAGAAAAAACAGCCCCACACTTCCAGAACTTCAACTGCAATATTGATCAATACCAATTATCCAGAATTATGCTGCCTGGACTGACTGCACAAATAAAATATCATTGCAAGGTTGTTAGCTTCTATGAGATACAATTGGGTACATTTTATCACAATATGTGAAACCTTGTAATAAAAAAAAAAAAAATCTCCTCAAAGGCCAAGCTGCTCAAAATCAAAACAATGCCTCATCAAGACTCTTGCAGCTGCATAAACAGGCATTTATTTATAACAGCATTTACTAACTAACTTCCATTTACAAAATGCAAAACCGTCCATGTTTGTTCATATTTCACAGTAGATCATTGGCCAGGTTTGGGCTGACTTCACCAAAGAAGCATAAAAAAATGCTGTGAAAAACAAGCAAACAGGTTTACCACCCAAATAGGATAAGGAAGCAAAGTAAGGAAAATTATAATTAAATAATATTTAGCTATTAAAATAATCTGTTAATAATATAGTTTTTCTGATGCTACTCTATCGTGAATTTAGAAAGAAATGAATGAATTAAAGCAGGACAGTCCAATAAAGCATAGGATGCAATAAATATTACTGATTTAATGATGAGAAAACAGGTTGCAGCAGCAATGAATAAAAACCAAAAGAAAAATAAATAAAAAAAGACACAAAGGGGAAATTAAACATAACCAAATCGATACAGCGCTACGACCTGAAATGAGTGAATGAATGGATGACGCCATCATACAGAAGACAGCTTTACAGTTAGTGATACGCCTCATTGCATTTTTTCCCCCCGTGTGTCTGAGTGTAACTGGGTAGTAGGAGAGTTGAACTGTCAGCCATGCAGGGTGATTTACACAAGGCCTTTACACTAAAGTACCGCGAAGCACATTAGACAAATGACACAAAGAACAGGAAAGATTTATTCTAGACAGATAAGCAAAGGGTGGGAGGGCATGTGAGGGGGATGTAGGAAGGAGTCACACACAAATACACTGAGGACAAACCATCAGAAATGTGGTATTATTTTTGAAACAATAAACTTCATGTCCTATATCAGTATTTAACCAGTGTATTGATTTTTGTCATTTGCCACATTGAACCCAACAGAGCTACAGGCTGAATGCAGGTTCAGAGTTACAGGCTGGAGTCAACCTTTATGCATCACAAGATCTAATCCTACCACCTTGTGGAGCCTTGTTGAAGTACATCGATACTTTATGGAGTCTTAAACTGTAAAAGGGTCTTGGTCGCTGATGAACACTCCTCATTATTAGCAGGATGCAGTAACACTTTGATGTATAAGTTTGGCCTAGTTCAGATTGATTGATTCTTTTAGAAAATAGCTAAACACAGTTCATCATTTTTTTGAGAATGTGCAGAGTTTTCCATATTATTGTACGCATTAGCCGTCAATTCATTTAAAACTACTTCTGCAGTTTTTAAGAAAGGCTAAAACCGAATTAAAACACTTCGCTGCTTCCTTATAAAAGCTGGGTCCTTGCGCTGGTAAATTCATACTTATTAAAACTTATTAAAATTGAACAGAGTTTGGGGACAAACGTTATTCTTCTCTCTATGGTTCGTCAAGAGACAGATTTACGATGGGTTCCTGAAAGCATCATCATTTACCATTATCAGATTAGGCTTAAAAACAATGAATGGCCTTTATTCTCCTCCGCGAGTATCCGACTCCCTCACATATCTATTAAATCACACAAACTGTGTCCTCAGTCCTACTTGTACTTTAGTACTGGCATCCAACAGAGGGCAGCAGTGTTCATCAGGTGCAGCAACCTTTTAGTATCTTCTCAGCTGCTTGTAGCGCTGGACTTCAGCTGGAGTTCATCGACGGTCACATGACGATGTTGTAGCTATTTTATTCCAAATGTTTGAGCTTGTTCTCCACTGCAGAGCTGTTGGCTGAGTCTGATAGAGAGAGAGAGAGAGAGAGAGAGAGAGAGAGAGAGGGAGAGTGTGTGTGTGTGTGTAAGAGAGTGAGACAGAGTGTTTGCGCGCGCATGGATTGTGCAGCATTTTTACTCTGCTTGTTCGTTTAATGCAAAGCATTTTCGCCACCACTCTGACAGCTGACGGACTGAACGAAGAGAGACAACAGACAACAGGAGTCACCTTCAGGGCGCATTAGCATTTTGTGGGAAATTATGAGAAACGCGAAGCTGTGATTTTTTTTTATTATTTCTAATTGTCAGCTGATAAGGTGAGACTGAAAAGCTTCCGATACTTTTAATGTGCCCAGTGGTGAAATTTACCTCCTCCTGTCAGCACCTGTTTAAACATCAATTAACTCAGTGTCACATTACTTTTGTTTTTAACATGTGGTGTAAAATATGAAATGGAGACTGTCTGCATATCTGCATGTTTGGAGATTTTGGACTAAATAACCGTTAGGTGCATCTCTTCTAAAATGTTTAGTGATTAATGTCCTTTTGCATTGGGTGTTAACAGGTTGATGTCAATTCCCCTCATGATTTATGGTGGATTTCATTGTGGGCCACATTTTGGCCGCTTGTTTTGGGCAACTGCTTAACATCTGGTCACTCGTTATTGGATTGGGCTAAATTGCAATAGCAAACCAGCTGATTTATGCACAAATTATTATGTATTAGACCGGTATGCAACAGTACAAAAAAAAAAAAAAAAAAAAAAGGAAATGCATATTTGATGGAACTCATCCGCAGAAAATTGTGGCTTTGTGTTAATTCAGTCATGGGTGAAGTATCTCCCCCTTTTAATTAACTGAGAAAATGGGTTAATGTCACATGGATGACTGAGCAAAGACATGGGAGGTTTGCCAATGTGCAGAGGGCTATAAATAATCCACCTACTACACAGTTTTGTTTTTTCTTTATTGGAAGTAGAATAATTGTTACGTGAATGGGACGAATACATCAGGTCAGTGAGCCCACATGTGTCACTCATCATCTTTGAGACCCTTTGTACTAATTACACCTCCCTTATGATCTTTACTCTTTAAAATTCCCGCAGCAGAGACCACACACACTGTTCCCCTCTGACCTGGCAGACAATCGGATGCTCAGTTGGACACAAATCTTACAATGCAACGGCACATGACAAGATAATTATTTTTTCTCTTGCTGAGTGAATCTTTGGTGTCTTTTTCTCAGTTCAGCAAAACTGTCGCTCCAGCATCATCAGCTGAGAGATGATGCTGTGTATTGCTGTAATCCTGTGTATATGGAAGCCGGGAGTAACCTTTGTAAATCATACTGACGAAGGCCTGATGACTGAAATCACACGGTGAATAAAGCTTGGAGAAGAGAAGTGGAGCGTGGTTGACTTTTGATGAATGTGTCATCTGTCAAAAAAACCTATTTTAGCGATTAGCATCGTTCTTCATTCAGCAGCAAGTAACTTCCTCATCAGTGCAGTGGATTGAGCTGTAACAATCACACTGACCTGGGGAGCGTAAAGCCTGATCTTTCCTCTCATTGGTTGAGTTTCGATCATCGCCGCTGCTAACAAGTTGCTAATCTGTCCAACCTTAGGGGGGCTGAAGAGGAGCTCGCGGAAAGTGAGTTTGTCTGGTTTTTGTTTAAAACCCAAACTGTGAGCTTGTGGGGGCGTGAAGTCCACATGTGTAAAACTCACCAGTGCTCTCTGCTGAAGTTCAGAATGTTCCAGCCTTCGTCTCTGCGCTGTGAAAACTCCCAACATTGTTAGAGTCCTGCTGTTAGTGCTAAGCGTCTAAACTCGCTGCAGCCATTTGACTTGCTCACCGACTCACATGGACCAAGTTACATTAAAAAAAAGTATTTACATTTTGAGTAGTTTTACAAATGTCAGTGGGATTTTGTGTGAGGTTTTCTTGTTTCTAACAGATGCGTGAAATTCAGCCACGCACGTTAACTGCTGTGGGCTGCGGACGCCATCTTGTGATCTACAGTAAATGGTATGTTTATCTGTGCCTGTTGTTTCAGTTTTTCAAATTTGATGGAAAGAGAAAACAGGACCCTACCTGGAGAAATTAATTGCCAGTAACAAGCAACAGCGTTTGTAGTGGCTTTACTGCAAGATCTGCTAATTTGAGTACAGGTCCTCTCACTTCTTACTATGGCGGCAGCTCTGACTGACTGAAGCAACTATTTTCAGAACCATAAAAAGTCAAAACACAGAGTGCAGCTCTGCAATAGAAAGTCAGGGTAAACCTGACAAGATGGCGACCATGTCCCCCAACACTTAAGACACAATCATAGTCACACACAGCCTGTAGTGCAGCCTTGCTTTTCCTTGGCTTGTTGTCACACTGAACCTTGAACTCTTTGTAATGCTTGGATTGGGCTCGAAGAAGGAAAGAGTCTACTTCCTATAAGGGCTCAGTCTTATTGGTTTCGGTGATAGAGGCCTGAGGGAATCATAGATGGCCCATATTGAGCATTAAAGGATTCTTGGGTGTTTAATCAGATGCAGACATTAAGAAGAGTTATTTATTATTCCTAATGTTAGGTTTGGACTGTGGCTATATAATGTTGGAAATGCAATAGGCAGCTTTTTTCTTGGCCTTTTGTCACCTATTGTGAGTGCAGCTGCACCGGAAGAATGCTGTGTAACATCCTTTCTAGATCTGGTTTTCTTTATCGTAAATTCTGTGTGGCATTGCAGTTGAAGTGTGAGCAGACAGATGTGGACTTTGCTTTCCCACCATCCTCTGATGACACAGAGTAACAGACAACAGTGTGTGTGTGTGTGTGTGTGTGTGATGAAACAAGCATTATGTCTCACCAAAGTCAGTTTAATTAAAAGATAACTCACCTCATGAATGCACCCACACACAAACACATATGCAGGGGTACGGAGGGTTTAGCCGGATCTCCTAGCAGCCCTAATGATTCCTGCCTAGCTTCAGTCTAAATGTCAATCTGACCCCTGTCTCCCCTGTGTAATGAGAAAGTCCAGAACTGAGCGTTTTTTAACTACTTCGTCAAACACTCACAGATCTGCCGCCAGGGCTTGTGGGAGTTTAACACCCACCGTTTTTCCCTCAGATGTCTGTGTGTGACACAGCCTTTCTGTCATGACTTGTATCTATTTGCTCTGCCTTCCCTTTGACTTTATGGTTTGCATCATGTGTAGCCTGGGATACTCTGACCCGCTGTGTCCGACCCAGAGTCAACAGTCTGGTGTGTGGCTACCATGTGATGTGGAAAAGGTAGTGATTAGGATTTATTACTAGTCAAATTCTTGACGGATAAAATATGAAATTCAACCTGCTTTAAATTTAAAATTGAGTTGTACTAGAGTTTGTGCCAGATTTGAAAAGAGTAGGTCAGCAGTAGCTGGACCTGTGGGACGATATTGTCAATCATTTGTTTTAAACACAATTACTTCCCATGATAAGTGGCTTCTGAGACACTTTTTATTTCCCTGAGGGCATGTTTTCAATAGATTTATGAGTCTATTTGGCCCCTGGTCTTGAAACAACATGTTGGAATCCTTCCATAACTTTCTGTTCATTCTTTGCCTCCCATAAATACTTCATCGCAGCTGTTTCTGTGCTACCTGTTTGTGTGAGTATTTTGTCAAATGTAAGAAAACTGATACTGGATTTTTTCCCCACACTATTATTGATATCTGTATATATAACAAAGTATCTGAGAGTTTAAAATATCCACTGACAAAATGGTTCAGCAAACTGATGTAATTTGCTTGTCCCCAACGTGTTTATGTAAAGTTTTTTTTTTTTTTACAATGATTTTCCACAGTGTTTCTCATTTAATTAAATGATTTAATAGAAATGTGAACACATCTCTACAATTTGACAGCCTTCTTGAGTTCACTCCTTCTAAACGCAGGGACCTTTGGATCTTTTCCACCTCTATCATCCTTCTCAGATGATGTGAATGCAAGATAAAGTTTACTACTGCTGCATACTTCACATGGATGAAAATCTCAGACGTTAAGGAGTTTGGAGTTGCTGTCAAAAAGGCAGGCGAATGTCCAAGATGCCTCCACCACACCTACTTAATATAAGGAGGTTTTCCAACTGGATCCCAGGGTAGATCCAGAACATGCTGGAGTGATTTTTATATCACATCTGACCTGAGATGACTTTCTGGTGCCTTGAATTGAGTTGGATGATAAAGCTGTGGAGACAAATTGCCTTATCACTTTGGGTGGAAATGGATCTTTGGGATGTGTAGATGAACAAATCAAAGTGATTATTTCAAAACCACGTGGCTCAGTATTTGTCCAGTGACCTTCAGTGAACTAATACCACTTGACTGAGATAATAATGTGAGCTTTGGCTTTTCTGATGCATTATTATGAGAATCCACAGCCACCTACACATATTCTTCATGGCCAGTAGGTATGATCAGGTGGATCACTCCTTTTCTGCCCCATGATTGACCTTTCTATAATGGTTTATGCAAATTTATCGAGAGCTTCTCTAAAATACCCTTGTAAGAGGCAAAAAAACAAAGATGGGATGGAGCAGAATCACAACCCCCGTCTCACTGTGTGAATGCAGAAGGAAGCTAATCACATAACACTGGTTGAGAGACAGCCACAATCCTCCCAGACCTCACACCACAATGATTTCCTTCTGTTTATCTTGGACCTACAGCTTTGCATGTATGTGGGTTTGTGTAGCTTGAAAAGTGCAACAGAGATGGTGACAGCTGGTCAACCTGTTTTACAGCACTAGAGGGCAGCAGTCAAAACTTGTTTGAATTGCTATAGTCATGAGGCCCCCTACTGATATAATAGATTGTCTATGTCTTTTTAAAATATATTTTTGGCATTTTTAAAACCCGTTTTTGGACTAAGACCAACAATTTATGTCACTTGTGTCTAAATCCAAAAACTCATTTACATGGTCAAGCTACTTTGTTGCTCAAAAACATTACATCACTGCACTGATGGACGTTAAATGGTAAATGGTGGACACTTAATACATAGCAACTACTTTGGGGTTCAGTGTCTTGCTCAAGGAAAGTTTGACAAGTGACAGGAGGAACCAGGACTCTAAACCTGCCATTGGTGGACCACTGCTCTACTGCCTGAGCCATAGTCGCCACTAAATGTTTCTCTATAACTAAACAAATGTGGTGCCTATCAAAAGGCCCCAAAGACAAAAAAAAAAGGCAACAATGTTTTTATAGTCTGGGTTAAGAGAGAGTTAGCAGCATGTGCAGACAATCTCTTCAGCTTCAGTGTTTGTGGAACAGAATCTGATGAACAAGAAGAGATCGTTACTGGAGCCAGTGTGTTTGAAAAGAAACATCACCAGGTTTGTTGAGTGGGAGACAGCTAATGCTACGATACCACTTCACTAGCTTCTTCAGCTCTGACAACAGATGGACCCCGTTTTTTTTTCTTTTGTGAATAAGAAACATGTCACTCAATGTTAACGTGGTGCGTGACTCACTGACATGTACAAGAAAAACAAGGTTCTGGATTTAGAGATATAATGGTAACTAAAAACAATTTAGTGTAGGTGTCTGAGAAACAGCAGAAAAGAAAACCACCCAACAGCATCAATTTACACAACTTTGTCTGAGCTGCAGGAAACAATTAAAATTATAAATTAGATATTTGCGTCTTCCCAATCCTGATGCAAATTGTCAGAATCTAATAATCTGAATCCTCTCGTACTTGGTAATTGTAACAACAACTTTGACACATTTTGCCTCTGAGAGATGAGCTTGAATCATACAGTATGTTATCTTCTCTCTTCAGTGAGGAGGAGCAGATGGAGAACAAGGCCATGTATCTGAGCACATACGAAGAGCGGGAGAACGGCTCCATGTATGAGGAGGCCTACGACGGACACAACTTATCCAAACTCAATCTGTGTGATGAAGGTAAGGACATTTCATGCTTTGAGAGTGTGAGGCTGCAAACACTGAACAGAGCTCAGCAAAACTCAGGGTTAAAATGCACAAATATTACAGACTTACAAAGAAGCAGATCCTTCCACACTTTTACCGACATTTTATGTCCTCATGCTGGCCAATATATGTTTTGTTTATGCTGCAATAAGAAAGTTTCTACCGTCATATGTTGTACATTATCTTGTGCTGCAACGTAACAACAAGATTTTCTAACAGAGAGAGAAAACTGAGAAGAAAGTCTTAATGTATTGCTAATTACACACTAAAAAAAAAGAAAACTAATTGCATTTTTAAAATGCATGAATTGTTGAGGTGCTGATATTTGTGCATTTTTAGAATTTTTTTGATGTCTCTAGGCTGATGACAGCTGTAGCCTGAGGCAATATGTTTTGAATTGTCCTGTACTATTATTATGAATGTGAATGAATGTTAATGTTTCAAATATCCATTTAGTTTCAAGGATGAACAGTTTGCATTTGTACAGAAATGTATGTAAACTACAACATGACTGGTTGGCATCCACACATACAGCTGCAACGTCTTCATTGTTGTTTGTCTTCTAAGACAGATTTGCACACCGTGACAGATTTAAAGAAAAGGACTTTCTGTGAAACTATCATGGCATGTGAAACTATGTGAACTCAGACAAACCCACACTTACTAATAACCAGTGCAGACCTGGTCAAAAAAGAGCAAAGACACAAGCACTGCTGTCAATATTTGGCAGTCACTCTGTGGCCATCTACAGTATAAAGGTCAAGAATGTCCAGGAAGTGTGTGTGTTTGTGTGTGTGTGTGTGTGTGTGTGTGCTACAGGTGCAGTTGAATGAATCCACAGTTGACCCTGTGGTGTTCTCAGGTTTCGATCCAGGACTCTGTGAGTTTGGTGGGAAAGATTTACTGAACATTAACTCGAGAATTTGTTGACATTTTTATGGAAAGTGGAGAATGGTCTCACACAACAGCAAGGGTGGGCTCATCCAACATTTCTAATCCTTGAGCCTTTTTTACACCTCGTTCAATTAAAGGAGCCATTCCTCACCCCGGAGTTGTTTATTTCCTTTGGGCACATCAGCAGAGCATTGGGGACACTTCAGGAGGATTCTATGACACCGGGTTCTTTGCTTAGAGTGGGATCCAACAGCTGCATGTGTAATCTGCATTATGAGCCAAACACAATGTAAATTATTGGGGGAAAAATGACTTTCTTCTGGAAAGAAAAAGTGAGAGTTTATTGGTTGTGGACTCCATAAAGCACACTGACATGTAATCAAGTGTTTCCACCGTGTGTTTACTCGTAATTATTACAGCACATTACATTCAATTTCATGACATTTTAATGCTTAAATACTGTATATGCACATGGAATAGCGTTCTCTAATTTTCTATTTGTTTCCTTTGAGAGACAAACTATGCCCACACACATAACGCTGTTACCACCTGCTAAATACAGAGACGGTGTCAGACTTCTATGGAATCTGCAACACTTGCCGAGCAACATGTGTGTTTGATTTGGAAAGCTGACTGAACCATGCTCAGTCCTTGTAAATTCACTCATTTCACCAAGAGCCGCCAAATATACAGACGGTGCCAGTAACTGACTCTCTTTGGGCCTGCTGGAAGCAAAAAGGTTCAGGATATATGTAAAAATAGCTCCGACTTTACTGTTGCACGTTCCAATTAATCCAACTAATTAAATAAGTGCTAATAGTTGTTTTTCAAATTAAATTCACTGTGCTCTCGTCTACGTTTACAATACTGTGCCAAGACAGACTTGACATCCAGCTCTGAATGTTACTCAAGGAAGAAATATTGACTCTTTGCGTCTCTATCACCTGATAAACCACCGATGAACATCTCTTGCAGCTGGGGAAAACATGGCAACTCCACACAGAAAGGCCAGTGGATTCAATCCGGAGACCTTCTAGCTGTGAGGTTGCAGCGCTAACCACTCCACCCCCGTGCTGCCCACACTGGATACATTTCAAGCACAGAACTGCTAACCTTGCAACCTTGAAAAAAAATTAGTTAATTATTTATTAATTGTCAAAAAAGGATAAAAGATTTGTTTTAACTAATTTATCAAGGTAAACAGAAAATCTAATTTAAGCTACTCAAATGTGAAAATTTGCTGCTTTTCTGTGTGAAATATTTTTGGGATATAAGTTTAGCATGTACTTTTAAAAATTGTGAAGGGTTTGTTTAGCTATATTTTATAAGCAAGCTAATCATCATTCATTCAGCAAAACCAAAAACAAAAAATGCCCATAACAATAAATATTAGTTTATATTAGATTCTTTCAGAGAATTAGACAAGCAGATTGATTTGATGCCACTTTTATGCCTTTTACAGAGCTAGAGGCCCAAATGAATTAGCCTATGTTAGCTCAGCCTAGCTTAGCATAAATACTGGGGGCAGGTGGAAACAGCTAGCTTCAAAAACACATCTTCCTATAATGCCAAAGTTGACAAATCAACATAGACAGCTAAATGGTTTGTCATTATAGTCACACAACATTTTCACTAATTACTATTCTAAATTAATGCTAAGCTAAGCCGATTGTCTCCTGGCTACAGCCCAAAAACATGCAGTGAGTGGATGTGCAAATCTACCTAAATGTTGACTTCAAGCCCTGAAAGTCTTCATGCATGTCTTCAGCGCAAAGAAAAGTAGGTGATAATAACTTCCTTAAACCTCAGGCTGCTTTTATTACCGACCTGTTTTTTTTTTCTATTTTTATAGGTGTGTGTGTGTGTGTGTGTGTGGTTGGTAGATGTCTCTACCTTTGTAAAGTCTCCTTTGAAGTCCAACATGTGATTCAGTTCAGAAAAAGACCCGCTTGGCATTTGTTTTACTATACACTTCATCTTTTCAACACACACACACACACACTCACACTCACACTCACACTCACACTCACACACACACACACACACACACACACACACACACACACACACACTCACACGAGGCAGCTGTGTTTGTCTTAGATGTTCTTTATCGTTTAGGGGGGAGGGTGTTTGTGTGTCTTTGTGCATCATTGCTTGTGTTGTATATTACAGGCACAGTGAAGACCCTCTTTCAGAATTGTGGTTTCCAAGCAAGTCAGCTGAAAATGTAAAACTAAACAAGGATGCTACGTTATCTACTTCTATCTGAAACATAACTGTTGTAAATGTGAAATTCGAATTCTCAGGACTAATGTTGCTGTGAACTGTATAGATGTGAGGGAATAATAGCAAATAATAGCAGCTCTTCATTCTCCTGATATGTTGGGAATATTCCTTCGACATCAGCAGTCTAATTCCTGTATCCTGAGCTATATGATGAGCACAGACACAAACACATTCATAATACATAAACAGTTCTGGGTCAATTTTATCACGGTTAATACTCCAACATCTGTTCAACATCTGTGTCTTTTGGGTTTGCAAAATGCAGACATTTCTTGTCAAATATTTTTGCCATACTGTGTGTTTGACCAGTAAACAAAGAAATGTGTACAACATAAGCTACAGCTATACTTTAATACCTATGCTTTTTTTTTCTGAAACAAACTTACTTTGGGCATATAGCATATTCAATCAAAAGTCTGGAATATTCTCATGCCTAGTGTTTTTTGAATGGCTTTTCTTGGCTTTTCATTAGGTTCAGGCAAACGTCGCAGGAAGCATGATCAGTGCTGCAGCCACCTGAACTCCCTCTCAGCCATTAAGTATGCAATTGTTTCCCTCTACATCCTGGTTCTTCTCACCATCTTTGGACTCTGCCTGGCAGGTAGGATGAAAATTCATGGATTTATATTTGAATGGGTAGCAGTTTATTGTCAAGGTATATGAATTCTAGGAATATACAGAAATTACTGCAACGTCTAAGGTCATTTTCTCAACCTAAAGTTCAAACCTTGGTTTGTGTTTTTGTTAAATTGTTTACATTTGATCATGTTAGCTTTGAATTTCATGTTACGTTTTTGTGAGTGCAGTAAAGAACTTTACCTTCCATCCCTACATCTTGTTGCTGTCCCATTCATGGCCTAAGCACTGCACCTCCGTGCTCTCATTTCTCCTGTCTTTTTCCAGTCTTCCTTGGATCTTCCTTGTGTGTCATTTTAAATTCTGTTTCTTCTTCTGTTGTTTAAGGGGTGATGACAGGCTGACTAAGCTTTCTGTAATTGAACCATTCCAAAAGCGTTTTAACACTGTGGTTCAGTTTGATTCAGACTGAGACCACCTCTTTATGGAATAAACTCTGGTTCTTCCGAGGTGTTTTAGTCATCATATTAATTATTAATATTAATATTAATAATGATCATGCCTTCTTCCTAGGTACATCTGCTGTTGCAGGACTTTCTAAATACTAAAGACAGTAAACCGTAAAGTGTTACTCCTACTTTAGTGTCAGTACTTATACAATGCTATATTGTACACAAGGCGTTGATGCAAAAGTCTCTGGTTTCAAAGATGCACAGGTTCCCTGTGCAAGTTGAGTAGATGGAGCCTGTTGTACCAGTTTTGTCATGTGTAGGATTTTGTGATTTCAGCCTGAGGGCTGAGTGTTAACAGGTTATTGCTGTTATCAAATCATCCTTAAGCTTTTCTAGAAGACCTTCCTTTGTCATTGAGCTATGAAGCCTTAGTTAAAGAGAAAGGAAAAGACTGAAAGTAAGAAAGTGAAAAAGGGAAAAATAAAGCTGGTTGAAAGGAAGAGAATAAAAATGAATGTATACACCGGCAAATGGAACACACTGCCCATCTTTTGTTCTCCGTTTTGCAGATGACATCAGCACTCACCCAACCCTCAAGGTTAAATTGTAATGAAAGACACACACGCGCATATACACACTTGCACAATAAAAACCCATTTATTTAGTCTTATGTAACACATGCGGATGTGGTCTGAAACCATACCCCCCTCTTTAACTGTCTGTTGTGGTTTAGCATTGCATGCACACACACACACACACACACACACACACACACACATAGGGAATAAACAATCACAAAACATAATGTAACCTCCAGTAATGTGAAATCCTGCTGGTGATTTTATTCACTTTCTGCACTTAAAAAAACTGGAACATTTACTGCTATATCTCCTGTGAAAGTTTGCAAAATAATGTTTGGATGCTAAACGTATCTGCATCTCTGCATCTCCTCTAATCAACATCCTCTTGTCCAGTAAGATCCCTAATCTGAAATGTGAAATCAATTTTCTAAGCTCAGTGCACAACTTGTCCATCTTTGATAGAGCTGACAGTGGTTTTAACATGCTGGCTTCTTCGCGCTGCAGTGTTGCCACAGTCAGCTTTCATGGTTGTGTAGGATTCCACTACGCACAACTGTTTAACACAAAGGCTTCTCAGGAGGAGCAAAGAGCTGTACATTGCCCAAAACGACATAATAACAGATTCTCTATAATATCAAAGCCACGATAATTAGGTTCAGCAATACATAATTGTGCAAAGTATGAAGGTTCAGATATTATCTGATTGTCTGTACAGAAAATTGGCACCAGCAGAGTACCAGAAAAAAAAAGAAGTGAGAAAAATACCCAGTTTAGTCCTATAATGTCTGGAATGTCTTTAACCCTGGTTTGATTTGATTTGGATTGATCAACATAGGAGTTGGCTGCGAGCTAAAGAAAAGACTGGCAACATTAACTGAAGGTAATAAGGGTGCCACTTTAATACAGGAGGCATCTCTGAACTGAGGCAAAAAAATCCTAATAATATTTAGCTTTATTCTGTGGAAGGATGAATTGGAAAGAGTGGGCATTCACATATCCACCAGAACAATGCCATAGTATAAAGAAAAGTGGAAACCACGCTTAAACTCACAAATGTACAGTGTATTTGAGTGCACATGTTTCAAACATCACACATCATCATGACTGGCACAAAATAAGTAGAACTGTAAAATGGAAATGTGGACGTATGGAAATTAGTTTTTAGTTGTGTTGTTATTTTGTATCACTTAGTTTGTGACCCAGTGCCGTAATAAATTCCATTATTTCTAGAGCTTATGCTGCTGCAATTCCTCCCTCTTCTCCTAGTTGATTTGGAAAAACCCTGGAGTGATGCCACAATAGCCCCATGGCCCGTTCACCCGTGTGTGTGTGTGTGAGAGAGAGAGAGAAAATGAGAGCTTTTGTAGGTGTGCAAGACTTTATGGCTGTTACCTTCTGCAAACCTTGCTGTGGCCTCCTTGAAAATGTCAGCTCTCCTTTAGTGCAGAGAAAAACAAAGAGAGGCTGATAGCGACACAGACAGAAGGAAATAAGTTGGAAGGGCAGAAAAATTAAGGGAGATGGTTAGAAAAAGAAATGACAGACTCAGGTTTAAGAGCCGTCTGGCTTGAGACCAGCAGGATCCTTAAGGAGTCAACTACTCTCACTAATCCTGATTTCATTTCAAGGTTTCCCCTCCCTTAGACACCCACTCATGCCCAAACCACAGGGCTGATGCCATTTGATGGTCGTAGCAGTGTGTATTCCCAGGCGCAGAGATGTAGTTAGGAGTTTGGAACCGCTTTGTTGCCATTGCAGAGGTATGTGGTTATTTAAAGCTTTTTAGATGAGGTTGTTTAAAAGCAATCAAATTGGTCTTTTCAACAGGCCTCTCCTAAATTAAAATGCCGGTCATCCAAAAGCTAAGTGGAGGCCCCTTTGCTACACGCGCACACACACACACACACACACATTCATGTGATGCGAGTGCATGCATAAACACATTCACAGCAAGTGCCAGTTTTCCAATGTGAAAACAGATTCAACTATGTGTTATCCGCATTTGCTTTTTGTTTGAATTCTCACTTGACTTTGGCTTTTTGGTTTTTTTTTTTTTGTTTTTTTCCCAGCTCTTATGCTGCCTCCCTGGCGGTCTCCCAGCCTCATGGCTCCCAGCGTCTCTCGTGCATTCAAACACAATCATACTTCATGGCTAGTAGGATCGTGGAGTCTCAGCTTTGGCTGAAAAACATCTGCACTCATGACCCGATAACCATAATATAGTACTTTCTGTGTCAGCGCATCTGATCTTAAATCTTGATTTTGGACAAGTGGAGGAGGGAAGAGTGATAAATGGAAACAGATGGATTAAAACAAAATGAGGATTAAAGAGCCAGATAAACCCTGCTCCATTCATCATGAGGTTAAGAGCTGCCATACTACCCCCTCATTTCTACTAGCTTATCTCCTTGCAGATGGGAGAGAGCCCTCCAAGAGCTCCAAGAGGCTTGGTGGCAGCAGAGATATGTTCAGTGTTCAGTTTCCACAATACACAGTGTCTGTATCTGCTTTAATGCCCTTGAGGCAGAAGCCAGACTTTTATCATCTCAGAGGCGCCTGCTGGAGAAGCCTTTTTTTTTTTGTTTTTTTTTTGGTCTTTTTAGCATAGTTGCATTAGACAACTGTGAATGCTGGCTAGCACACATGATGACAAGATTTCATCTTTTGAAGACTTTTGCTTCCCAGAAATTCCACTGTGTCTGTTTTTATCCAAGCTTTGTCTTGCTTTTTAAGAGCTTGAACTTAACAGGCAGGTTTACTGTTGAGCACATAATAATTTACACGCTCGGGACATATTGAGCTGTTATATACATAAGCACACAGGTGTATCAGTGTGTGGAAGTGGTGATAGTGTGGTTTAGCATTTGCTGTTTAGCACTCAATATTCTCAATGATTTGTTTATTATGCTTTTTGGGAAATGCATCACTGTATTTTATGCTTAACAATCAGTTGCCTGCAGCAGTTCAAAATCTCCAGTCAGTACTCATTTTATCATTTTATTTACCAACATACACGATAAATATTCTTCAAGAACAGCTGATTTTTAAAAATGTATGCATTTTGGTATGATTGCGTTTTGGTACACGATGGATTTAAATTTGAATTTTTTAAAATGGACATAGTATTTAAAGAAATATACCGCTATTGGAGTATGTAAATGTTCTGCACTAAACTATTTTATATATGCAGAATGAAATTCAAGTGAAATGTTTTAAAAATTTAAAACATAAAAGGAAATAAACATCAGAAAAATGTTTAAATGCTGTATGTGCATTTAAAACATTTTTTTGTCAACTAGTTGTTATGGGCATAATGGCCACAGGGACATGTTTACCTAATGATTATAGTGTGTGTATGTATGGTCCCAGTAGGTTGTTAGTTAGTTAAAACATTGAAAAGACAAAAAAGCAAGCTATGGGTAATTACCTGTACAGAAGCTAACTAGTTACTAGTTAGAACCACTGTCAGGTTCAAACAAGCTAGGTATTCTTACTATACTACTACTACTTCTACTGTAGTACTACCTCCCGTGGCTCGGTTACTAATGGACTTTGCCTTTAAAGCCTCAGCTGTAATCAAAAACATAGTTATGCACAAAACAAACAAGAGCTTAGTTACATGCTACATTGGCTTTAATTGTCCTTGCATCCATGTTGACTCCCACACAAAGCACCTTCACTCTTAAATAAAAGGATGTTAGTTTGCCCTGCAGCACAGCAGTGCACATTTAAAACAGATTTCTACTATTGTGCTCGTATTTATCTGCATTGAGTCTTAACAAATCAAATTTACACACACTTGTGCTAATTTGATGGAAGATATTAGCTAGTTGTGTTTACAGCATAATTTTCCCCCAACATGCTGCAGACCTTTGAGCATGGCCTTACACCCGCTGTAGTTTCAACTGAGTCATGTTTTCCTGCTGGAGCAAAGAGGCAGCTCACAGGTTTGGCATGGTTGTGCTCTTTTCCTCAGCCAGTTAATTGTTGGAAAACATGATGGTGGGTTTGTTATTATTCTTAAGCCGTGAAATCTCCTGACAAGGGTGATACTGGAAATAAAATGATTTGTTATTGCCAAGCAGAAAAAGTCCCTGAAAAAGCTTTGGTTTATTTTTGGCCTTGGTTGTAACTGGTCCTGGACATGCATTTGTTACTGTAATAATGTTTTTGTGTTTTACATCAGCTTTTGGCTCTAATGAGAGATGATTTTTTTTTTAATAGTCCATTATTTTACCACCAGTAGTTTGCTTTACTTGCTACATCACCCACCATTTTGTTGATTTGTGACCAAGCCAACTGACACGAAAAAGGAGTTAAATGATATTTAAAAGCATTAATATATCTCTTCCCTCCAAACCGGCAAATTAGAATTCTACCCAGATCAGAAGTTTAAGTTGTGCCTTATTGTGAAGAGCCAGTTCACATTATTTCTTTAAACTTGTTGAGCATTTTTCTCTCCCACAGACAAAAGTAATATTAGTTATGTGGGACACTGCCATGGAGAGCACTAACATTTTTTGCCTTTAGGAAAAAAAGCTAAGGGCTAATTTTGCTATAACCCCAATGTGTACATTATTTTAGTTCCTTTGAGGTTTTTTAAGAATGTCCAAACTCTTTAATGAAATGATACAAGGTTAAAAAAGCTGAACCTGTTGAAAGTTGACCATATGTGCCTGGCTAAGTTCGTCCATAGAAAAACTTTCAGAGGGTAAATCGGACACCACAAAGTGCCACTCCTAACAACTTTGAAGTTCCAAAAACACAGCCTTGTGAAAACAATGGCTGCAGAAGATTAGGTGTTTCTGACATCAGTCTGTTTATGTTCAACGTGGGCACGAAATTCCTTCTGCAAACACACGTCACCTGCAGGCGAGTAAACCCTCCTTCACAGGCTGAGAGCACGTGCTAGAGGAGAGACACTCATGTAATTATGAAGAAAACCACATGCACTTATACACACAACACAAAATGCCAAAAGGTTTAGGGACATGTGCTCAGTATATATTAGAAAGAAAAAGACGTATGATGTAAATTAGTTAATAATATTAATAACAATAATAACATGGACAAGCACCCACAAATCTCAAACATGGCTGCAGACATGCGCACATGTGCACACACAGAAATGCATGTGCCCACACAGACATGCTGTCCCAGTGTCCCTGAAGTGACTCTGAGAGCACAAAGCCTTCCCTAATTAGTTTCTGTACTCTGGCCATGGTCTTTTCCAAACAAAAGACTCTGGAGACAGTCCAGCTGTCCCAATAGGAGACCATCATAAGAGTGCACACACACACATACACACTCACCAATGAGAAAGAAAAGTCAGTCCTTCCTTATGCTACAAGAGAAGTCCCTAAAGTCAGCAGCCAGCCTCATTCAGGCAGTCAAACACAGGTCATGAACATGTCAGGACTAATTGCCTGTGGTTTCTGCTTACTCTGATTGTCTCTCTGCTTCCTCACTGTTGAAAAGAACTTTTAAGGAAGAAATGCTTTGCTGGTAAATTGAAATTTACCAGTTGAGTAGGTCCATTACAGTTTTACCTATAGGGCTGCATGATGCTTGTTTCTTTCTTTTTATTTAATCCTCATCTTGAAACCAAAATTTAACTGACAGTGCAGGGCAACAGCAACTAACCAAATGTAAATAAAACTCTTGACATTTTCCATCTTGCACATTTTTTAATCCAACCGGTTTCCCATTAACAAAACCACTTTGTTTTTTCTAACTTAATAAACGCAATTCATAATTCTCATATTCTTATAATTCCTGTATATTTCTATTTTCTTGAGTAAAAATACAAGAACACAGGAAAAACAGGCTCTATGGAGGCCGATGGATTGACGGGTAATTTTAGTTCAGATTGAAATATCTCTGCCACCATTAAATCAGTTGAGGTCATATTTTGTGTCCCAGTGACTTGTCCAAACTTCTTAAGCTGAATTCATGGTTGCCACTGAACTTCTGCTTGCTGTGCTTCACATTGTACAGCAATTCCATACTGCAACAATATAACATTAACAAGGAACTGTACACTTTGCTACTGTAGGCTCACAGCGAAGACTACAGTGTTGGAAAGCAACAACATGAATGAAAGTGAAGCTTAGGCATAGTAAAAAAAAACAGATGGAGCACAGTAGGCAGGTCTGGGCCCTGACATTTCTTCTAGCACTACCATTAATATTGGCATTTATAATTTCAATTAAAATGTCAAGCCTTGGTTTGTAGCATACACAAAGCTGCAGAGACAAATTTCTGAAGAAACAGACTGACCTTTAACCTTTCTCCCAGAGTAAGGAGAGATTAACCCTGTTTTTTCCAGACCATGTGAACTGGAAAGCTTACCTCAACCTTCTCTGGCTGAACAGAGACTCTGTTTCTTGTGACATGTTAACGCACATGGATGCTTTGTGATTCCTTATCAAGATTTAACTCAGGTTCAATCCACAAGATTATAAATTGAATGATAGACTCTTTTCTACACCCCCACTTTGATGCAAGCCAGAGGTAAGTTGTAAAATATCATTACCAACTGTAACTGACTTTATTTGGTACACGTCCAATATTTAAATTTAGAATTCAAATTGTTTAAATAAATAAATTATGCAAAATACTGTATGTATATGCAAAGCCTCTAATTCCTCCATCGTGTTTTGTTGCCTGGAGGCTTGGGTGCTGCACACTCCAAATAAACTAAGTGCATCATTACACCATGCAGACACCCTCTAAAACCCCTAAACAGTAAACTGTAAGACATCCACACACATTCAGTTCAGCTTTAAGCCATAAGATGCCATAAAGTGGGACATGCAGTGTGCAAATAACTTCAACACAATAAAAGCAGCAGGCCTCATTCATCCAGCTCCATAAACAGCAAAAGCGATTTTATAAATCCCAAACAAGTCCTTTAAATGTAATATTTTGGGTTTACTAGCAGACTGATAAGGCAACAAAAGATCCCTCAGACAACTCAGGGCATGCACATAAACATAGTGCAGGAGGGTTTTTGTGTCCAAAGACACTGACAGTGCAAAATTATGAGAAGAGCCCTTTTCAGTTTTCAACTGGATTTGGTTTGACAGTTTGGGTAATGTAAGGAAGAAATAATAAAAACGCATTGTCAGAAGTTGACTTGTACTGCTCTGTTTTCATGAATGACATCAAACCTCTACCCATCACACATGATGGGGTTTCAGTTGGAGTTTCATATGTAGAATTTACACCAACAAATTTTCATTTCTTGATAGACAGTGGTTGTGGCCGTTAACATGCAAAATACTGTGCTTAGAAAATGATGCAATATACAGTGTGAGCTATGAATGAAATATTCCCATCTCTAAAGTTTTATCTTCTTAAAAAAGTTCTGTTGACATCAACTGTCTTCCTATATCTTCTAATCAGACACATTGAAAGCATTTCTTGTTCTCAATTCTAAACTTTTTAAATTGTAGTCTTCTTGTCTTCTTTGCCACGTTTGCTTGTGGTATGATGAAATTATTATCAATGAATTATGACACCTAATTTTCTATATCAGTAAATAACAATAAGTTCCAAGTATTTAATTGCAAATAGTAAAGGAATCCTAGATTTAAATGTTGGTTGTGGAAGACAGCTGATCTGTTCAAATCGTGTGAACACCAAACATCACTCCCGGAATTACATAGCCGCCCCCACAGGACGCAAAAAACAGGTTGTACATTGTGCACACACACACACAGCTTTTAAGTTATTCAGCCTCTCACAACGGGTGCCTTTGATTTCTGCCACTTCAATAACCTACCTCCGCCACTATTGTCACTTCATTTGGACATTCCTGCAGCTGAGTTACAGCTGGCTGGACTGTGCACACAACTTTCTCCTGAGAGACACCTCAACATGACTCCAGAGTGTAGAAACACTGTTGTGTTTAACCCTTAGAAATAAATAAACACACAAAATGAAATGACGTTACACTTCTTTGTCCACAGCATCCCCAACCCTGCTGTTTAAACTCCACAGCTGCTTTTAATAAACTGAAAATGAAGAAGCCTCTGGCAAAAATATCTTTCACCTAGTAGAAATTTGAAAGTCTAGTCTGTGATGTGTATCCAGCCACAGCTGCAGAAACAGGCGATGGGGAGGCATTAGGCCCCCGTCAACGGTAATGTACTGTATGAACAAGTTGCACACATGGGTGTGAGCACTGGTGTGGGATTTACCACACATGTGGCTGGTATGGGGTATGGCTCCCATTCCCAGTGGAGCACAACAGCATAGCTTTGTCAGTTCATATTCCAAAGCACATTGGTCACTGTCAAATACTATTCTAAACAAATGAGATCATATGCAATATGACTGCGAGAATGTGTGACACAAGTGGTTCACCAAGAGCAAGACCACATTTATCACAAACCTTGTCATCTTTCTATTACACAATCACCCTCCCTGATGTTTTTTGTCATCACTGAGAAACTCCAGGTAGGTCATTTTTTCATTGTTTCCTAATCTGAAGAACTAAAGCCTATCTTGGCTCTGGATGAACAGCCAGCACCCACTCGGCTTTCTGACAAAATGGTCTCAGTGACAGACCATGAACAATATAGGCAAAGCAAAATATCAACCCCCCCCCAAACCACCCTCTCTTAGAAGCTTTGAAAGCTGCATTTGTTAATTCAGTTACCTCTTGGATGCTGAAGAACTTAAGTACAGTCAAGTATCACTCGGTTTTGGTCTCCACCATCTCCTAACTTCTCTGTAGCTGCAAGATGTTTACTTTTCTTAACAGTGGATAGTGTGGCATGTTTTTTTTAATTTTTATTTTAAGTAAAGTAAATGTGCATCCCTAAATCTAAAACACATTTAAATTGTTTCAAAATAGCTGTTTGGTTTGGTTGTCCTGTGCTGAGAAAAAACAGTCCGGGGGTCAGATTGGCTTTAACAGAAAATCTACAGCCTGGGCTCAACAGATAAATTCATTTGTTTCTCCAGTCATTCCCTGTTCCGTTATCCTTTCTTCATCTTGTTCACAGTAAAAACAAACAATCAGCACAAGACCCTAAAAGTGCATTCTTTTATTGCAGCTGGACTGCTGCAGCTGTTTAGAGTGTGTTGTTGTGGGTTACGGTTAGCAGTTTGTGTATTGTAGTGTCAGGTGTGTGCTGTGATTGTTTTATTGGGGTGATTAACCATGGTTGATTGCAAACCAGCTTTCTCCAAGCTGGTTGAGGTTTAACAGGACTGTGATGCAGGTTTGAGCAAGAGACATGAGCACTGATAAAGTAGCTGCAAAAGTCTGAAGTAAACCTATTAACCCTTCAAACTACTTTGTTTTTATATTTCCTATCATGGCCCCCCTCGAGGCAGACCTGTTTGCTTGCTCCACTCTTGAATGCAGATTTTTTTTTATTTCTTTACTTTCTCTGCAGTGCACAAATGACATGAAACCAATTTAGTCTTTTTGCACATAAGTCATCATCATCACTGACTTTGCACATGCAGTTATTGTTTTTTAACTGTTTACATTTGCTGTTTACTCCCAGCAAAGAAATAATTACATTGTTAAGGGAAACATGTTTTCCTCACTGTGCAGATGACAACAAACGTTTTGATTTGATTTGATATAATAAAAAAGATGTGTTGTTCTTAGTGCTGGCCAGTAATTCAGTGACACTGTTGGTGTTATGTACTCAACAACTGTCTCACTAAAGTGCACTTACTCATTAGGAAAAATATAATTAATTATAACCGAACTCTGCGGTTTGTCTCTGTGTCTGTGGAGCGTTTTAGTCACTTTTAGTTTCTTCACCGCTCCTCACTGTAGTCTGCTTTATGTAGAGTAGAAACAGAAATATTATACAGTTTGTTCTTCACCACTTTACTAGAGGTAGCGTCAATCAAATGATCACAAGTTTGAATATAAGATGAGAAACAACAATACTGTTTACAGGTTACGTCAGTCTTCTTGATACTGTTTTGAAATCTACCCATTTTGTTCACATGCAAATTTAAAGTGCCAATTATTAGGAATTGGGTCAAACCCTTCTTATTAACAGGTGTAAATGTGCATTTGTTTACAAGCTGAACAGGCATAGAGTCAGAAGCCAAATAATGATGTTGACTGACATGTTTCAATACAATTTCATCACAAATATGACTGCACAGTTTATTTACTGTCACACTGGACATGAACACTAACAGTGGTGCCATGGTGACACTATGACATATTCCCAGGTTTTTGTAACAATTATATAATTCACGTTCTTACCACAATCAAAACTCTGCTGCATTAAAACATTGTTTTATATAAAAGTAAATATTCATGCTCAGACTATTTTCTTTCCATGCGCCATTCAAAGAAACACAACAGCCTTCCAACTAAAATACCTCACAAAACTTGAATAACCCTGACATAAAGTAAAAATGTATTCCCACTTCCTGATAATGAGAACATCTTTCTGCTTTTTATATGCCTATATACAAGTGAAGCAGAAAAATATTCTCATTTGTAGTGCGATATTTATTTTAGCTATATTACCAGACTTATATTTGCTTTTGCTGTATCACTTTCTCATTCTCTGTAATCCAATTCAGCTTTATCTCACACACATTTTAACTTTAAGCCAGTTACTGGTAATTGAGCTTGACTCTTTGTGGGAATTGAACCATTTTGTCATCTCCATTTACTATTACCTAATGGCTGATGTTTGATGTGATATCAAGAAAAGCAGGTTGTTCCCTTTCAACTTTAAAGATCCTGTAATTTCATTCACATTAACAGCTGGAAAGCGTTCAGGTGTGCATTTCACAAAAAGACTCTTTATTCTTTATTTCCTTCCCTCCTTCCTGCCGCTGGCATCCCATCAAAGTCGAGTAGGATGTTTGGTCGGTTTTTGCTTGAAGGTGACTGGTTTCGCTCACTTACACATAAACATATGCAAAACACAGTGTTGTGACAGATGTGAAGTCCATATCTGCCTTAATGTTATTAGAGGGATACTAAAACATAAATGCCACTATGACACATATGGTAAATTAACGATTTTTTAACTGAGAACCAGCTGTTTTAATGTTTCTCCTGTCTGCTATTTTTCTCAGTCTCCTCCCAGGTAAGATCACTTTCATCTCTGTTATAGGCCCTGCACTGAATTGGATTAGTGTGTTAGAGATACATTACGTGTAGTGCAATGTTGAAGTTATTTCAGTTATTTTACCAGGACAGGAAAAGTTATCCACTGTCTGCCTAGGAATTATGTTCATTTTGGAAACATCTGAAAGGCCAGTATTACTGTAGAGATAATAGTTGTTTATGTAGCAATGTTGTAAACGTGTATTTTTATATAAAGCCAAATGCAGTAGATATATTTTTGTTAATTTCACCAAATTACATTTAAACACCAAAACCAGCAGCACATTGATGAGTCTCCACTGACTAAATCAGACAGTGCTTTTCAGCCCTGAATATTCATTCCTACTGAAGACAAGTGTTACATTATTTAAAAAATGTATTATATAGTTAAAAACATTTTAAAAATGGAGTAATTACCTAGGCAGTGCATTGGGGTAGCCGATGTTGTGGGTTACTATTGTAGTAGTGAGTATTGATGGCAGCAGAATGATCTGTGTCAGATGTGTTCAGAAGAAACTACAGTAGCCATGTTGATAAAGGAAGATATTAAACCGAGTATTGTCACTCCCTGTTGTGTTACTACAATGGATTGACTATATTTTACTACATTGGAGCTTTGCACATTTGTGCCAATATTCTACATTCGGCTTTGTTGTCAGGATGAAATAATCTAAAATTATTTTCATGTGATAAGCCAAAAGGACAAAACAGAAAAGACATTCTTAAAGTTACAGTCAACATGCTAAACCATCATTCTGTTTGTAATCAAATATGATTAAAAAAGGAAATAAGTAATGCCTGTTGTATCATAATCGCTATAATTTTATCTAATAACTTAACAAAACTGTTTACATAGGTAAAACTACTTTTAGCAAGATTTTTGTAAACTAAAGATGCCTCCATTCTCACAGTTCGAACACCTCAAAGGCGTTAAAACAGTTTAGAGGCCTGTGCCAGACTCTACCTAACCTTTCTGTTCTGGCTTGGTATTGTTCTGTTGTCATGATCTGGCCCCCACAGTCACTTCCTGCCCTGGACTTTTATTTTGGCCCTGTTTTTCTCCACTTCCTGTCTTCAGTTAACTTCTCCAGCTTACCCATCATCAACAGTCACAATCGCTTTCACCTGTTCCCCTGCCTTTTAAAACCCCAGCTCTCCCCTTGATTCTCTGTCAGGTCATCGTTTATGTCATCTGTGCAACTCCCTGTTTCCAAGTCCACCCGTCTCATGGTTTTGACTCCTGGCTCCTGTTTATGTGGTTTTCTGTAATCTGTGTCTTGTTCTGAGGTTTGGTTTGATTTCTTATTCAGTGTCTTAGCCATTTTTTGTGAGCATGTTTTCTGGTTTGTTTTCACCTTGCTGACAGTGTTACATTGATGTTAAGTCTGTTCCTTTTCTTGTAGTGTCCGGGTGTTTTTGTTCGAACCTTCATAAGTTCAATCACTCTTTAGTTTGTTAGCCTTAATCTCTCTAGTTCTATCTTCACTCCCCTCACGTAGTCTCTTAGTTCCCATCACTCCGGTTTAAATTTAGTTTCTAGATCATGGTTATTGTTAGCCTGACTCTGCCTACCTCTCTGGTTTAATGAGTAACAGCTCCTTATTCACTTTCTTGTCTACTATATAAATTCCGCTAAGCATTATGAGTACTACTAAATGCCCGTAAGGAATCAGGGTTTATCACGGCCCCTTGTAACCATGCCATCTTAAAGAGGATGTTTTCCATGCCAAGCCCATGTTTTGATTCACACCACACATAAGTGTGTACCAATTCATGTGATTATCTGCCTGTCAGAGCTCAGACGAATGTTTGGACTTTGTGCTTATGATTCTACGCTGATTATTAAATCAAGCATCAAGGACTTCTTCAGTGCAACCAAGTGTGTATATATATTCACTGAGAAGCATTGTCATGTATACCAAGGTTATGAACCAAGTTAAAGCCATGTAGGGAAATTATGGAACCCAGAGTGTTGTGTGTTTATGAAATTGTGTCATATCCTTGTCCTCCTGTGAATTTATGTTGGGTATTCATATGTTTTTGCAGAAGATTGATTCCAGCAAGATTTTGTGTTCTGTTTAGTCAGGTCAGCACCTTCTTCTTATGGTTGTTCTTCTCCATATCAGTCATCTTTTAGATTATTTTCCTTTTAAAATGACCAAGAGGAGGAAAAGCCAACATCAGAAGAGGATGAGGCTGGTAGAGGCTCTGTCTCACTCCTCCATGGAGGTCCAGTGACACGTTTTCCAAATTATGCTTCGTCATTGGGGTTTTGAGTGGATGCACCATAAATTGTGCAGTGTGAGGGATGATTTATATTTCTGCACAGGACTTCATGATGGATGGATGGACATATACTGTATAATCAAAGTAATCATGTTTACAGTCTCTACAGTTGTGGTGAGGTCAAGACTGAACATGTTGTCTCTTTCTAAGAAAATGCTAAAGTAGATTTGCCCGTTTTCAAACAGTGTTCAGTGTTAGCAAACACTGCCACACACAACGCTGCCCAAACCAACCAATCAAAGTGGGAAAAGTCTCCAAAACAACTCTGAGGTGGTCCCCGTCAGCTACAGTGGGAAGACACTGTGATAAATAGTACAATTTACTTTAAAACATAACATGCAGCAGACAAAATATTAGTTGTTTTTTTGTCTATTTGATGCTTTCAGTAAATGTCCATGTGTCTGTCTAACTTGTATGCATGAAAGGAGGACAAACTACCTCCTGTGAGCTCTGTGCTACCTTGCAAGTTAAAACTTTATAAAAACATGCATCAATTTTTCTTTTTCTCTTTTGCTTTTAAATCTGGCATTTTAGACCACAACAGTCACAAACAGGTCCTGGAGGGACTGTTTTTTGAAGTTGCCCAGTAATTAGACAAATTGTTTAGTTTAGCAGTTTTTTTTGGAATTTGTCTTTACACAACGATATAAACCTAATACTTGGTTGTTGCTTATGAGAATAAAGCGGTAACTTAAGGAAATGTTACAAGTTTGTGGGAATTTTTGTCTTTTTATATCAAAGAATCTATATTTGATGGAAAATGTTGTTAAAGTTGAGTATAAATAGTTAATCAATTATAAATGACTTTTAGAAGAAAATTGCTTTACAATTCTAGATGCATATAACATAAGCAGATGATTAACTTTTATACTATACTGATTCCTGAATAGACCACTGAGACAGTTTAGTTCAGTGAGTCTATTTGTAGGGGCAGAGTCCTTTTATAAGCTAAATGAAACTGCTCTCATAGGACACACACACACTATTAAGTCACTTTACAACAAAGGAAATGCTGTGAGAGACATGAACAGAGAGATTAGTAACCATGGTGCAGGACTAGAAGTCAGAACTCCCGGAATGTTTGACTTGTACAACACGCCACAGTTCGTGAAATCTCTGTAATTTAGAGAAACAAACACTATTTTATTTTTATTTTCCAACCAGTGTGTGTGCGCCTTGGAAGTAAGACATTGAGGGTTCAGTTCAGAATAGTGTTAATTAGGTTTTGAAAACCATAAGTTAGTAAGCAAGATGAAGTCCTCACAACGAGCTTGTATATGTGGTCGTGTGAGAGAGAGAGCGCTGCAGAGAGTAAAACATCAGACACAGAAACCGTCATTGTGCTTTATTTTTTATTTTTTTTAACAAAAACTGTTCTGTCCAGTAGGGTACATTTGAAGATGAAAGAGGCACAGCACTTCAACCAGAGTTCACACAGTTGATAGGTGGCCTCATTCCTTCTGATTTTTGATGCTTTAACCGTAATAAATTAGATGAAGTCTGTTTTGGTAAAACGTTTATCTAATCCTAAAATAAAACAGGGCTATGGTCTTCACGAGAGTGTGTGAGAGCTGAAATTGTCTTCTCAGAATGAACAAAATGTGAGTTTATTGGGTTTGTTTTGCTAGGAAAACAACCCACAACTGGCAGTGTGTCTGAGTAAAAGTGCACTGCCTTACGTTGTCACTGGGCGAGAAGCAGGGTTCACTTTGGACGGGTCTCCAGTCTATCTCACAGCCAACACAAAGAGACATACAAATTACACTTGAGAGTAATTTGAGACTAATTAAATAAAATCTTCAGTTTTTTTCCACCACTGCAACTTCAATGTTTCTGTATGAGGCAGTGCTCATGTATAAAACCCATTTCAAACCACATTATGAAAATATTTAGCAGAAGGCCAAAAAACCTTGTTCAAAAACCCTGTCATCCGTAACAATAAATAAGTCAGTGGGTTTCGGTCAAAAGTAGAGATCCACTGGTTTTAGTGAAACATAATACTCTATGTTCATTATTTTTTAAAAATTTTTAAAGCATCTTCTCTACAGTATGCAATTCAGTTACTGTAGTATCTTTACATGGACACTATTTCCTGATATATTTCTGTTTTGACCATCTTAAGGATATGTTACTGATTATTGTTAAAATCTGTGTGATCATCAGGTTATTGATGTATACTGTTCATTTCTCAACATCACAGTTTAAAATTTTTGTAAAGAAGGGAGGTGTAATAGCCTTTTACTTATCACTGCCCTGATTAATTATTTTTATATTTTTATCTATGCCTTAATGTAGAACCAATGTGAACATGTAGCAGAAGGGTCATTACTCACAGGCTGAATATCACCGAAACAGATGCAAAACAACCTCTCGTTTGTAGTATAGTAATAGTTTTTTAATGAAGGAAAGATCTGGCAGCTATTGTTTCAGGAGAAAATATGTGGATTTATAGCTGGTACTTATATGAAAATGACTGGATTCACATCAGTCGTCAGTTACATTAATTTCAGGTTGGCCTGTATGTTTCTCTTTGTAGGCTTTGTTTTCTTAAACCTACTCACTCATTGACTTCTGTATTATGATAATGATTTATACTGATGTGGATCATATTTATCCTAATGTTTCTTGGGACAATAACCTGGTTATGGATTAATAACAAATGAGAGTGAGCTAATGAAATAAAGGTTCAGAAACATGAAAAGCAGCATACTATGTGAATGCAGTCCTGGTGACCCCCTACATAGCCTTAGCCTAAAGACCTGCATGTGCACTAATGGTTTACATAAATTATATTCCATCTGTGTTCAATACAGAGAAACTGCTGAAAAGAATACAAATCCACTACAAAGAGAAGTAAAGACTGAACCAATAATGTAGAATCCATTCACATTATGCACTGACAACCAGCTGTTGAGCTGTCATCTTCTCCCAGAAACAAGGGTTTGATATATAAATGCAGACAGTGTCCTGCTCCTCTGCGTGTCTGCTCAAGAGTCCCTCAAGCTGTGAATTTGGAACTTATGCATTTTGAATTTCATGTGTTTGTGTGTATGAAATAGAGAGGAGAGAAGTGGAAAAGACACGAGACGACTTTGCCATTTTTCGAAGTAGAACTACAGTATAGGAGGTTAGAAATGGGATTGTCAGGCACACATCTCGCCTGTCAGTCTATTTCTCATCATCTTCTCGTGAAGTCACCACACTTACCTTAAAGACTTTCCAGCTGTACCTCAGCAGCTGTCTGACATTATAAAGGCTGATGACAGAGAAAAAGGTGCCGTCATGTCGTCTTATCTTCTTTCTTCAAATCTTTTGTATGAATTCATGTTTGTTGTTTCCTTTTTTTAGTGAACTCCAAGAGCTATTTTGGATAAAATAATTTAATAACCTTAGTATAACGTATAACTTCAGCACATCTGCCTCTCTGGACATTTTTTTGTTTATTTAAACTTTGTTGCTTTAAATGGTTCATATTGTGGCACATAAAATACCAAATAAGATAGCAATTCAATAAGAATCATATAAATTATGAATTGTTTTCTACAGCTTAATTCTAAAGCTATTAAAAATGTGAACAATTATATAAAAAAACAGAAAAGCAGCACTTTACACACCTTAGAAGTTGGAACTAGCAATTGTTTTTTCTAAAAAAAATCTCTAACCTTTATAATCTTGACAAATGATTGTCAAATTACTGACAAACTGATTTGTTTTGGGTGTGTGTCTTTCAGCTCATCGTTTTTGTTTTGGTTCATAGCTTTTTGATATTTTCCCTCAGCTTGCTAAAGAGCCACATATTTGTCTCAGGAGTTGGTAGAGACTAAAAACAGCTAAAAGAGAGCCAATATTTAACTTGTATTCTATACTTGAACAGAAACACGACTCTGGAATAATTATAATGTTGTTCCACAGCTGTTGGATGTGTAAATAAGCAACTGGTTGATGGGTAGCATCATCACTTTTTTAAGATGATATGATGACCTATCTGTGTTGGGGTCGCGACTTGACGATGGCAGCAGCACCGACCTACCACAGCGATGCTTTTCAGAGTCACGACAGAAACAGTAAACACAGTCTCCAACTCCGCAACAGAAAGGCAACATGGTGCGCAAAAACAAAAATGACTTGACATCCCCTTCACATTCTCGATGCTGGTGGATGATTCCCTGAGGCTATGAAACCAGAGAAACAAATTGAGACACTGGAAAAATCAGTTCAAATGTCTGGCAACAAGAGTTGATTATAAGTTTATGTGGCTTTGCTCTAATAGTGTACATTTAATCTGAGCAGTGAGAACCCACAGCCCCCAAGCAGTTTGTGGTTAGGAAATGTAATTCTGTACCCAAAACTAGCAAAACCGCTGTGTGGCTTCTTTGACAAATTTCAGAGAATTTGCAAACCATTCATGGATTACATTAACGCTAAGATCAGGGCTGTCGCTCCATCTGTGACTTTTCAATTATCCTTAGTTTGTCTGACCGAAATGTGGTATTGACATGTAGTTTGTCTCCGTGAGGACAATTATGTCTTTGCAAAGTGACAACATTTCTGTGACAAACTTAAAGAACGTTTTTCTTTTTTTCTTTTTTTTGGCACAACCACCATGGATCTTTGAGTGCTGTTTCCTTCCTCCTTTTTGTGTTTCATCTTCTTTGTCTTTTTCCTTCTGCTCCCATTTCTTCTTTTCTATCAGCATGATCTTTTTTGTATTTCATATTATGGATAACCCACACATTGCCTACATTCGGATTAATATGAGAGGTTATTATGAGAATTTTTATCATTTATATCTTGAAAATCATTTCTATCTCATTGCTTAATAAAGCTCTTATTTGTTGTTGGATTTGTTTATTTTGACAGTGAAACATATTGCAAAATATTCATAAGCAGGTCAGCCAGCTGAGCAATGGTTAAAGAAAGATAACATGACAATATTTAGTATCTTATACATTTTTTATCTTAAATTACGGGATGTGATTCATAGCATTTATTCTTATATTGTCTGCTATGCAATATAATTTCTATGAATCTTATCAAGAAGCATAAAGTTAGGCTCTTATTTTTTGGGGAATAAATTTAGCAACACTTTATTGGTCCCCGAGGGAGAAAATGTAGTGACCATAGCAACAGAGCGAAAATGACAGCAAAAGTCAGAATAAATATTATTTTTAAAAAATAATTAAAAGGTGTCTTTAAGCTGTCTTAAAATGCAGTCCCGCAAATCCATTTGCAATATTCATGTCACTTGCATTTGATGGGAGCAGTGAAGAGTCGGATGGCCCCATGAACAAACTGATACCTGATGGTTTGTTCATTTGAGAATCTCTTTGCCTCCCAAATGTATCATGATTAGGGGCTTTATGCTCAGAATCAAATAAACACCGGGTATTGTTTCACCATTTCTGTAATCAAGACATGCACTTTGCTCACAATACCTATGAGCTGTTGGGTCCTATTGTAAATGCAGGAATACCTGGATGGGAAAGTCTTATTCTCTTTTCTCCTCCTTCAGAAGCTGCATGCTGTCAGATGATGTGTGTGTGTTCTTCTGCTGCTGACAGACCATCAGTTAGCAATTAAATGTTCTGTGTAGTGGAGCGAATACAGCTTATTTAGTTTTTCAGATCATTAGGAATAAACCTAACACACTAATAATTGGCAGGAATTTAGATTTGTTTGCATCAGTGTGACTTTGCAATGATTTTCTTGCTTTGAGATCATGCTGACGTATCTCGCCACAGACTCCAAGTATGCACTTTAAATATAACAGCAGAAGTATTCAAAGTGTGTCTTAGACTGTTAGGGGCATCGATGTGTGAAAGAAAATGCGTGCAGGGAATTATCTGCTTCCTCTCATTTCCCAAGTAATCCCTTTTTTTCATTTGAGGTTTTCTGCACATTGGTGTGTGCTGTCCCATTTTGAGAGAGAGAGAGAGAGAGAGAGAGAGAGAGAGAGAGAGAGAGAGAATATCGTCATAGCATCACGATCTGGTTTCAAAATATCGCCTGGGCCATCAAGCTGTTACCATGCAACGTGCTCTCAACATAACATGAAACGGAGCAACTTTTTGTCGTTAGGCATGTTCAAGAAGCAAAAAAAAGACTAAAGAAGTGGCATCATGCCCCGAGCAAAAACAAGATGAGCAATACATCAGCACTACAGTATGTTAACTGTCAGCAAATGTGCTGTTACAGCTAAATAAACATGTATGTAATTCAGAACACGTTGTCCCAAAAGAAAACACGTCCCACATCTCTGTTATTTTTCTCTTGATTTCACAGTAAAAGGCTCCTCCAGTCAATGTGCATATACCGAACAGGGCTATTTTTCTTAAAATCTACCAATGAATACACACTCCATTATCTGGAATCCATACGTCATATTTTGAAAAAACACTCTCCTGCAAATATTGCATGACAGCAATATGCAGGGGCCAACTTCAACCTCAGTTAAAACGAAGACAGAAATTCCACAAAATCACATTACAGCACCGGCAACATCATCGTAAGCCAACACTGCAAAGTGGCTTTGGAGTCAAGTAAAAATATTTAGGTTTTGATTTAACAAAACAATACATTAAGACAGGATAGAGAACCAGAAAAAGTGCATGCAACTGAATCAACATCTGCTCTGTGTTAAAATGTTGGCCAGCTCCAAGCTGACAGTAGTGATTGATAGTAAATTATACTTGATTTGGGGACTTTTGCTGTAGCTGAGGGATCAGTGAGTCACTCTGAACAAATCTCCCACTCTTGTGTCTTTCTCATCCTTCCCCGACCCCAGTCTCTCGATCCCAGGTGTCTTCACAGCAGGAGGAGGTTCTGATGGAGAACGTGACCCGGATGTCGGAGCGTTCTCGTCTACTCCAGCAGACCCTGGGCGAGGCGTCCACTCAGGCGGACCTGCTGGAGAACATCTGGAAACTGGAGAACCTCTTCCACAACCACAGCGACTGGCTGCAGAGGCTGGAGGTTCTCATCAAGGTACGAGACTGAAAACATGGGAACACGAGCTTCTATAGGCCAGGGATTGAGACCTGGAAACTGTTACAGAGTGTGATTAGTGTTTGATGCTTCAGTGACAGGAAAGTGCTCAAGTTATTAACTTTTCCAGTAATAATGTTTGATTCAAGTCAATAAAGGTTTTATGAACATACCTCCAAAACACCTCCAGACAGGAAATTTCTGTGACACCCGCACTTTCCATTTCCCATTACTATAATCATAATGAAACTTGTACATTGCTTTTTCCTGCAGACACTGTACAAATTGTGAATGAAATCTATAGACATTAGGAAGGTAAAGGTGTAATTATTTTTATTGCTGAGTTTGTTTACTCAACAATCAAATACCATGATGGTGATAACGCTTACGTAAAGGATTCTTTCTTGCAGGGCCTGGAAATGGAGCTGAGGACCATCCAGGCTCACTCCCTTCAGTCAGAGGGCTACCTGGTGCAGCTGGATGACAGGTTGTCATCTCTGAGCAGCTCTGCTGGCAGGAACCTGACAAGTTTCAGTGTGGAGTTGGCTCGAGCCTCCACCTGGCTCCGCAACCAGGACCTCCTGCTCAGGTTTAAACTCAAATAATAGCGGAAAAAGGATGATACTATAAGGAAATCTTATTGCAGACTAATGAAGGTCAAGAACAATTTTCTGTTTGTCTCTTCTGTATTTCAGGGAATCAGTAGGACAGCTGAGTGTGCTGAGAGAAAAAGTGGACGAGGTCAACTGGACAGTGGGAGCTGTCAATCACACCTTCAGTAATGACATCAGTATTCATCACTTGAAGATACAGGACTTGCAGGTTAGAGATTCAGCTGAGATTCAACTGTCAGTGAAACCAAGTTACCATTAGGACCAAGTTAGTGTTTATGCTGATTCTGTGAACGCTCCCTTCACTTGTAGATTCAAATCAGCAACATAACAGAGGACACCAGCAGCTTATGGGTGACCCACGTCCACACGGAGGCCCAGCTGAGGAACGAGATGGAGATCCTTAACACAATCACAGAGGACCTCCGGCTTAAGGACTGGGAACACTCCATGGCTCTAAAGAACCTCACTATATTGGAAGGTCAGCTGTGATGCTCTGAATACTAATGTGACCTCATGTAAGACTTTATTTCATCAAAACTCAGCTGTTCCCAAAAGAGACCTTTTTATGCTTCAGTGTTCACTGTAGTGTCAAACATTAGGTGTAGCTAATCAGTTTTAATGCCCCACTAATTCCACTCATGGTCAGTTTAGGCGCTTCAGTCAGTTTAGCTGTGCAAGTGGTATTTACATGTTTTTGTTTTTTAACATAATTTCAAAGACAAATCTTATAAAATATACTCTAATCCAGCCACCGAGATGTCATCTGGTAAATACCAAAAACTAAGGCTACTTTTTTGTCCAGTTATGATGAAGAGCTACAGGCAACTGTGGTTTGTGCAAAACACCACTCCAGCAATGCGTCAGTGCCTTTTTTTTTTTTGTACGCTGTCATGAATAAACCCTTGCACTGTGCCAGCATGGCTTGGATGTTATGGTTGCTCAGTGTGAGTTTCTCCAGCCCTATTGAAACATTGCTTAAACTGCTGGGTACAAGTGCCTTAAATGCCCTTTAGGCTGCCTTTTTTTCCACATCTGACCCTTAAACAGTAAGTGCCTCAACATCTATTAGTAGTTTGGCAAAACTCCAATTATTAAAATACAATTAGATATAGTAAAAATCCTTTTAAAATCATAACGGTTAAATTCAAACTTGATATAAAATGAGATATTGAGGGAAAAAAAAATCAATTTTACTTTTACTTTTTCAATTTTATGTTATGGTCCAAGATTGCAGATTTACACATTATAGCCCATACATCAAATCAGACAATAAGTAGGACTTCATGGATACAGAATCACACGTGCACAAGAAATAAGTATCGTAGAACAAACAGGACAAATTAATGTAAAATTGACTAAAATGAAGCATCCATGCCAAAAATATCCATTATAAGAAAGATGCGGTTTACAGCAACACATAAAAACACAACAAAAACATGAAAACAATAACTCCTAATATGATGAATCCCTTTCAGTAACACAGCTCATCTCAGCCAGTACATCTCTGCTATGTGATTTTAAGGTAAGTGATCCCATCAGGCCAACAGGATTTTACACTGTAGGATTACTACCCCACGGTACTGAGCAACTCTGAATGTTCTTCTTCCAACCTGCTCAGACCTGATTAGTCCTGACGTGGTGCAACTCTCCTTGCCAGCGTACCAAATGACTTCCCTGGCTTATTCGAATGAGAATAGGTATGTCATGATGTAATGCTGGCAGGGGACGCAGCCCGAGCTGATTGATGGCAACTCAAACTCAACAGGACCCCCGATCTCAGGTCTGCTTCACATGTGGGTGGGATGCCGTTTCTCGTGAGCCTGGAAACAATTGTGGGTTAAATTTAGACGCTTCATCCAGAATGAAAGCTCAACCACTCAGCTCTGTCATTAGTTTTAGCTCCACAGCCCATTTGTTTGTTGTTAGCCCTCAGTCACCTTAGCCAAGAAAAGTTTTACATCTCTATCCATGTTTATACTCCTCTTCGTGTGCCTCCATTTTTCTTTTGCCCTCTTTTCTTTTCTTATTGAGCTCATTTGCGTTTAATTTCTCTGTGACTCACACTGTATTCGTGGCACACATGTTACTTGTTTTATTAATGATAAAGAAACACGAGAACTTGTTTGAAACATCCCTTGAAGGTTTTTTTTTTAATAGGGGATGCAGAATTCTGACGTGTTGTTGTGGTAGTAAATTCTTACAAAACACGGTTTTGGGACATTTGGGAATTTATGTTCAGTAGCTGTTATTTTTCTTTCCAGTTACCTGGAAGTTTGATATTTGGTGCTTACTCCAGAATGTGAAACTTGTTGAAGTGCAGTGTTTGGTTCCAAACAGAAGACAGACCTGGAACTCGAGACAGCTGATTTAAAACAAGGTGTAGGTGTTTCATGAAAGTAGATTTCGCCCAAATGAGTGGTCACTTACATTTAACCAGTTTGATGCCACATCAGCTCAGGAGATCTCCCAACAAGCTCCACTTCCAAATGGTTCAACACACGTCACTTAACAAGACTAAGAACCTACAAGCAAAAGATTAGCAGGTAAATTGTTCATCGTGTTGAGTTCTTTTTATACAAAGATCCAACATATTGTTGTTATGTGACGCCTTTGTCTATTTATACTGGATTAAAACAGCCAGGCTCAAGGTGCTTCAGGACCCTAGTATTATATTATGTACACGATGTCCACAGCGACGTGTAACGCATGTTGGAAATGCATTGCTTTCAGAACAGTTGCTGTAACCAGAGAGGTTTAGAGAGACATAATTCAGACAAACCTGATGTGCACTGAATACAGGACAATACATGATTATGATGGCACATTCAGTTTCATTCAGCAACATATGTGTGATGAGAAGTTGGAGGAGCAGGTCAACCATGACTACAACCTCTGTAGTATGAGTAACCATATTACTCCAATAAGCAAGCAGAACTGAAAAGACTACTCCAGATGATGTCATCCGGAAGTTATTTTCAACAAGAATACAATAAAGATTTATACATGGAAGGCAGAGGGTTGTTTAATACTGTTCATATACAGTACATGTACTGCACAAAACTGGTAAAGTTGCCCTTTAAATTAGACCCTGAGGAAGGGTACTCCCACTGCACTGAGTGGTATTCCCCGTTTTTCTCTTGTTTTCATGTTCTGTCATGTTTTTGCTGTTCCTCCTCCCTCCTGTTGCTGTGCTATTACTTCTTCTCTCCAACTCTTCGTGTACGCGTTGCCATATTTCCATGCTCCGGGTGTTTAATTG
Source organism: Channa argus (assembly GCF_033026475.1). NCBI lineage: Eukaryota > Metazoa > Chordata > Actinopteri > Anabantiformes > Channidae > Channa > Channa argus. Next base: position 5,271,216 of record NC_090213.1, on the reverse strand, counting down.
GCATGAGGAAAAGGACCACACACTGACTTTTTTAATGTGGTAGTCTTTCAGGATAGTCAAGATTAATCTAATAATGGACTAAGAAAACAACCTTCCTGGACCAATATGCATTTACACGTTTTTGTAATCGTCTTGTTAAAAGAAAAAAGTTGCAGAATTTGTCAACATGACAGATGCACTGAATTTCTGTGCTGTTAGAGACTGAAATTTAAACTTGTGTGAAGTGATTTTTTTTTTTTTTGGAAAACAATACCAGCTGTCACTGTCTTGTTATGGTAATCCTACACTTGGTAACAAACCGACCATATAATCTCTCACTTTTCCTGTAGCCAGTTTCTCACCAAACACTTGCAGTGTTTTTCCCAGAAGATGACACAGCTTCAGAGTGTCAGTAAAGTCCACATCTGAACCGCTGCAAAACATAAACAGGCCATGTGCAGGCTTGGCTGGATGCTGCGAGTTGCTGAAATCTGCTGAGCTGCAGCAGTTTGTGCTGAGTTAGTCATGTGTTTAAAGTTGTTCAGAGCAGATTTGAGGTCTGGAAACATTTACACCCTCAGTGTTGTCTGATGACTATCAATGTACATTTCGAATGGCATGTTTGTTTTACTGGTGAAGAGTCAAGGTCCCAGTTCTTCCCTCAACATAGTTCACTTTTTCTTTGGTGTGTCCAATGATTAATTAATAGGTTTCTTTAAAACCTACCTGCTATTTATAAGAATTTTTGTTGCAGGAGGATGCTAGAATTTTACAAAAACATACATCACTTCTAAATAAGAACTCGATGGTAATCAAAAGTCTAAAATCCAGTACCTCACTGTCCTTTAGAAACTAATCACCTTAAATGTCCCTACATACATGTTCATCTTGTCACATGACCAGCAGATCCAGTCCACCACTGAATCACTCTGAATCAGCTTGTTAATCTCAAAAACACATCAACCAGAGACCCAACTTCTTTCTTTGACGTGTTTCTTCATCCCAAAACATTTGAATGAGAAAAGGTAACAAATTTTGCCACAGAAGCTCAGATTTGCTATACGTGTTAGAGTGGCCTAAAGTAATTAAATGTCATCTCCAGTGGAATTAGAACTGAATCCTGTTATTCTCACAGTCTGACTTTGTGAACAGTGACATTATAAGATGAAGCCCATTTTTCAGAGCAGAGCACAAACCTGTCTTCTTAGATTAGAAACATCAATTTAATTCAACTTTAATTATATGCACCAATTCCCAATAAAGTCATCTCAAGGCAGTTTTCAGAAAAAAGTCAAGTCTATAAAGATGTGTCCATTCAACATTTTAGCCACTTTGTGGAATTGTTGTCCCCTCGTATTGTGATCGTCTATTCTAAGCTGTGTCTCTTCCACATGTAAACACACAAGCTCGCTGGCCTGTTGCTCCACCCTACACAGACTGGATGCTGGCTGGAGGTGCCTAAACTCTTTACTTGTGTTGTATTCTTGGACTCTGCACTGTCGGATGTGTTCAGGCCGATCCTGGAGCGGCTGCTCGGTTTGTTATTGTTGAAACACTGTCAGCTGAATGAACAAATAGGACTGTGACAAGGAGAAGATTAATAAAGGGAAGCTCTGCTGAAACAAACTATTAACAAGGGTGCATTTTCTTCAGGACCACCAGGCTGAACTGCCTTTTCTAGAGCTTAGGTAGAGGACCTTCCAGAATAATTCTCGAATCTGAAATTTAAAACTGACACTTTAACATGTTGGGAAGCTCTGAATAGATCCACCTCTGCTTATCCTTTGTAGGGTCACGGAGATCCGGAGCCTATCCCAGCTCTGAATACATGGCAGTGAATTTTGGGAATTACATATTCAGACAGTTCATGTCATGACAGTAAACCTGGCCACGGATAAATGTTTTCAATTAGGTTGAGTCTTATTTATGTCAGTAAAGGCCTCGATAAGTGCTCTTTTAAAAATGTTGGCGCTATTTTACTCTTGGCTGTGACACACCAAGCCAACAGTTGGCCATCAACCAGTATTGGGGCCCTCAGCGACTGTGAAGCCCCTTTGGCACATGCACTGGAATTATTACATTCTTGTGAATTTGTCTGGAGGTGGGGGTATGTGAGAACGTAATGTGTAAGTAAGATGCTCCCGACATTTTCTGGATTTTATCCTGTGAACCCCCTAGTATAAAGTAGTGTGTGTGTGTGTGTGTGTGTGTGCGTGTGCGTGTGTGTGTAAGCTTGTGCTTGCAGCACGCTGCTATGTCTCCAACTGTTATTAAATTCAGTTATTGAAAGTTATTAAATAAAATTTGAGTAAACCTGACATTGAACAGTGTTTTATACTTTTATATTTCAAAACTTAAGCTTTAATTTTACCTTGAACCTACAATAGTTACCTTTTATATTGAATTTTTTAGAGTACAAACATACACTAGAGAGCTGCTGTTGAGGGCTCCCCTGAAGTGAGAGTCACAGAGCAGCATTAACTGCAGTGCAGGGAGATTTGCTTCTTAAAGGTTTTGAGTGAGGCTCGCCCTTTTAACCAGAGACTTTCATCAATATCTGATTGATTAATTAGTTTTGCAGCTCCTCACAGGAATAGAAAAAGGACATGGAAAGGCATCCATCCTTCTCTCTCGGTGTGACCTTTTCACAGCCACGTGACCTGCTGTTCCGAGTTGTGGAGCTGCACAAGGCAGCAGCTGTTCGATCTGCATCTCAAAGCAGGTCATTAGAAAACTGCAGGAACATTAGAGCTGTGAAGACAGGGGAACCTGCTAGTCATGTGCTCGACAATAACAAGCTCTGAATTTCTCTGCATTCCCACAAGCTGTGTTGTTGTCATCCACCTTGTTAAACATATGGTTCCCATTGTGGGCAGACCTCTCTCTCACTCTGCGTCTCTCCCTCTCTGTATATCTATCTGCTTCACTCACCATTTGGCGCTTTTCCACTCACTCTCTCCAAGCACAATAAACTTTTGAATTGAATCTTCAGATCAGCTGTTGGGCCAAGCTGGTCACTAAGTGTTTGTCAATGACAAGTGCATGATTTTCGTTACCTTAATAATCATTATTGTTGTAATCATTATTATTATTATTAATGATTATTGATTAATAGTCATTATCAGCGGGAATTTAAGGCTGCCGTGATGCTCTCGGAAACAAATGTGTTTTCTTTTTAGGTGATATCTACACGATTCTTGTGTGCCGTGGATTTGGTAACAATGTGATAAGTGCTCCAAGATGTTGTTACAATAAAAACACTTAGTGTGAGGCCTCTTAGATTCCTAAGCAAACCCCTCTTGAAGCTTCGCTTAATATAAAAGGGATCATTTCTGCTCCAAATTAATGCTTTTATTGAGAATGAAATCCCCTCATATTTGGTGTTTGGAGCAGCTAAAAGGGACTGTTGATCAGTATAAAGTTACGTTGAAGACAGCGCCCTGACTTGCCACCCACATGTATTGTATTGTATTTTAATGTGAGTTCATAGTAGTAGAATTACTGACCGTTTTACTTTGAAGAAACTTTTTGACTTTGAGGTGACAGTCAGTAAGTTGATGCTAAAGTCTCAGTTGAGAATTTTGTGGTGTGATTAGTGAAGCTTGATTTATGCCTCAAAATGTAGATCTGTCTGTTCATCTGGGTTCAAAGGTTTTCTGTGACTGATCATTTTTTAAAGATCAGCAAAGTTTTAAATGTTCATTGTCTGCATAAATACATTTCACCATTTGTTTTAAAGGCAGGACAGTGTATTAAAGTACTTCATCATGATCAATTTGCAAATTCTTGCCTTGTCTTTACAGGGCCTCCAGGACCAAAGGGAGAGAAGGGTGACAATGGACCACTGGGGCCCCCTGGAGCTCCTGGGTTACCTGGCTTGAGAGGTGGGTCCACCCAGAATATAATTTCCTTCAATTTGGAAAAAGAAGTGAAATATAATTGAGCAAACGTTGTAAACAAAATCACTAGTGTAGAATCAATTATTACACTACATTGGATGCTACATATTGTTTTTAAAGACGTAAGAAAAACAAATGAATCAAAAAATTAAATGAAAACACAATAAGAACAGAACTTAAAGCTATGGTATGTATCGTATTTTTTTTTTAATAAAAATATGGTCCAAGACTAATCTTAGTCTGGAGAGATGCTGCTTAAGCCTTTTGGGATATCAGAGTCACATGGTCTTTTCTACTAATTAATCAGAGAATAACAATTTCTGCTTGGTTGTTTTTGCAGCTTCTTGCAGTAGTAATGTAACAGTGGTAGAATACCATATCGGAGCAGGGAGATGGGGGGCTGGGTGGAGTTTAAATCAAAGATTACAATTCAGATACAAAATGTTTAAAAACCATAAAGCCAAAGTAAAACAAAAACATTCGTAAAATCTGAAATATTTGTTAAACCTGGCATTGAACAGTGTTTTATATGGAGTTATCTGGAGAATAACTCCAGATAACATTTTGTTTTACACCCAAATTGAGTGACTGAGGGAAAACATTGAGGGAAAAGAATTATTTAATCTGAATTACCTGATTTTAACTGCAGTTATTCATTCAGCCTGTGGGAAACGCTGCGGTATTTGGAAGCATACAAATCAATGGCCCACACATAAAGGACGGTTCAGGAATTCATCAGAACTACGTTTCAAGGATTTGTAATTTAATGAATGTGAATTGTGAGAAATGGCTGACATTCTGTTTTAGTCTCTTTGGATTAGAATTTTTGGATCAGGTTTTAAAATCCTGTAGGTCATTAAATTTACCTGACCCATAAATGTCTAATGCAAACATCATATTTTAAATTAATAAGCTTTTTACATTTTATTTATTCCAAAAGATTTATTGTAAATGTTGCGTTTGCCAGTTTTGTCATAGCTCTGCATTCATCACATAAATACTAAACGCAGAGGATAAAAGGTCATGTTAAATCCTCTTAGGGAAATAAGGCTCTAAACTTTGGATGGAAGTTTACTTGCAGACAGGGTGTGGATAGGGCCAGTGGGACAGGACATCAGTCTTAGTCTTTCTGGTACTTCCACACATTTGGAGTTTAAAAGTCATTTTAGTGTAAAATCCCGCTTTGCATTCAGTTGTTCAGTCGAAGTGGAAGGAACCATATATAATTTAATAAATGGAGAATTTAAAACCAGTATAAAAAAGATTAAATCTTGGTAAAAGTTTTTCGTTGTCTATGGATTTCAGCCTTCACTACTTCTATAAGAAACATCATTTGCTGGGCTTTCTTCAAAGCATGAAGTGCCAGGAGCATGGTTTATTTCAAAACAGAATCACCTCCCCATATCCAGCATGCTGTTGTTTATAATAAGAGGAGCTGTTTTTTAGAGAAGGAGAACTTTAATGAACTGTACCTAATTAGTCTTTCTGAAGGGTTCATTATGGACCACAAGCAGCAGGAGTTGGATGAAAACTGTTTTGTATTTATTTTTTAAATCCAAGATTTCTCCAAAAGCCTTGGACTATTAAAGCATTCACTTGTATGTGATACACAATACACATAATAGGAGATATTACTGCAAACAGCACACTGTGCATGTTTCAGTGCATATTTGATTGCAGTCCAGAAAAACAGAATAATTTTATTTCAGCTTGAAACTTCCCGAGGGGTCTACTGTGATCCAGACCCATTTGGACTTGGTCTGAAACACACCAATCCAAGACCCGCTTTGAAATTAACCCAAGAAAAGACATAAGTAGTGTGTAATAGCCTCATTACGCTGAGCTCAATTTACTGCCAACCAAAGAGAGAACACTGACAGCAACACAATACACATGCGAGCTTTTCTACACTTTGAAGTTTAAAAACTCTCAATTGCTCTAGAATTGTTGCTTAGACATCCTGTAGGGAGAGCAACAGAACCCTGGATATAATTTGAACTCAGCTTGGGTCATTCTTTGGTTTATGACCAAATACCTGGATATTAACGTACTAAACTAAAATAGCAAGAATGGTAAAGTGAACATCATTGTGTTAGAAGCATTTAGCTGAAACCACTTGTTTGTCTGGTTACAGCCTTACAGAATTCTTATTGGGGCTGTAGGTTCTTATGTTTGGATACAAGGCCAATATGGCTTCATGTGTTGGTCTGAGCACTGTGATATTAGAGATGATATTTTAGAGCTGCATTTTAGACATTTACTTTAGTTTGTATAGACAAGTTATTTGTCGGAGAGAGAGCAAACAAGTTAAAAAGTGAAACATATGAATAAAGAGTAAAAATAAATTGAGTCAGTTAGTCTAAAATTAAACTTAAATTAGAATAATCTGTTCCTGAATTGACTTAAATTCTTGTTTCCTTTCGATTGTGCGCATACAACATACAGTACAAGTGCTTGTGAAAAAAAACCTTAGTGATGGAGAAAGTGCTGATTTTTGCATTCCTCTAGTAATTAGATGATGTTTTATTATTTATGGAAGTTAGACATCAAATTGAGAAACCAATAATAATGTTTAATCCATTCTTTCAATAACACTGGAAACAAGGATTGTAAATGTAAATAGTATATAGTAAATAGTGCCAAATACCGTCAAACTTTAGAGTTATTGTATGTAAACATTGCACATTGCACAACATTGGTAATGTTTACCATTGTGTAGCATCCCCTCTTCCCCTCAACTGCGAAGTGAAGAGAGAGTGAGAGAGTCCTGGGTCTTTGTTGATTTTTTGATGCACTAAATGTTTTCTATTGGTAAAAAGTCTGGATTGCAGGCAGACCAGTTCAGCACCTGGACTCTTCTCCTGTGAAGCTATGCTGTTCTCGTGGATGTAGCACATATTTGGTTTAGCATTGCCTTGCTGAAATATGCAAGGCCTTCCCTGAAAGAGACATCATCTGGATGGGAGCATATGTTGCTCAAAAACCACGTGGAGATGCAGGCTTTTGAACTGTCCGCTGACAACAAGCTGGATGGTCCCTCTCCTCTTTAGTCTGCAGGACATGGGGTCCATGGTTTCCAAAAAAAATTCAAATTTTGTTTCTGACCACAGAATTTTCCATTTTGCCTCAGACCATTTCAAATTAGCTTTGGCAAAGAGAAGACAGCAGTGTTTCTGTATCATGTTCACATATGGCTTCTTCTTTGTATGACAAAGCTTTAACATACATTTATGGGTTTGTACAGTGAACTATGTTCACAGACAGTGATTTCTGGATGTTTTCTCCGGCCATGCAGGGATGTCCAGCGGAGAATCATACGTGTTTTTAATACAGTGCTGCCTGAGGGCCAGAAGATCACACACATCAGGTTTTGAGCTTTGCCCTTGTCCCTGGCCCACAGAGATACCTCCTGATTCTCAGAATCATTTGATGATGTTATATATTGTAGATGGTGGGATCTTCAAAGTCTTCACAATTTTACATTGAGGAAAATCTTTGTTCCATAATTTTTAGCTGCAGTTTGTCACAGATTGATGAACCTCTACCCATCTTTACATTTGAGGCTCTGCCTCTCCGAAATGCTCCTTTTATACCCAGTCATGTTACTGACCTGTTGCCAATTAACCTAATTAGTTGTCAAATTCTCCTCCATTTGTTTTTGATTTAGCTCATTGGATATTGTCTCATTCTAAATGAGCTAATATTTTCCATGAAATGGTAGAATTTCAGTTTCAACATCTGATAAGTTGTTTATGCTCTATTGTGAATAAAATATGGGTTGATGAAGATTTGCAAATCTTTGCATTCTGTTTTCATTTACATTTTACACATCATCCCAACTTTTTTTTATTGGGGTTTTACAACGCATGTGCTGAGTTCTGCTGGGTTTTATGTTGTTGCTGTATTTCAAAGGTAAATTAAGAAATGGGTGGGTCTGGATTCTGTCCACCCATTGAGCCAGTCATCAACAAGGAGGCGCATGCTGGGGCAATGCTGAGTTTCAAAAGAATGACCGGGATGGGGGGGTACTCATGCAGGCTCAAGTAACATAATTGCAGTGCGCATGGGTGTTTAGCTTTTCAAACTAATCTATCATCACGTCAGGCCTCTAAAAATCCTTTAGGACTTATTAAACGATTTAGTTGTGTGCTGCAGAACACAAAAAACACTTCTGCACCGGCTCCAATATATGATTGATTGCATTTTCCCAGCATGGCTTTGAGTAGGGAACAGAAAACCACAGAAAACATGACCTCATCTGTCATCAGGTTATTTTTTGTTTCTGGATCTAATTCATTCCTTCTAATTGTTTCATTCAAATTTGCTGAGCAGTCACAATTGTGTAATCAGAGCATATCAGAGTACGGTGACACTTAAAAAAAGATTCAGCTCATTTCAGCAGAGCAATCACTATTTCATTAGCACATCATTATTTTTTGGCATTTGAGTGTGCTTAGTGTAAATATATGCTCATCATGTGTCACCGGGTAGACTGCAGGAAATGTAATTATGATTAAACGTTTGACACTCAATCAAAACGTGATTCAAAATCAGATTTTATTTTTCTTAAGGAACAGCAGATGGTGGAAGAGGTAATGAGTCAAAAGTCTTTGTTTTCTGAGGAGGAGGCATTGAGACTTATTGGAAATGTGCGCTCTATTATTACTGTTGTTTTTCCAAATTTTTATGCAATCACATCTAGGTATTGTAAAAGTAAAATGGTGATCAAGATTCTCAGTTCTCTAGGTGAAGATGTTACTATGAAATGTTTAATTAATCATCCAACTTACCATTTAGACCTTGAGCTACCTAAATTCCATCACTTGAGAGGAGAAACTAAATCTGATAAATATTTTTAATGAAATACACTCAGAATTGAAGCAGTAAAATTTAACTTACTTTAATGACTTGATAACTTCAGTTATTCAAGTTCAGACAAAGTCCTTGTTATAGTAGCAATAATTTATGCAAATCATTTGACTTTTCTACTTTTAATGTTGTTGTTTTTTGTTTGTTTGTTTTTTTATTGTTACCAACTCCAGCTGTAATATTTGCTTGTACCTAGTGGAGTCATCCAAAAATTACTAGGAAAAAAGGACAAAATGCTGATTTTCTACTAAATAAAATAAAGTCAGGTTGTGTTGGCAGGTTCACAAAGATAGTCCCAGACCTTCCCCTCTGCGTAAACATTTTCCAGTTCCTCCTGGGGGATCCCAAACCATTCCCATGCCAGATGAGATAAATAATCACTCCAGTATGTTTTGGGTCTAACCTGGGGTCTTCTACCAGTTGGAAGTTCTTAGAAAATCTCCACTGGATGACTTCCAGTACCAGAAGCCCAAATCACCTCTGTTGGCTCCTGTTGATTCAAAGGAGCAACAACTCAACTCAGAACTCCTCACCACGTCTCTGAGACGGACCAACCCTAAAGACAAACATATTTTGATCATTCATCGTTTTGGTCAGTGGTCAAAGTGCACCACCATAGGTGAGGGGTTAGAACATAGAGCTCTGTCTTCACCACAAACCTCTGAGGCTGCAGCAGTCCACTTTTCAGTCCATAAAGACCCACAAATACTTAACTATTGTCTAATGTTTGCAGGTACTTTGAATGGTGCCAGAGTTCATGTCAAGGACTGAAGCCCAACGTTGCTGCATATTTCTGATCACATCTGTTTGTCATTGTCTAAACTCAAGTCTGTCCGGTATGTGTTTGTGTGTTTCAGGGTTTACAGGCGAAAAAGGCAACCAGGGTCTTCGGGGAATAAAAGGGTCAGCAGGGGACAGTGGTGTTCAGGGAGAAAAAGGAGATATTGGACCCACTGGGCCCAAAGGTAAGCCTGTGATTTTACTCATATAAATTCATTAATTATTTCTAGTGTTATTCGGAACAAAGAAGTAACATTTGATTTTTGCTGATTTCTTGGCTTTCAACCACCATTTAATTGCAACTTTATCTGTTCAGATCTTGGCTTTTCATGCAGGCACAGCAAGAACATTCAGCACACATTACTAAATAAAGTAAAGGGAAGTAAAATCAGTATGAGGTTGTGTACTTTGGGGACCAACAGTAGTAGTTGAATTAAGGACTGTCACTCATCATGCAGCATCTGTTACTCCCCACAGTCTGCTACAATTCACAGCTGACTCTTGTCAACACATTCACAGCTCAAATCATCTGAGACGCAGATCTCAAACAGCTGCAAGAGTTGTTTTTGCTTGTGTAAAATGTTCTACTAGGGGCCCTTAAACACAACCAAATCTTTCGCACTTCTTACATCATGAACAGGTGGAAAGGTTGTATTTTAATGTGGAGCCACCGAAGCTTTAATTGCATAAATATCCGTATCTTCCGTCAAATTTTCATTCACATTTTCATAAAAAATAACCAACAGTAAAACATTTTTTCTGAGCATCATTAATACTTTCCTATATTTGTGTAAATGTTTTCTTAAAAATTTCATAACAAAGGTTTTCAGGGATCCATTCAACTTTATAGCAACCATCTAATCTAATTATGCAGTGTGGTTGTGTAGAAAGCTTGTGCATCTTTGAGACTTCATAAATCTATAATATGAAGTTAATAGTGTCAGGACAGCTGAAATTACTATTATGCATGAGGAAATTCTTAATATTCTCTATTTCCAGGGGTTTTCCATTGCATAATGTAAATATTCTTAAAATGACACATGTTCAAATTTTCCAAGTGCTCGTCAGAATAATCTGATACAAGACAAAAGGAATTTGATAGATACCAGATCCCTTTATCCAGACGAGTCCATATCAGTGTCTGTGTTTCTACTCTGGCATCACCAGCAGGACTGTGCCAATGATAACAAAACAACAATCAGGCACACACAGAGCTGTGTGGAAGAAATCATAGCTGTGACTAATATGATAAGGCATTGCAGTGTTGTCTTTCTTGTGTTAAGATGTCATTTTGTGTGAGTGTGTGTTTAGCCAGCAGCTGTTGCCAGTCGAAGCTGGGTTTGGCTGAAATGTCCAGTGTTGGAGTCCCACAGTCCATATATTGGCCAATAGCTGTCAAAACCTTGGACAGGGGCATCTGTTGTCTTCTGTGTGTGCACATTTACTTGCTTGTTATTGTGCAACACACAGTGCCAAACACTCAGGACCAGGCCTTACTCTGTGGTCCATTTTGTGGTGCTGTTTTATGGCCTAAAGATAGATGTGCCAGAATGTAAAGGCCTAATCATACAACAAGTGAACTGAAACATTTGCCTCTAGAACCCTGTGGATGTAGAGACTACTCACAATTCTTACTTTATTTGGACTGCTGCTTAAGTAAAAGTACAGGTACCTGGTGGAGAAAAACTGTATTGAAAAAACAATGCATTAAACATTACATACTGTAAATGTGCAAGGCTAGTCCAGATTTGTTCAGTTAACTTCCAAAGGTGAAAAGTAGCAAAGACATTTCAAAACCTAATTTGCAACTTCAGCTAGAACTAATGTGAGCTTCAGAATAAGTTCTCTGCTCTGCCCAGTCCTCCCTCTCCTTGCTTGGAAACAGCCTTACTTTGCTTGATATGCTCCACCCTGCTCTGTACAGCCAAAGCAATATATCAGAACGTTACACAACTTAAGGAGAAGCTTACTGAAAATACTTTTATAGGTGAATATCTCAGCATCGCTGCCACTGCTGTCCACTTCACATTAGGGTTTGGAGCATAATTCGACCAAAAATATGTTAAAATGTTGCTTAACTTTAATAAAATAAAATGACAGTGAAGTGTAGGTTTTACTATAAAAAGCTAGTGTTAAAAGTCAGGTGAGAGTGGAGCTGATTTTACCGTACTAACAGGTGTGATCCACAGTAACGCATTAAACTTAATTCTACATCTGGAAAAAGCAACCAAGGCTTAATTAAAGCTTTAAAATAAATTGAAATATTTACCTACTGTACTTAGGTTTGCATGGTAAAGGTATATGATCTATGAAAGGCTCCAAAATGAGTTAGAAGACGGTCTTTTTTTTGAGGTTTTACACTGCATGGTGTAATTTATGGGCTTCTGGTTTGTTTGGCGTAACAACAGAATGTATGGGAAATTAACTCTAGCAGTGATTCCACTGTTGCTGAAAAAATACAGAAACTCTGGCACTGGCCACGTTGTTTGAGGGACAAGCTGATTCTGCAAAGCACGTCTCAAAATGCCAAATGTTTTTCAAGAAAGACGGAGATGAGGTGAGGAAATCGAGGGTCTAAACTCTGGTGGCTTACAACAATGTCTGTTTGTGTCTGTGCTTTCACCCATCTAGGATCTGGTTGTGGGTTTAACCAACCAGTGAAGGGTGAAAAGTTTGTAGACCTTTTGGTGTACATACTCAGTGTCAGGTGGTCACTCAGCTGTGGAGGGAAGAGGAAGCCAAAAAGGCAGGGCCAACAACAACGTCTGAGGAACATATTGTCTCATTTATTTGGTTTTGAAGCTGCCGTCATGATTTTTGGCCCACCTGAGGACAAAGAGACTCCTCAACAAGTTGCCTGGCATACATTACTGAAATATTCTCATGCAGAAGCAGGAGGCACAGAATTACTTCAGCATTCATTTGCTTTGCTGCCCTGTTGTGAACTGACATCTACAGTGTGCCTGGCTGTCCTAGAGCAATCCCCGACGTTCCTCGAAACTTAATTTGGTTTGATTTGGAGTGGTGTTTTTACCCACCTGATTACTGAAGTCGCTCATCTTTTAGCTAAAGCTAAAGACCCGATGCAAACATCTGGGTCTTCAGCTGGTGGATGATCAACTTTGGTTCAGCAGTTAGATGCTAACTTTGTTCTGTTTGAAAACAGCTGCCTGGTGCTGCTGTAAATGAGATTTGATGATAATGCAGAAAACGCTTTAGTTGGTGTCTGTAAAACAGAGAGATGAAGCCCCAAAAAGCAGATTTAGGTCACCATGACTGTGGCGCAGGAAGATAGAGCGGTTGTCCACCAATCTCACAGTTGTTGGTTCAATCCCCGGCTCTTCCGGTCACATGTCGAAGTGTCCTTGAGCAAGACACTGAACCCCAACTTAGTTGCTCCATCGGTGTATGAATGTGTGTGTGAATGGGTGAATAAGAAGCAGTGTAAAGCGCTTTGAGTGCCTATAGGTAGAAAAGCGCTATATAAGTGCAGACCATTTACCATGTGCCACTTATAGAATACGTAAATGCAACAGTTATTTGATTAATTGTTGATCTAAACAAGAGTGAAAGCACAGTTTGTCTTGTGGCTCTGAGCTGCAGTGCCAAACATAAACTTATTATATAGTTATGTCTTTTTGAATGCTATCATTTGCTTATTAAAACTGGACACAAAGTACAGCTTATGGTGCAAGATGAAAGGTTTGAGCATTACTAAAATAATTACAAATTATCCTAAGGGGGCTGTGCTTTGGGTAATTGGTCTGGTAGATGCTGACATTTTTTTTGGAAAGTTTACCTTTATGACAACACATTAACAGCTGTTTAATCTGGACTAATGCAAGAGCTAAATATGTGTTAATGAAGCTTTGAGTACTTACAATTTAGTTTTAAATCACATGCATATGTTGTCTCCTGTGGATCAGCAGTAGCTTAGTCATAGGTTTGGTTTTTCCCTGCAGTGTAAGTGCTTAGTTGTTAAGGATGTGGTCAAACCAGAGGTGACACTGACAGCTTAGCTCGTCGCAGGCAGGGTGTGGTTACCTCAGACATGGCACTCGGTCCCGCCTCGGCTGGCAGCCACCCTGTGGTCCAATTAAAGGTCGGTTGGGATGCAGACTCCTAAAGCTTCATAGCGAAAACAGACGTGTCGTTTCAAACCTGGAAAGTAGCAACAAATGGCTCTGAAACAGCAGTAAACTTTTCCACCATTCAAACCCCTATACTATAAACATACTCCAGAACATTGCTTTTATTAAAAGTCTCTGTCCACAACTCCTTTTTACTTTCAACAACAACATAAGGTCGTCTTTCACTCCAAATTACCAATTACTGTTACTGTTAATCACAGAACACTGAGTGGAATCATCTAATTTATCCATTTTATGTACTTTGCAAAAGGCAATTACATGGTCTTCTGATAAATTAAGTACAAGGGGAAGGAAATAGGAAGAGTTTGTAGGGTTCAACCAAAAAAATCTGCAGGTCTGTTTTTAATTAAAAACTGCACATTATTGTTAATATTACTAATATTATTACTGTATAAGTAGTAGTATTAATAATATTATTTTTGTTGTTGGGTTACAAATACTATATATCAGTGGTCATCGCCTCTGGCCCTGTTTGTTTTCCTGTCCTATCCCTATCCAACCTGCTGCTGATTACCTTGTGTGTTAAGTCAATCAGAAGCATTGGGTTGGACAGGGATAGATGGAAAATGAGCGGGACAGGGGCCCTCGATGACCAGAGTTGATGGCTACATGATTGTTCCTTTATTTCTTCAGTAAGACCTGTTATAAAAACTTTTCAGTATGACACGAAGTTGCACTTTTCTGCTATTCCGTTTATATAGCATATGGCGCCATTGTGTTTTTCTGAAGATTTGATTTAATAATAAAGAAAAAGAAAAACAACATCAGGTCAGCTTTAATGTTGATCTAAGATGGAGAGAGAGTCACACTTTAGCCATTCACATTATAATCATTGTGGTGTAAAGTCAAAATAAAAGTCACATTGTCCGTTTTATCTTCAGGTGACAGAGGAGACAGAGGGCCGAAGGGGGAGAAGGGGGATCGAGGAGACCGAGCTGAAAAAACAGGTGAGAGCTGACATTCGAATTACCAGTAAAATGGTTATGAAGAAACCAGTGGCTGAGTCTAGTCCTCAACACAGGGGAGAGGAATATTTTTAAGGCCCCAGCTCCCATAAAAGAGTTGGTTCTGGTCATCAAGTTTTAATTATATAGTTATACCTGCGTATAGCTGTGTGGTAATAATGTCGCTGCCGGACTGATTTGACTCTTGTGGTAATGCTAACTAACAATAAGTTGGATATTGTAGTTTTACGCAGCTTTGATTTTATGATAAATATTGAAAATCACCAAATACAGAATGAATAATTTATTAGCAAGTTGTAATGAAACTTTTATATCCACAATGTGAATTTCTAGTTATATTTTTATGACTACACTGCAACTTTAAAGAAAATCTCACCAAACCCATGCTATATATCAGTGCATATGACCCAAAACCAACCAGCTGGCAATAAAGAATCAACAATTTATGAGCTGATGACTTTATGGACCTCATGCATCTTCTTCTGCACAAAGGGCTGTGGGAAGTTTAAAGGATCCGTGGATCTGTTTTTCTTTTCAGTTTAACCTCACATTTACACACAATGAAGAAGCCCATGACTTAGTGTTCATAGGAAAACCTTTATGTGAGTGCACCCTGTTTGTTGTGCAATACTAAACTGACAAAACCACAAATATGTAGTCAGGTTGCTCAGGCAAAAGAAGCAAAGAAAGATGAGCAAAGAAAGCAATGAGGGTTCAAGTCAAAGGGACTCGATCCCTTGACCATCTGAGTGCCGTTACAGAACTGTCAGAGATCTGGTCTGCCCTCACCTCATTCACAAGATGTGGATGTTTGTCTTCTGAGAGAAAGAGAGACAGACTGAAACCACATGGTGCTGGCTGTCAAAAATATCAAATCACAGCATTATGTCCGTTGTGATTACAAACCTTATGCGGCGAGCTAATCATTTGATGCATGACTTGGATCTTTTTACACTTCAAAGCATAAAGCGCATACTGCACCTGTATGATCACTTACCAGAACCAGCGACAGAGTGACCCCAGATGTTTTTCTCCCAGAGAAAAATTACGTTAAGTGAATTTTCCTGTCAGGATGTTGTCACTGAAAGTATCAGGTTCTTTTGCTCTACCGAATGCATAAATGTGTATTTATGAGTAAAGAGGAACAAATGGAGCCCAGGTTTTAGTCATTCGAGATTAAGAGAACGCTCATCTGTCGTACCTGGAATTATGTTAAGTTAATTGACAATGAGGCTTCTTTAGTGACAAGAAAAAAACCTTAAGTAGACAGATATTTCACCCTGTATGGGACCCTATAGATCATTGTCTCCATAGAAGAATGAGTACTTTTGATTCTTCCCACAAATAGCATAATTTCTAGCCCAGATGAAGCCGACTTGACCCGAAGCAGCAGTTATTTTACCATTCTCACACCGCACCCCCACGGACTACTCTGACGGACTACGTCTGACAAAAAATTTCTGCTGTTGTTCTCGCGGTCTCTTCTTGTGCACTGATTTGCTAAGGTGAAACACCAATTAGAATGGTCCAAATCTCTGACAGGCAGACATTGACAAATACCAGTTTAACATGTCGAATCAGGCGAAAAGACGCTGACGGGGTCAGGACTAGCACCATTGGTGCAACACACACGACAAAGATGAGGCTGACAGGTGCTCTTCAACAGTCCAACCAAAGGTTGGTTGGTGTGTCCCACCCCAACAAGGCCCACTGGTACATATGGCCCACAGGACACGTCCAAGTTTGCAATATGAAGCTAAACTGTTCATATGTTATGTAGGTCAACATTAGTTCTGGGTTTAATCCAGTCTAAGTTGGCATATATATAAATATTTTTTAAATAACAATTAAATAATTTAAAATTATTTGTATTTTGTTTGTTATATGAACAATATAAAAATATGAACTAAGACTCAAACTTGAAATGCAAAATTAACTTAAGTACTTGTTGAAGCAATTTAGCCTCAGCTTTGCGTTTGCTTCACTGCTTTAACACAATAATCTGGGTATTAGTTTGATTCATTAGTGTATGTGCAGATGCACATGTATATATGCTGCTTTTAAGAAAATCAGCATTCACTCCAAAGCGTTTTTAATACAGTATCATTTGCATAACATTTTTGCACAAAGCAAAGAGTTTTGCTTTATTTATTCTCCAGGTATGAGTATGACCATCACAAATACATTAGGAAAACATGAGAATGGGCTGTGCTATGTATTTCTGGCCTTCATCAGTCTCAGCCCATACCCCTCCTCACTCTCCCTGGTTCGTCATGATCCGCCAAGTGCTTCAGGTCATCATTTTGAAATGAGAGTAAACAGGAAACTGCAAAAAGTTACTAACAAAGCAGAAATAATTCAATTTCTCAAATCTGTTAGAAGGTGAGTCTCACTCACAAATATCTCTTCTCCAGTCAGTGATATTAACCGAGGCCCTATACGTATATCCAGTACTGGTTGTGGTTGTGTGGTGGCAACTGCACTGCTGCGGAATGCATATTATGGAAACACTATATGATGCATATGGCTATGAATGATGCCATGATCCTATTACCTTATTAAAGACAAATAGAAACATCTTAAACCATAATATTTCACTTTAGTTTTTTTAGCATACAGCCATGAAATATGTACAACATTAGCCCAGGCTGAAGTCCAAAAGTCTGGTATAGTTCCTAAAAGAGATTTTCTCATGGGTGTGGATCTTGTGTCAAAACACTTAATTTGCTGTTCATTTTTAGGTCATTTTAAAAGTTTTGTGTCACTTTCACTTATTGCGACTGAGACAAGAAATGATGCACACAAATACACTCGCAAACACTCACACACACACACACAGGGAAAGAGAGAGAGCTCATGTTCTCAGAGGCCAACTGACAATTTGATAGTTGCTCTTGGGGGTCAGTCAGTAATTGTAGGGGATTTCATGTTTGACAGGTTGTTTGCACAGAGTACATCTGCAGCTACAGGCATCCAAAAGTAAATGATTTCAGCTTTGGACAGAAATGAGAAATTTATTTTCACCGTGGGACTCTGGCTTATGAAAACAGCATGTTATTATATGTTATTTAATTTTATGTGGGGGTCCAACTGAAGCCAAGATATAATCTCTACTTGATGTGACCGTCCACCACCAATACCCAGCAACTCAGTTAACGAGAGATCAGTGTTTTTACTTACTTAGTAGTTGTTACTTCTGGTGGAAAAACCCCTATCCTCTCAGATTTAATCATTTAGTTTTACTTTTTTATCTGCTGAATCTAATTATCTGTTGCTAGAACAGAACAACCCAGCTCCCCGCAGTGTACGTTAATTTTGCTCATTTCTAATTTAATGCAGGCACACATGCAGAAAAGCACATGTTGTAGCTGTTCTTCCTCCTTTTATTCTACGCTATCATCAAATCTTTTGATACAGGTATGAGAAGAGAAAGCAAATAAACAACTATTGCTGATTAAAATCACACTGGGACTGTTTAAAAGCTTGGCAGGAGTACACTTTGAATGTGCTACACATGCCAAGAAATAAGCAAACTAATTAGAAAGGGGAGAAAATGCAAGAGTCAGAAAGAGAAACACACCTAACAACATAAAGCACAATAAAATTTGAGTCTTGAGGAGAAAATTTTATAAACAGATGGAGCTAGTTAACCATCGAAGCCATTCAGTTCTGTCCAGTCCAGACCCTTCCTGTCTGCCAGATAAACATTAGTAACATGCAATCACTCAATGTTCTGGCCCTCTGCAGGTATTCACAGTGGTGCTGCAGCTCCTTTGCCTCCAATACTTGAACTACTTGGATGACAACCAGCACTTGTTGCTCACTTTAGTTTTCTCCTTCCATTTTATCTCATGGAGCCTGCATTCATTTTTCTGTTTCTCTACATGCTTAACAAAACCCTGGTTGACTTTTTAATGTTGCAGCTGAATTAATTACAGGTGTGTTTCAGGTTTTGTGTAACAGGTTTTACATTTATATGTCAGTTAAACATGCTTTTGTTTTTTTGGATTTTGGAAAAGAAAAAAAAAAACAATCACCACCGCCCGCTTGTTAAAAATAATCTTTTCCTCCTTTGAATGGGATCGTCCATTCCCTCCTTAGCACAAAATTAAACACGGTTTTCACCAAACACGTTGCACTGTTTCGTTTCATTCGAATAAACCTCCCACCGAACACCAAACCTTTGGTGTTTAGCTCCTGCTGCTCTTTGCATTGCCACAATAATAGTGCTCTGTCTCTTCTTATACTATTCTTTTTATGCATGTGCTTGACATCTTCTGGCACTTTTACCAGATAGACCAAACTAATTCGGCACGATTCAGTCCAGCTCTTTACGTTTGTTTGCATGTTTTTGATTATACTATATTGCCAAAAGTATTTGCTCGCCCATCCGAATAAATGAATTCAGGTGCACAAAGCAAGGTCCATAAACACATGGATGAGTGAGTTTGGCGTGGAAGAACTTGACTGGCCTGCACAGAGTCCTGACCTCAACCCGATAGAACACCTTTGGGATGAATTAGAGCAAAGACTACGAGCACTGTGTTTTATGTATTTCATAAACACACTCGTAAACCTCGTGGAAAGCCTTCCCAGCAGAGTTGAAGCTGCTATAGCTGCAAAGGGTGGGCCGACGTCATATTAAACCCTATGGATTAAGAATGGGATGTCACTAAAGTTCATATGGGTCTAAAGGCAGGTGAGCGAATACTTTTGGCAATATAGTGTATCTCTAGTCTTCTTCATCCTTCTCCTCTGCCTATAGTCTCTCATTTGCACACTGGGGAACCTCCCGCATTTTACAGATAGGACTTCAACAGAAAAGATGGATAGAGAGAAAAAGGTGTGAAAAAGTTGTGGCTCAGGGTATTTAAAAAATCTGAAAATATTAGAATCATGAAAAGTGCTGATTATGGTTTATACATGTGTCAAACTCACCAGTCAGTCTACTTGTCATGTGTCACAGATAAAATCACTGGAGCAATACTAGATACATCGTTTTTTGGATTAAAATATTCCCAAGATATGACATTACAGCATGTATACATTTAGACATGAACTATTTCCTACATTTATATTGACTTGTAAATAAAAAATAATAATAGTCTTCCTATCTTTATGAGGCAATACAACAGCCTGCCTGACAGGCAAATCCCAGGACAAGTCACAGAGCACTGATTTCTAAAAGCATTTTTATAAAGTGTCTAATTTTCTCTTGTCTGGATTATGGCAGCTGGACAGTGAGGACCATGTTTGTAGAGATTTGAGTGAAATAAACAACAAGAAGAAGAAAAAACAGAAACGCTTAAAACGGGACTGCATGTTGTATATAGTCTCACGCTTTCCAAAGAAAACTGGGTTTTAAATTCACCTTGTCCCTGTTATATTAGCTGCTAATGCTTTAGTCAGTGTCTTAACCAGCAATCAGTCATTGGTACTGTTTATATCACTAGAAATGTGTGAAAATAATAAAACCCACTCGTGAGCTTTGTAAAGATAGTTAACCTTAATATAGGAGTGATAAAAACAATTTCAACATCTGTTTTTTTGTGGTTGAGTATTCAGGCTCTCAGTTTCTCCTTTTTCAGCACTATGTGAAAAAGGAGCAGCAGGAGGCTTAAAATATATTTAATTTCTGGATTTAATTTGCTCTAATTCTGCAAGAATATAATACAAATATGTGCAGCAGATATGATAGTATAGTATAATGTTATGGTAGATATTAAATTATGATGGGCTACTGAGTGCAAAGTACCTGAGTGTACGATGAGAGTAAAATGCTACACAGTTAAAATTTATGATGGTCTGATGAGACTAATATCCTGTCTAGATAATATGTCTGGTTTCGCTCTCCAACATTTTGTCAGCAAAGGAAGCGTGTGCAGGTGTGTGTGTGTGTGTGTGTGTAAGTGTGGGTGTTTACTGCTCCTTCTGAAAGGTGATAAATCGAGTCCTCTTTATGCAAGTACAGCTGTTGCATACTTTCAGGAATATGAGATGAACTTAGGCTCTATGACCTTTCAGCTTGTGTGAACACACACACACACGGTTAAACTGTAGGTGTGCTCCTGCATGCAGGTGCTTGGCTGTAGTGCCACTGTGTCAAAGCAAATTTTATAGAGACTCAGCTTCTCAATGGGCATTTATTGATTAACTTATATTAGTTGGATATAGATTTTGTTCATCATCAGTTGGTGACTAACACTAGCACAGTGATACACTGACACCCGATGCCAGTCAAATGGTTTTTACCTGTTGATTCTAGAAACAAATTTCAAAGGTGAGTCACACCTTCATTGTTCTCTTTTTGTATTTTTTACACTGCAGTGAAGTACAATAAATATAATGTCATGCTGCCATCACTGCCATGACTTTGTTTTGACTTTGACATTTTGTTCAATCTATTGTTCCACCATTTTGGTCCAGTATAGTGAATTATTTCTGGGGTTCCTGTTAAATTTGTATTCATGCTGTCCATTTTTCTTTATTTAATGTTTCGGTCCTCTGATGCGTTTTATCACAATTGCTCTGTCGAATTCAAAATATGATCAGGCATATTTTGAATACGACAGTTTCCACAAGTGTTTTAGAACCCTGCCCGTGTACTTTCCCCTCAGATACCTTCAGTGCAGCCATGATTTGACTCTGAGAAAGCTCCTTTAGTCCCTTTAGACCACTCCGTTAACGGTTTGAATGAAGGGATCAATCTGTCTTCGCAGTTGTTTACCTCTTGTTTTATTGCCGAGCACTTGATGTATTTTAAACTGAGCGTTCACAGAAAACTCAAAACCTGAGGTTCAGCCTTGTTTATAACAGGAGAACAACGGCTGAAGGTTCATGTGCTTGAACAAGCCGCTGATGAGTCGAGTAAAAATATGACTTTTATCCAATGTGGTCATAGACTTTTGGACTCCACTTTAGTTTATCTTCTCCTTTTTTGTCTTCTCTCCACTTTCTTTGCCTCTCTTCCTTTTCCTTGTCTTTTCACATTTCCTCTCCTCAACATTGTTTTTGCCATCCAATAAGGTGACTGAATAAGTGCTTACAGATGCAAATGTAGAAGCTCCACGAAGGAAGTTATGAATTTCAACGTCTCAAGTTCAGGAGATTATTCCCAGACTGTTGGTCACACTTTTCAGATGATGGTCGACAATCACACAATTGCTTTTGGAAGAAAATTCAAACCTACATTATTTTTTCTGTGGGGCTCAAATAGGAGAAAAAAAAAGAGTTTGGGTTTATAGGAAAAATTCAGTTGAAAACAACCTATTGATCTGGGTTAAGTCTCATATTGGTTGGATTAATAGCTTCATTAAACTCAAACACAATAAAATAATCTACTCAAATTAAAGAGGGTCATGTTCTTTTCATTCAGTTGTGTTGGCATAAATAATAATGACGGGGTTTCTTATAGTTCTGTTTACTACAGGATTTTTATCCAATGAATGCATCAAGAACTTTCTGTAAACACATTAAATGGTAGAAACAATGATCGGACATGCACAGTTAGTTTGTATATATTTTTTTAGAAATGTATGTTTGTGTGTTTTGTGCAGTGGAGGAGAAGCTGGTGCGCCTGGTCAACGGTTCAGGTCCTCACGAAGGTCGCGTAGAGGTTTTCCATGAACGCCGCTGGGGGACAGTGTGTGATGATGCCTGGGATAAAAAGGATGGAGATGTGGTGTGCAGGATGCTGGGATACAGAGGAGCCTCCGAGACTCATAAGACCGGACGCTTTGGACAGGGTACGTGATGTTCAATGCTCCCATATCAAGAAACGGGTCACACACAGACCCTTATCTTCCAGCTTTGCAATAATAGAACATACTTGATCATCAGCAGTCATCAGCAGTCGGTAGTGCAGGGATAGTTGGAAAACAAGCAGGACTGTGGCTCTTGAGGCCTGGAGTTCACCACACCTGAGTTAATGTGTGGTTGTTAATGTTTTAACCCTCCTGTGCCTTTCAACATTGTCCTCTTTTTGTTTGATTTAGGTGTATAAGAGGCTAAATTTGGCCAGAGGTTTCTGATCTACTACCTACACAGCTACAGAACCTGTAGCCTCAAAACCTATATTGCTAATGTTTTCACTTCACAATCATATGATTTTAGCATGAAGTTTCAAAGACTTGCTTGAGATAGGTAATCTATCATAATAAAAGTTTACAGTAGTTGTTCCTTTTTTCACTGCTTATCCGGTTGTGATGCGAGCAGGTTCAGGAAGGTAGTGCAGACATGTCTCCAGCTCCTTCTCAACAGGGAGCTACAAGACAAAGCTTTCATTAAACCGGTCAGTCCATTCTCCAACCTTCACCTATGACCACAAGCTATGGGTAGTGGCTTTAGCTGTTGGGTGGCCGGCCTCAGCCTTAGAGATAAGGTACAGAGTTTCAAGATCTGGAGCTCGAAGCAGAGCCCTTGCTCCTTCATGTCAAAAGGTCCTGGTCAAGGTGGTTTCGGCATGAAAGATATCTGACCATATCTGTCTACTGGTCTATGTGTGTGAAATGTAATGGTATATTATTAATGCTCTGTTTAAATGCTGTCTATTTGTCTCTTTAATATTCTCGAGCTTGTCTTTGGAAAATAAAACAATGAAGTCAAACTTAGTATTTGTAGAAACAGAATATAATGATAACACAAACTATACTTATATAGAACCCTGTTTACAAAGGATGCAGCTCAAAGGGTGATGACAGAAAAAAGGAAAGAAAACCATATCAAAAGATGGTTTTGTGATTGTGTTTGTTGTTTATTCTGTTAGTAAAAAGATGCTGTTTGGTTTCTAATTCTCTCATCTGTTTCCCATGAACGGAAGCGGTCGTATGCAAAACTGCATTAAGCTTTACTTGCTTTGGTAGTAGCAAGAGTCAGAGAGAGTGTGTGAGACGTGATCATTACTTTTTGTGCATTAGAAGACTGTGATGTCATGTTGATGTCAGCTTGTGCTGAATGATTTGTTTTGGTGAATATTTCTGTTGGTGAGTTGGAGGCTGACTTTCTGCGATGGTTTTGAAAAGCATTGCTGCAGTGCTGCTGCATTTGAGAGTACGACTGCATTCTGGCAATTTGCTGAGTTGTGAATTAGCAGATCTTGTACTCAGCCACTGGAGAACTTTTCCTGTATTTATTTTTAGCTTTACTCCAGGTAGGGCCTCTATTCTTTCTCTTCTTCTCTCTCATCTCCATCAAATTGGATGTTTTTTTTTTTTTGCCAACCAAAAATTTACAGGGAACCAATTCTACCCACTGTAGCAGGTGCAGGTAAACACACCACCTACACCACAGCAGTGGTTGTTGATCGTCTTTTTATCATAAATTGAGAAGTGCTCTACCTAGGTTTATTCCTCAGGTTATTATTTGCCTACAGCACTTATTTACAATATAATTTACTGGTAGAAGTGATTCTGATTTCTGCTCTTCGCTGTTGACTCATGTTATATATACAGAGCCCTAAAATGCTAAAGGGATTAATATTTATGTTTTATGAGGAATGTCATATGAGCCAGATGTCGTCAAAAGAGAGTCCCCGAAGTCTTATCCATCCCTCTCCATTTCTCTCCTTCTCCATGTAATTTCATTCGCCAGTCAGTCTTATGTCATTGAGAGTTGTTCCCAATGAGTCTGGAAAATTTGGGGGAAAACATGCCTTTGTTCCAGGGGACGACCTCCAGGCAACAGCAGTGACTAACAACACGACTGGATTCAATTTAAAACAATCTGGAATTCAAATATATTCTTTCAGATGAGTCATTCACATTTTTGTTTTTTGTTTAACTTACTCTCAGGATCATAACATCTTTGAAAAGTTTTCAAGACTTTGCTTAGAACCAGATTCATCAGGAGGGAACACACTCTACCATTGAAACGACCAGATCTGAAAGCTATTGTCTAGCTAACTAAAAACACAGAAGGGAAAGTATATGTGTTCTGAAAATATTTAATAAGCTGAATTTCATTATTTTCCAATTAGGTATTTATTTTATTTGTATTTGCAGAGAAAGTCACAATTGCAACCATGTGCTTAATAAAAACCAACATCACATATAATTGTAGACCTGTTAAATTATTAGATGTGTACCAGTAGATTCTTATTCTTTAGATAAGCACTCTTCTTTTAATATATTTGTCCTAATGCAATAAAAACCCCGTGCTTAATGTTTCTTTTTTGAGTGATGTTTCACCTGATGTTTCACCTCTTTCATTGGCAGGGTTTTAGAAAGCTTTTCATATGGCATTTCTTTTCATTTCTGTGCTGACAACTCTCAGATCTATGTTCCTTTGAAAAAGGATGATGGGAGGTCTTTGAAAATGCTTTTAGATTGTTTCAGTGATATTGAAACAAAGCCTGGTTGGCTTTTAACTTTTGAAACTTTAATGAGAGTAAAACAGAGGTCATTGTTTTTAACACCTCCCCTGTGTCTCATTTGGACCTAAGCCATTGAAGCCATATGTTAAACCTGTGGTGACAAATCTTGGTGTGAAAATGGGCCGTGATTTTATGCTTGATAAACAGATTAATTGATAAATGATAAACAGCACTTGTAAGGGAGAGCATATTACTTCGATACTACAATACATTCTCTGGCTTCCGGTCCATTTCAGAGTTGACTTTAAGATTGTATAAATTGTTTTTAGGAATCTTAATGGTCGTGCTCCCTCTTACCTTGTAGAACTTCTCCATCTTTATACTCCTGTTTGTCCCCTCAGGTCTACTGATCAGCTGCTCCTTAAAGTCCCCAAGACCAGGCTCAAGAGCAGAGGTTGAGAGCTTGTGTTATATATTGTTTATTTATTACGTGGTTTTACGGATTTTTCCTAATTGTACATGTAAAGCACTTTGGTCGACGCAGTTGTTTTTAAATGTGCTTTATAAAAAAAAGTGGAGTGGATTCATTGACATCTTAGCATATGTCAAATTTGGACTTAAGGATGATAAGACTGTAATTCATTTTAGTTGAAGCAACATTCAGGACAGTCAAAAGCACTGGATTGGGGGCGGAGACGTTTAGTGAAGTGGCAGTGCACAGATATTTACCTGAAAATCAGGTTTTACATTACCAGCCTGCCCTTTATAAAGGCTGTTACAAACGTACCATGTATAAACACCCCTTTATGCACCCTGGGCACAGAGCGAGATGGCACATAGCTTCTGACTGCTGTTTGGTTCTTTTCTGCTGTTTCATCGCTCTACAAGATGCTGTTCATATTCACGGCTGCAGCTGGCAGCATTCACATTTGCATTCAGCAACATTGAGGCCTGTTTGCAATATTATATACAGCTGGTGGTGAAATAAACCTAGATCAAAACAGAAACACAAAATCAAAAGGAAAAGGAAGATATATTATTACCTGTTTTGATCACTCTGCACAAAAAACTTTTCAGGTTTAGGAAGCTGTAATTTCCATTTTTACATAATGAATATTAAAGATTTAAATGGCAGCTCAACAACTGAGATTTTCTATGGGACCTGCTGAAACTCTTGACTCCCATACAGTGGAAGAGAGAGTTGATGGCTCTTGTAGCTATGGCTTTTCTAAACCTTCCAAATGTTTTACCATATTACAGTTAATCACAATAAATGTAAAGCACCTACAGTCTCCTGAGTTCAAACTGAAGAATCCCAGACAATGAAGTAGTTACAATGCAGGAAAAGTGGCTTTTCTCTCGAACAAGCAACAAAATCTTTTGTCTCATCTTGTTACCAATGTGGAGACACAGACACCAACCCTCAAGGAGAATCAGTTACACATAGGGAACTTTCACAAGATCCAGGGTCGACTGATATTCTGCAGAAAGGGCTGTTAGCCTTACTTCATGTTCTTTAGCAGACTGAAAACAGTCTTTTAATCCTCCATGCGCCCGTCTAAATCTCTGGGTGTTTCTCTGAAATCCTACAGTGTTTTGGGGATTCAATGCTTATTTGCCAGAAGTGTCATACATTTGTGAGCAGATGTAAATGTGCTGTTGAGCTTCAGAGTAAACGGTATAAAGGTCCATGTCCATTTAAGTTAACCCTCAAAGGGCACAGCAGCGGAACAGCTGGAGCTCATGTAGAACAACACCTGACCTGACCAACGCTGCAGCCCCTGCAGTGCATGCTTTTTCGTGCACATCTCATCTCCATGGAGACGTGTGTGTCTGTGTTTCTCTAAAGTGAATTGCAACATTTTGATCAAACTTTATAGAAAATAGGCATAAATTTCAAATGCAATCATTGGCATGTCCTGTCCTGGAAGAAGGACCCCTACATTTTTGCTTATTTTTATTTCTGATCAAAGTTTGGTGTCATACAAATCAAAGAATGAACAACATGTTTTAAATTGTAATTGATTGCAAAGCACATTTTTGATATCAGATTTTGTTCTTTATAACAGAATTTCTTTCATTTTGTTGCTCCACTTGAGCTTTGATGTAACAAAGACACAGAAACAGGACAAGCTGAAATTGGTGGAAGCAGCTCAGAAGTTTGTATTTTTAGGGAACATATATTTTATACAGTGTATCTTCCAAAAACAAAAACATAATGAAGTCTCTGTCCATTAGGACAGTGTAGCATCAGATTTGGTACAATTCCTGAGTTTTTGACTTGGCTTTCTTCCTCTGAGCAAAAACTAAATGGAACAACACAACACAAATATAAGCCATCAATGGAAAGAGTCCGCCACAGTCCTGCCAGACATTTTGGAAACATTTGCATCAAACCTCTCTGATATTTCTGCTTGGCGTTCAGCTCACATGCTGCTGTAGTTTATGTCAAACTTCCGACTCAAAATTACAAGTTGATTGTAAATTACTTCCTATATTACATTTCTAAAGAAACAAAACTGACCAATGTGTTTCTAATGTTCATCCGGCTTGTTTTCATGTCCTTTGGCAAACTGTAATCTGTGGAGCTTTTGCAGCTTTGTAAGCAATAGTTTTCTTCATATACGCCGTGCCATAACTGAATTACCAGTTTCCATAGATTATGCCTTTGTTAAGTCAGAAACACTTGTTGAGTAAGTAGCAAAATTTGTGGCATCAGTTGTCGAGAATAATGCCCAGGATTTCTTTTGTTGGTTGTATCACTCTTCTTGTTCCTCCCAAACTACTGCTGGAGTGTTTCAGCTTATGTTCAGTAGCTTGCTGTTATACACTCCTCCAGCATTATGAGGTCTCACGATATGGTTACATACATGTTCAAGACGGCACATATACGGATGACTAAAGAACAAAGCAATTAAATAGGTGTAATGTAATTTATTCATTTCATTTCTTCAGTCAAGAAAGTTTTTGTGGCAGTTTTGCATTACATTATGGTCTTTTTCTTGATTGCAGTTTTGCGTCTTTTCGGATTCCTTTTGTATTTCAAGCTGCTTTTCATATCCTTGTCACAATTGTACATCACATTGTAATTTTGGATCTTTTGTGGTCATCTTGCATCTTTTGTGTATGTTTTGATCTTTTTGTGTCAGCAAAGAATTTTAACTTGCATTTTATGCAAATGCTCCACCTCTGATACTTACATGCTGACTGCTTCAGAGGAGACCTGAGTGATTAACAGCTATGACCTAGGGGAGATTTCAAGGTGCCGCTTTCAAGGTATCAGCGATGAGCTGGCTTTAGATAAATACTTTAGTTATACATCCTTCAATTGGATTATCAGCGTTTGAGTAAAACCAAATGTTGTTCGATCTCCCTGTTGCTCCCACACAGCTGAGTACCATCTCCTCCAACCGCTGTTGCAAAACTGAAGCATCTGGGATTTTCTGAAGCCTCCAGTGATTCTTACAAACAGGAACCAAAGTTTATTGCAAAAATAATAATGCCAGAAGATCTGCTTTCCAGCTGGGACAATGGGTTTTATTATCGGTTACAATATTATCAGATTCTAAATTCTGTGCGTTAACACTAAGATCACTTGCTTTCCTAATCAGGAGTCTCATATAAACACACTTAAAGTGATGACGGTTTCATTGAATATAGATGTTGATTTATGGGGAGGTGTTATCATCTCCAACATGTTAAACATTCTTATTCTTATCATAATGTGGTGAAAATGTGTGTGGTACAGCCAGCATGTCTAATCTCGTATGGGGTTGCAGTCATCCATGGATTACAGGGTCAGTGGCTCAGTGGTTCAACTCTCAGTCCCCCGTGGCTACACGTCGATGTGTGTTTGGGCAAGACACTAAATTCTATGTTGGCAGATCTGGTCGTCTCGATAGTGTGTGTTAACTATTTAAAAGTTGCTTTGGATAAAAGCATGTGCTAAATGACTGTAATTGTCTAAGATAGTGGGAAGTTAATGAAAGCAAATGAATAAACTTGTTTTATGTGTATTTATGGTTTTTCAGTTAACAATAAGTAGGATATGAACAAAACAACACCTATTAAAAACAGAACAAAAGACAAACTTATTAAAAACAGATGTGGGGAAATGACAAAATATAACAAAAACAAAAGTACTTTGAAATGAATGGAGCCAACCAGTCAAAGGAGTCAAATCAACTTTTCCTGGAGGAAAATATGCCTCCTATGAAAAGCTTTAAATGTGTCAGTCTCTACAAGGGCAGGGAGAGATGAGGTCAGATCCAAGATGAAGCTTGATTGGTGTCCTTTCTGCTTGAGTTGACGGAAGTGCAGATAATGACAATGAAAGTGAGGAAAAGCCATCATTGCACAGACATAAGGCTCCACTTTGGTCAGAAACGTGTGCATTTCATGATGTTCTACTCTGCGCAGGTACTGGTCTGATCTGGATGGATGATGTGTTATGCACAGGGACTGAGGACACCATCCACCAGTGCACATTTTCTGGCTGGGGCAAAACTAACTGCGGCCACGTGGAGGATGCCGGTGTGACCTGCACTGTCTAACCTGCAGCTGCTGAATATGTTTCAAACGGTGCCTTAAACTTTCCAGAAGCTGCGAGATGCACAATGTTCTAACATTGTTACCAGGGGAGCCATAGTAGCAGTGTGTTGCTTATTTACCTGTTACCTGACAGGCCTCCATGTTGTGTGGGAACTAAATATGCAGCTTGTTTTAGAAGTTCACAAACTAATGACTAAGACTGACTCATAAAGCCATTGAAGAGACGCACGTTTTCAAACTTCAAGAAGCAACGTTATATTTGCATTAATAGCACTGTATGAGCTGGTGCACAGGGATATTGGCACAACGGGGCTCTTCATCAGACTGATTTACAGAGCTCACCTGTCTTCAGAGGCTCATCTGGGGCCAGTTTTGTTGCTCTGTCCTGCAGTGTACGGTCAGTGCTGAGCTTTTGTTAGTCAGCTGTCATCTTAAGTAGCTGCAGAGCTTGAAAGGCACATAATTGATGAACTGGCAGCTGATCATCACAGTATTACATAGGATTAGCTTTTGTTAAACTTACCACAGCATTGCCTTACCGTATATAATGTATCCGTGCAGAGTGGGCACTGTACTCCTTTGATGATTTACAGGTCTATAGAGGGCAAGACGATTAGGTAAAAACGAAATCTTTGTGAATTTTCCCCGTCCATTTTTTACTTAATTTCTTTTACCTGAACTAGAGTTGCCATGTGGAGTTTTATGGAAACAAGTGAAAATGTTCTGTTTCCATTCTGAGTTTCTTTCAGCAAAACTAAGTATATCTTCATCACTTTTAAGTCATCACCTTCATCAGAGCAAAGGTAATATTTTATATCACCTATTTTTTTGTATCCATATATTCTAAATTGCAATTTTCTCTTTCACTGCCGTTGTTGATACATCTTTACATTTTGTTGTGTGTCGTAGCGACACTTTAAGTTCAGGAAACTAAAAGTCGCTGAGAGGCTGAGGTAAAAGTTTATGAGCATTGTAAGCCATGATTACTTCTGCCCCTTCTCATTTGACACGATCCCCATAATTAAAAGAATTTAATAATGGAAAAAAAGCAATAACAAAGAAAAATAATGAATAGATTCATCCTAATTAATTAAAACAGTGTTCTGTCACCAGCTGTTTATCAGGACCAGGAGTCTACACAGACCAGTGTCTATTGCATCACTCGTGCATAATACAAACAAAACCCAGTCATGAAAACATTGCTTTGTTGCACTATTAATAATTACCTTAAGTGAATGTTTATCTTCAAGCTCCACTTATCAGTATTTCTATATTTTCTATGCAGACAATTGTTGCTCAAATTTGTAGCTCTACAAATTTCAAATTTTCGTTAATTTTCAACCTAATTTCAGCAAACAGCTGTTTTCAGTTGAGACATTTATAAACCTTCTGACCTTTGAATAACTTTAAAAGAATGCTAATGTTGCTTTGTTTGCGAAGTAAATACTTTGATAACACACTAGCTATAAAAGCCTCATAAGGCAGTAAATAATAAAGTGTATGTTACTGTATAGTGGCCAAGACACAACAGTTACTGTAGCATATTAGCAGAGTTTTGGACATCTGGACTTTACCCTGCAAAACACCAAATCAATTTGAGCAGTTTGCTTTATATTTCTAAATTAATAAAAAAAATGCAACTAACAAGCTTTGCAAAGGGGTTAACAGTCATTTCAGCTAACAGATGAAACGATTAATGAACCCATAGATGAGCATAAACAGATGGATGCATGGACTCCTGCCCTGTACGATTTAGAAGACTGGACCTTTCAGTCTTTACTGTCAAGACTTTGGTAGTTTCAGCATTAATGCACATGCATATGGATACATACACACACATGACCTCTCTCTGCGAGGCTTAAACGTTTACTGCTATTCTCACAAAGGAAAAAAAAAAAGCCTAAACCTCTCAGGTGACCTCGCTCACTTCTCTTTTTTACATTTGTCATCAGTCCCACAGTTTGGAATCAGATATATGCAGGAACCTCTCTCTTTACCAAGTCGTGTTTTAAATTTGAAGACGGAAAATACTTTAGTGCACCTTAAAATTTGGCAAACTCACAAACCTAATGTTTTTCCTCTGAGGGCTGTAGTTGAATTCCCCCTGTTCCTATAAACTGGAGTGAACCGTCTGGCCCACTCACTTTTTATTCAAATGGATCTCCACATTTGATGCCCAATCAAGAGTTGTGACTAAGTAAGAGGAGAAAAAAAACATGTTTCACAACACAACAGCCAGAAAGGACTTTTTTCTACCTCATGTTGTCAAGTACCTTGTTGTTTGCTGAGGTTTCTGTTTTAAACCACAATAAGCCACAGACGAAAACACATTAGAGCAGCAAAAGGGAGAATCAGAGTTTGGAAATGGGAAAAAGAGCTTGAACATATTTATTGGAAAACTCATTTAAAAGCTTGCAGGAAACAAAAACAGGCATAATTTGTACAAAGTGTTGTCATGAGGTTTGTTCTAGTACAGAACATTGGTGCCTTAATTATGGCATCATGGCAACAGCAAACATAAAGAACTAAATTATCAACCTGATTACACACAATCGTGACCACGCTGACTCGTCTCTGGCCTACCAGGAAGCTGGTTGGTCATTTTCGTAATTTACCTCTATAACTGCACATAACTTCTCCTTTTGTTTGCCTGAACGTGTCTTAACGTGACTGTTATAACTTAATTGACATTCAGTGAGTTTACATGAACATAAGTAACTAAGTTACTGTCAGCAGACTTCTTGTATTTGAAAAACCTCCTTTCCCTGATTGGGATCAGACATTAGAGAAAGTCTATTTGCCCCGGTAGGTTTGTCCTGGGGAATTTCCCTACTATGTATATACGGCAAAGAGTATTTAACAAAAGCCAAGACACAGCTGTTTCTGTGACTGTATAGTTTTAATCTGTGAGCCGTGCTTCCAAAATGCAGTTAGAGGAGAAATCACCTTACTTATCTGCAGATTTACAGTACCCACATTTCTTTCTGCATGTACAGAAATATTAACATGTACTAGAAAAGAAATTAATCTATTAGTAGAAAATACTGTATTTGATTGCAGCTATTAAACTCTTGTCGGCATAAATCCCAAACTAGTGTTTTTAAGAAAAATAATTTAACTTGTAGCTGAAATGCAGAAGGTTCATTTTTATTTGCCTAAAAAATATTTTTCAGTTATCAGGCAGGAGGACTTCCTTATTAACACCACAGGGAGCAATAAATCAAAAAGTGATGTGTGAAATACAAAAGCGTGACAGCAACAGATTCGTCACCTCCACCACAAGTGTTTCCAGATATGTGTTTGTTTGTAAAACCTTCTTTGTACACTGCAAACAAAACAGATTTCTTGTTGCCTCTTGGAGCTGCCAAAGTGCAAAATAGCCCATAATGATATCACTATGCAATTATCATTCAGGAGTTTTCTGGAATTTTTGCACTATGCAATATTTAGCAACCTGTCATCTTTACAAATGTACCTATGTCCACTTTTTTAATAAAGGGAAATGATTTGAGCTTTATGGAACAAAGTTTCCATGGCTGTAGAACTGTATAGCTTCAATGTGTGTGCATGCCAATGATACAGTGTAATACTCTGAAACACAAACACACACACACACACACACACACATTCATGGTGACAGTTGGACTGAGTGGCAGCCAGGCTTTTGTGTTTGGCCCCGGTGTCTCTCATTCGTCTTTTAAAAACATAACATTCATCACTTTGGTCACAGAGTCATAACTTAAAGCTTTGCCAAAGATCACACCCAGGGCTCTCTCACTATATTTTCACTCTGCTTATTTGTCATCTCCTGTATAAAAAAAAACAAACACAGAAGCAAAGAAAATATTATTGATTGAAATTCCTCTGAGGAATTTTCTCAGAAAATAACTTTGTATTTGCACAGGTTTTAAGGAATCATGTCATCTGTTGTTATGAGTCATAGCTTAAGCATTTATTATTCCACTGTATTGATGCCAATATACCATTGATGTTCATTAAACAAAAGTATTTTTAGAAAAGTGGAAGCTTTCAGTGCAGCAGGGAAGGTTTGGAAGTTTTTTCCAGCTTTTGTTTCCATGTCACAACTTTTACAACATGACAGAGTTAAAACAAATACTACATGGGATGGATACACTGACCTTTTTGATCATATGAATGCAAAGCTTATTTTAAAAATAGCATGTGGTTTGTTTGCACTCATCTGAATGTTTCTCAGAAGTGCTGCTCTGGAAGCTGAAATAATCACAGGTACAGTTCCTATAAATAATACTTGTCACGCCTTTGGAGGTTTTCAGCTTTATAGTTTAATACATTTAGATTACATATAGGACAGCCTTCACCCCCTTCGAAGTAACTCAGCTGTATCGTGTAGTCACACAGTTAAAACCACCTGAATGTGAAGTGACTGTGTTTCAAGTGACTGTAGTACTAATACACATGTATCTTGATTTCCTGGTATATCCACATCCTGGGTGTTACTTTTAGATGTGCTCAATATCTCACCCCGCAGAGTACGTGATAATGTAAACTGGAGTATATTAAACCTGCAGGAACTATTGGTCAGCATATATTTGGTTTTGTATGTTGACCAGAATTTGAGATTAATAATTGCAAATATTTTTATCCCAAACAGGAAATGTTTAATCTTGAAATATCCTAGAGGTCCTATTCAGTTTCAGGTGGATTAGCTCCATAAAGACGTTTTAGTGTCACATGAATCAAAGTGTGACTGAGTGTGAAACTGATGTAATCCTGTCTATTACTGGTTGCAGATTGATGGACCATTTTTTAAAACACAGTAACACCCGGGGTTTTTACCCTTTTCTGTCTCATGACGTAACAACCTCAGTCACTATATTTTGTTTGATATTTAGTTGTCAGTTTGTCCATTGGTTTATATGACCGTATGTTTATCCATCCGTCTTATTCTTGCGAATGCCTTGAAGGAACTAAACTTGATCCAAACCTTCACTTGGGCTCAAGGATGGACTGATAAATTTTCGTAGTCAAAGGTCAAGATAACTGTGACATTATATCTGTTCATTGTGTCCCTCCCATTCTTGTAAATGTGATATCACAGTAGTGTCTATAGGAAATGTCTTCAAACTTGGCAAAAATGTACAATTGGTCAAAAGATATTTGACCAATGTGTGTGATATTTTTAAGGCATCCATTTGTGGGGGCGGCTGTAGCTCAGTTGGTAAGCCCGTCGTCCACAGACCACAGGGTCAGTGGTTTGATCCCTGGTCCCGGCTATATGTCCAAGTGTCTCTAGGCAAGACACTGAAACCCCAGCAGCCCATTCCCATCCCCAGCTGTGCAGTGCTGGTCCAAGCCCAGTAGAAATTGGGGAGGGAAGCATCAAGAAGGGCCACTGGCGTACAAACTGTGCCAAATCTACATGCAGACAATGATCCGCTGTGGCGACCCTGAACTCACGGGATAAGCCGAAAGGACAAAAACAAATAATAATAATCCATCCATTACTTGAAGGAATTTCTTCAAATTTACCACAGAGTCAACTTGGACTCAAGGGTGGACTACTTACATTTTTAGGTTCAGAGGTCAAAAGTCTTTTCTGCTCATTTGAACACAATATCCCAGGAACAGCATGGAATTTCTTCAAATCTGGCACAAACATCCACCAGGACTTAAGAATTAACTGATTTTAGATTTTAGTGGTCAAAGTCATTGTGAACGCACATCCATCCCGTGTACAGTGTCTCTGTACAAAATGCCTGTAGGAAATTACATTCATTACATCGGGCACAAAACGTCCCCTTGAGCTCATGGATAGACTGAATGAGTCTGCAGAGACACACATGTAAACTGAAAACTTACTGATTCCTGTTTTTTGTATTGCGTCTTGTGGACGCAATTCAACCAGCAAAATAATGACATCCCCTTAGTTCCCTCCAGTCAACCCTATTCTTACTTGATTTATTGAAACTCATGTTTCTTATCAGGTATCAGCAGGATAAATGCTGTGATGTGATTTCCTGTTCCAGTTAGCAGCTCCCCAGACATCAGATCAGTGCTTCATTATTAGTGGCTTAAACAACAAATACTTTAAAAATGTAAATCACTCCAGTACCATAGGTCAGTACACAAGTGCACTCAACTGTATATCTGAAGTGAAAATGCACATTTTAAGTGTTTTCTGATGTATATGTGGCTACACACAGCTCTTTTTATGCAACTTTGGCATAAGCACTTGTGCGTTTTCCATTGTGCTGGTCATAACACACATAAGGGCTGTGGAATTCACATACAAAAATACACATTTGTATCATTACGATGCTGTATATGCACGGCTGACAATAAAATGTAGATTTGTTTAAACAGGTGACTTTTGTTATTCTTGATTAAATTAAGAAAAGGTGAATTAGAAACACTTTCAAGACGTCAACAGGTAAAGATTAAGAGGAAGTCAACTTTGTGTGTGTGTGTGAGTCGCACACATGATCGCACGAGCTGGAGCACATGGACGTGTACACCATGTACGTGCCCTGACTGACAGCTCTGAAGTGTAATCACAAGGATGAATGGTTCCACATGTGAAGCGGATGAAGAAATTATTGAAAATCACCTGATCTCCAGCACACGTGTTGAACAGCCGGGACACAGACTGTGAAGCTGTTTGATTCAGGTCAGCATGTTTTCATTTACAGCCAGGTGTGTTTGTATTTAGATTGTGACACATATTCATCATTTTGGCTCAGTACACCACCATGATGGGTTGAAGTTGTAGACTGTCGGCTTTTATTTATGGTTTTGGTCTATGAAGCATGCAGGAATTACAGCCACGTTAATTTACAGACCCCCAATTTTGGTGGCTTGTAAATATTTGGACAATTGGCCAGGTTTTGATTCAGTAACAGGCAGATTAAAGGTTTAGATGAGGTCCAACGAGTCATCACTCAAGCAAAACAAATCAACTTAAAATCTGTATGTGATTCTTTGAAGTTGTTTTTCTGTCAGTGTAGTCATTTGGTGTCTTTGTAGTAGTTTTAACTTGTCTTTGGTGTCCCTGTTTGCTTTTTATGGTCATTTTTGTTGCTGAGAAGCCATTTTCTGTTTCTTTGTTTGTTCTTTTATCACTTTGTAGTCAATTTGTGTCTCACTGAAATTATTTTTCATGTCTGTGATCATTTTATATCTCTGTAGTCATTTGTTTTTTAATTGCAATGAAATTCTTGTTTATACTGTTTTATACTGAGGCACGGGCCAAGGGTCCATTTAAAAGACAACCAAACTCTTGATTAAATGTTTAAGAACATAGGTTTTTACATGAGTCACAACATGCAAGCAAACCCCTCACTTGGACACACAGTAAACAAGCATTCACCAGTGGAAGGGATAACAGATATCAGGAAAGGAATAACTCACATGATATTCCTCTTATTATTGTATTTAAATAATTACATAAAATGTTGCATTTGATGTTCATCTGATCATGACTGGAAGCATCCTTCTCTCTGGACTTTCTCTGTGGTCTCCCTGTTGAGTAACCCGTCGTTTAAAGTGCACCACAGCATGTGGCAACAGAGCCCTCAAATATGACTTCATTCCCCTTCAGGGCAACTAGAAAGTGGAAAAAACAGAGAGAAAAGTCTATATTCTCAGTCTTCCCTTGCACATCCATTTGTCATCGGGGCACATTCCTGCTCCTCTTCCTCATAATGGACTGGTTATCCCTCTTCACAATGAGGACACCAGGCTGGAAACATCTGCAGTGTGTGAAGTAGCTGAAACAAAAATGGGATTGTGAGAGTGAAGGTCGAGGTCAACTTCACCATAGTTGAGGAGGAAATATCGTTTTTGACAGGTTCCTGAAGTTACAATGAGAAAAAACTAGGAACTGCATATTGAAAATTGAAATTTAAAACACAACTGAAAGAGGGCAAAGTCAATTCTTTGTAAACAAGTATTTGTTTAAGGATTTGTGAGAAAAGGCGTGAAAGTGGAATAAATAGTCTTTAATTATAGCAAAGACAAAGCTCTGATAGAGGAAGCAACATCTCCCAAAAGCTGAAAAATGTTGATTATTGGAAATGTGGACGGTCAGTTCACGCAAATACCAATCAGAGAAGTATTGTGAAGTAGTAAACAAAAAATATCAATTTTCCTTAGTAACCAGTTGATTGTTTAGTGACTAAAATGTCAGAAAATAATGAAACTATCATGATTATTCTCTAAAGTCCAATTTTAAATGCTCAAATTCTTATTTTTTCTCTCACCCCAAAATCCCCAAATGTTAGATTTACAATGGTTGGGACCTGGGACATATTATTCTTTTGGCATTCTTCTTAAAAACCGAGTTAAAATAATAAAACTGCCATGTGTAGTTAGGGTCAAAAAGGAGCAAACAACCTTGGGTCTCTTTAAGAAAGTTAGTCCAGCTGTGTTACAAAATGGTCTTTTGTTCTTGCATCAACACACTTCTTGTTCTTTCAGTCTTGTTCTCCCTGTTTTCTGATTGAAGTGCACAATCTATGATTGATTTTTTTTTTTACCTGCTTAAAACACACCATACCGGCTCAATGTCGAAAGTGTATTTGCAATTAAAGCGTCTCACATTTTGCCAGGAAAACATGTAACGCTACTTGCCAGTTGTTGTAACGTGACTGACCTCAGCTGGTGAAAATGATCTATTACAACAATAAGATGACTTTTTAAATTGGCGTCAAGTCACGTGCCGTTTAACTTCAGTTTGATCTTCTGCGGCTTCCGTACCGCGAGCCTGGCGTCAGTTTGAATGTTCGGCGCGTTTTAGAGGCAGCAGTTTTGTTGTGGCAGCTAAAGAAAACTCAGGTAATGTTTCTTTTGTTGACTTAATATTTACTCAATATAGACAACTTTTTAAAAGACGTACATACGTAAGTCTTAATCATTTAGCACCCAAGCTAACCGATGTTGGGACGTTAATTTTAGCTTTCTTGACATTAAGTTTGGTTCCTACCGCGTCTCCACCGTTGGCTAAATGTTGATTTAATGATGTCATATCAATGACACGCAGGCTATTTAACAGTTATTTACGTTTGCGTACATTTAATTTATATTAAAATGGCTTTATTATTGCTTTTAGCGACCAGGGTGATGCACCACAGAAGCACTATTTAACGCTAACGTCATAAAATTATGCATTTAAGGCCGTTTTCCAAGCTCCCCTTTAAATTCTGTCATTTTATTGCTGTTTTTGTGCAGTGATAGACGACAACCAAAGCTTTTCACATAATTGGTTTAAATAAATAAATAAAAAAACCGAGATATTTCGGATTGTAATTCGCCTTGTATCACAAATGTCAGAGGCTTTCACGAAGTGACGTCACTAACTTTTAAAAGTAGGCCTGTCAGTACATACGCGTCTGGGGTTGCGTTAACTAGCTAACATTAGCTCGTTCGCTGGACGTGTCACAGTACGTTTCTGAACAGCTGTGCTTCTCTTTCTTCTCAAAGTATGGCCTCCCCTGCTACACGCCCCGATGAGGGCGCATTCAAGACCCCTAAAACTGTCCGAGTCAGGAGCTGCGGAAGCAACGGAGGGACCCCCATCACCATCCCAGCTTCACCTTTCATGAAGAAGTTGGGCTGTGGGACAGGTGTTAATGTTTACCTCATGAACAGGTCTGTCGTGCTCGTCTGAATTAAAAATACATTCTTAGTCAAATAGTTTGACATTTTGCATCTGTCTATGGGTGAGCACACATAACGTACACAAAGTATTTGTTCGTAGTACTTTGTGTAGATTGTGTGTAGCAAATCCATTTCCACTGGTTGAACATCTTTTAATTGTACTGCTTACAAAGTCACATTTTTAAAATTTTTATGTCCTGTATATACGTAGTATCAGATCAAAGCTTACAATACCAAATCATTTTAGAGTGGGAAAGGTGAATGCGTCTCCCTGGGCTGTGAAGAAGATCAACAGTAAATGTGCAGCCAAACAATTGCCCGTTTACCAGAAGCGCCTGAACGAAGAGGCAAAGGTCCTGAAGGGAATCGATCATCCAAACATTGTTGGTAAGAAAGGTCTCCTTTTTCACAGTTCTTATACAGTGAGTTGTTTTGGGCTAAGAAGCAGACCCAGTATTGGGACGTTCAAGAAGTGACACAAGCTCAGATGTTTTAATAAGCTCTGATGGGGTTTACAGAGATCATTACAGAAGGAGGACTGTAGCTATTCACTGACCTGGGTACATCCCAATTCCCTAATTGCATCCACATTTCCCTCAAAGTACCCCCCCCCACACACACACACACACACACACA
This sequence comes from Channa argus, assembly GCF_033026475.1. Classification (NCBI taxonomy): domain Eukaryota; kingdom Metazoa; phylum Chordata; class Actinopteri; order Anabantiformes; family Channidae; genus Channa; species Channa argus. The sequence goes on along the minus strand of NC_090213.1, from coordinate 5,231,441 downwards.
CACACACACACACACCAAGAAGACCTGATGGAAACATAGAAATATAAGTACTCTGAGACTTATCACAAAGGGAAATCTAAATCCCATGATAGCATTGATAGACTAATGAGTCATTTTGGTACATAAATGCATCTGTTCTGCATTTGGTCAACTCTGCAGCACAACCATCCTGTTCAAATCCCAGCAGCTCCTGTTCTCCTTTTTCATATTTTATAGTTCAAGTCATTAGTATTTAAAACCAGTGGAAGTCGTGAACTCCAGATATAAAGTTCCAGGGTGGAAAGCTTTTTTTTTTTTTAGCTTGATGCAGAAAGCAGGGGACATGTGAAAGAGCAGGAGAAACTCTTGCTCCACAGAAGAGCTTTACATGAGCTCAATAAGCATAAATGTTAGATTTTGTCAGTTGCAGAGTTTATCAAATCATATTTTAAAATATAAACAGATTTTTTTTTTAATGAATTGAATTGAATTGCTTGGAATTTGTTAAATGTTGATGTAGTGCAAACTGTAAGTAATAAAAATTATCAATGTGAAACATGAAAATAATATGTATCCTGATATTAATGTTGATCACACTCAGCTCTATCCTTATTCATGATTCCTGATCTACACTGCCAAGAGAAAGCGTGAAAGCATCCTTACACTATTATCTTTTGTTGGTTTTATTCAATATTATGGTTGTGAATGCATCGCAAAATGCACAAAAAGATCAAACACTTCCATTTTTTAAGCATATTTGGGGACAGAATAGTCATCATATTTGCATGTTTGACTTTACTTTAATTTAAAAAAACTGCCTTTGTAGCAATGACTGTCTAACAAATCCATGGCATTCTACCAGTCAGTTTTTGCCCACAGGAATAAGCATGTCTCTTCAGTATGGACCAGGATACACGCTGATTGAGGATGGCTTGCACACGAGAATAAAGTTTAATATACAAATTTGATTTCACCATTATTCTGTGCTCAAGTATGCTTAAAAAGACACACAAAATTTAACATTTTATTGAATAAAAACCAACAAAGTATAATAGCAATACAAAACTGTGTAGGCTTTTCTTTGCAGTGTATAATACCGGTTTTCAGGCGCAGGGGGGGAAATTCATCCAGAGTGGAATAATGTGGCAGCCAATGCTGAAACTTTCTTTTCCCCTAAGCAAATAAATGAATGCTTTTTTTATTTAAGGCATATTTATATTTCTGTTTTTAATTGTATGCATCTTTGTTCTTACGAGGTTTCCGTGCGTTCGCCACGGCTAAAGATGGCTCCAAGTGTTTGGCCATGGAGTATGGAGGGGAGCAGTCCCTCAACGACCTGATAGAGAAGAGGAAAGGGGATGGCCTGAAAGCGTTTCCTGCAGCCAATGTAGAAAAAGTGGCGCTCCATGTGGCTCGTGGTCTACAGGTAAATTATACAGACATTCCTCTTTGAAATGTACATTCCATCATTCACATTTAGTTTCTGTCTCTGGAAATGTAGTTGCTGTCTGTTAATGTTCCTACAACTCCATAATGTCGATCTTGCAACACAGGGGTGGGAGTGTGTGATGCGAACCTCCATGAGTGCAACAGATGTAGAGGGAGGACATTTATAGATGAAGCTATGAATGCAAGTTTTTATACTGGCACATATTGATTTGACAAACTATTTGCCTTGAGTTGAATCTAATAGCATAATATTGAAGTATTTTGAAGGGAAAAATAAAGAAGAAAATGTAAAATAGTCATCCTTGAAAAGTGGCAGCACATTTTCACACATTTGTGCAACACTGCATCAAAAGCAGCACTTTGAAGAGTTGAAGACTGCACGTTTGGAATTTCATTGCAGTCACATGCAGTCACCGTCCATAATAGTAATCAAACACTGCTGTTTTTGGGATGTGACTGCTTCATCCTTTCTGGTTTGTCTTGGACTTTGGCTCTAAATAACTAAGCCTGTAATAAATAGACAGGATCTGTAATAAGTTGACATTTTAATGATGTTGACCAGTGGTGCATTTATTAGTTTGTTGTAAAATGTGTTCACATTTTAAAACAGCAATTCTACATGAACTTTGTTTTTCAATCTGAATGAAATGATTTATATTGCTGTATTGACTTTACCAATATCTGTCTTTAATTTACATTAGTCTTTAAATTAAAAAAAAAAATTGTGTGAACAATTACTCACTGTTCTTGTTTACTTAACATCAACCATCTTTTAATTTCATTTCATAAATGAGTATTGTGTAACAAAATAGAAAAATGAGCCACATGTTTTAGGGTTAATTTCTGTCTTTGTCTTTGCAGTATCTGCACAATGAGAAGAAGTTGCTACACGGTGACATTAAGTCATGTAATGTTGTGATCAAGGGCGACTTTGAAACTGTCAAGATCTGTGACGTTGGTGTGTCTCTGCAGCTGGATGAAAACATGAGAGGTAATTATTGTTTCAGTGCTTTGCTTTGTAAATATGTATGTGGTACTGTGTAATTGGTAGAAAGGGACAGTGGGAGCAAAATGTTTACCAACATGTTCCTTATGGGATGAGATGATCCAATCCCTGTGTGGAAAATTCAGGTGTTAGACCAGCTCGGCTGTGGACTGTCATCTTCTAATACTGAGACTAAATCGAACAATGATGCAAACAATTCAAACATTTTAGAAATTGATATTGAAAGTGTAAAAATATGGCTTTTACTAGTCATGAATTTCCATACTTGTTTCAATTCACATGTCTGTATACACACACTAGGCCTACAGTGCCATAAGTATTTGGACAGTGACAATACGTGGCTCTGTATGCCACCATAAGTTTTGGGATTTGACAAACAACCAGTGTGGGAATATAGTTAAATTATATTTTCTCAAACAAACATCATATCCGACTTTTAGACTTTTTTTCAGCTTATCTTTTAGAGTGAAGACATGGTTATAAATCTTTAGGGAATGAATGCAAATCAATGTAGAGTCCCCTGAAGTGATGGATACAAGTAGGAGGAATCATGGATGATTTACACCTGCACTCAAGCACAAGTCCTCTTGTGCTTTGACTCTTCTTGAACACATCATTAATGAATGGAATGTAAATGATTAGTCACAGTAAAGCAAGACTCAGAGGCCCACAGAACATCAGTGTGCGTTATACAGGTGATGTTTGGTTGATTTAATTGTAGAAACCCAGACAAATTAAATGTTTAGTAAATATTTGTGTTGTCAGTGGCAGACCCACAGGCTGAGTATATTGGCACAGAGCCATGGAAGCCAAAAGAGGCTCTGGACGACGGAGGAGAGATCACAGATAAGGCTGATGTCTTCGCCTATGGTCTGACTCTATGGGAGATGATGACACTGGCCATGCCTCATCTGGAGATGCTGGAGGATTATGATGAAGAGGAGGAAGAAGGTTCGACATTATGTGGTGACACACACTTAAGTCACTTGCCTTAAGTATAGATGGAACTGTTGTTTAACTTTGCTTTTTTTTTCATGTCTTTCTGCTCTAAATTAGTTGAATATTTTTGTTTAAACTGTTGGTCAGACAAAACTAGACATTTGACATCACCATGGGCTTTAATGTGATTGCTAGAGAGGTAATCAGACTAATTATTCATATTTGTAGACCCACATGTGATGTTAATATGAAACCGCTGAATATGTTTAATCCTTGTGGGGGGGCGATGGTTTGTCCAGTGCTTTTTCTGTTTGTGAATTACTGCACAAACTGAAGAAGCAGCTGTGATTCCTAATGGAAAAAAATTGTCTCCATTCGGTACAATACTGAGTTGCTTCTGTGTTTCAGAGGACTCGATGGAAATTAGTTTTGATGAAGACTCCTATTACGAGAGGTTGGGGACGAGGCCGCCACTAGACACAGAGGCTCTGGGCAGCTCATACCGGAGGATGGTGGAGCTCTTTTATCTCTGCACAGAGGAAGACCCCAAGAAGAGACCCTCAGCCGCTCAGGTTGTCCAGGCTTTAGAGAACAATACCCCGCTGGAGAAAACTGCCAGTGAGGTGATAGTTATTGACTAAGTTACAACTAATTATATAATTTCAGTTAGAGCTGCATATTTGAGTGTTCAGGATCCTTTCTGTCAAGGCTGGTGTTTAATGACATTAATACATTGTTCTGTCTGCAGCTTATTTTATTGGTTATTGAATAGGCCAGACCTGAATTCACAGCTCATTTCTATTTACTGCACATGTACCTGTGGACTTTTCTATGATGTGAAGCTTTCTTTTTAGGCTGTTCCTGAATTTTCCCACCTGTATATTTCCATTTGTATCAGTAAGTTAGACTTTACTTGCCTTTTTATATTTAACTTTTTCATGTTGTCTGTTTTATAAATGTTAGTGGCTACAATAGAGTAAAACTTCGCTGTTTATTGAAATGAACAATTTGGAAGGTTCGATGTGGATCTGTCCATCAATTACAGAACTTCCAAACCAAATGGCAAAACCAGCCAGAGTTCAATTTAACCCGACTAAATAAAATAGGTGTATAAATACAGCATACAATAAGAATGTTTATTAAATCTCTTTACAAACTAGAATGCCTTTTTCAATAATGGCATCCACCTTTTAAACAGGTTTATCTCTAAAAAGATTTTTCCTTACAAACTGCTCTAGCAAGAAAATTAACATTTAAATTCAATGTAGCAAGAGGCTCCAGTCTTCTTTGACGTAAAAAACAAACATAATCCCAACTCTAAATGAGTCAAGGCAAATTATGTGGGGATATTCAGAAATGATATTTAGTCGCTCCTGAGGAAGCAAAATATAAACATCTGAGTAGTTAACGCTGCCAATATACATAACATTCAACAAATCAGGCAACACCAACTATAAATACTTACAAGTGGATCAAGATAAAACCACTAAGCTTATTTTATACTAAAGTGATAAAATTATAACTTTAGCCTGAATACACAGTACCTGTTTTGCATATGAAACAATTCCAGTTACATGAACATGTGTTAAAATGCTGATTTAACAGGCTGAACTGGACAATGTATCTCTAATCCAAGCTTCATGCAATGAAGTTGTAAACAAGAAAAGTTGGTGTGTTGCAGTACTTGGTTGCAAATAGTTTGCCATCAGGTGTTGGGTCAGAGAATGCAATTTCCTCCTTTGTAAGATGACTCCCATATGAGAAGCTGCTCCTTAAGAACCAAAGGAAAATGAAGTTAGAGTGAGAAGATGTAGCCCATTGTAAGTCAGGCTGAAATGTTTAAATGCAGCTAAAGCTTCTTAAAGTTATCTGAAATACTTCTCCCATGTGTTGTATTACATTTGTTTGTGGTAATCGCATACTCATGGCAGTGCTTCCATAGATTTGTAGCAATTTCACAAAGTCAGAATTTACCACTACTAATGTAGTGATTTCTGCAGCAAGAGGTAGGAGGAGAGTAAAATTTTACCTAACAGTGTCCAGCATACGAGTTGCGATGCCCTGTCGTCTGGCCAGGCTGAAGACCCAGATTCGGCTGATACCACACAGAGCTTGTTCTGGGACGGTGGAGCAGCACCATGCTCTGTGACGCTCCATGAAGTCGTCCTTGGTCATATCCTTATGTCGATCTGGCTGCTCGAGGACTCTGTAGGCCTGACGAGACAAACAATCGGTATAAATTACCGAGGAAGCATGATTGTTCATGAAGTAAGTAGAGGTAAAGAGAAAATCAGAAGCAACTAGAGATTATAAGTAAACCTGAAACAAATTCTTAAGCCTCTACAACCTTCCGAATGCGCGCGCACACAGAAATGGAAAAGCTTTACCTGACGAATGGGTTCAGCAACAAGACATCCTACAACCACGCGCTCGGTGTTGATGAACAGGTAGGTTTTCGCCTGTGTGGGTCTGCTCAGAGTCACCTGCTGGAAGCCCAACTCATTGTCTGCAACACGACGCACATCGTCTGCCTGCAGACACACAAACAGTGAGGGAAAAGAATTTTCAAGCAGGACAGAAAAAAAATTAAGCTTTGGCTAACTTAACCCTAAAGTGATGACACGCTATGAAAGGTGTTCGGACCCAAACCTTTTTGGTGGCGTATTTTGGATCATCTGGCAGGACAAGGAGAATTTTTCCATCCCAGAACTCTGCCACCACCCGCTCCTTCTTCCAGCCCTAGAAAACCAACAAAGAGACTTAATCACTACAGTGTCTTAAAGTTTTCAACTCAAAACATTGAAATGATTATTTTTCACAGCTGCTTTATACGCTGACACATGCACCAGTGTGCAGTGGGATGACACAATGCTTGGATTAATTTAGGTGCAAATGACTAAACATCTCTACAACCTCAGACTTGTGTGACTCATTCATTCTGTGCATTATTTGCAGTTTTCCTGACATTTTATCATTGTTTCATGTGTTAGTCTTGAAATACCTTTTAAATTTTTTTGTATAAGGACTGAAGCAGGAAGATGAGGCAGTTTTACCACAAATCTGATGGAGTCCAGGAGGTGCTGGTGGAACTGTGTGTGTTGGAAATTATCCTCTGGGTTGTCAGCACTGTACACCATGCCACATGAACTGCAGGTTGTTGCTCCAAACTGCTTCTGACCAGCATCCTAAAAATAAAATCAACACACATACGGGAAAAAAATAATAATTATTTCCCCCTGTTCCAACTAATCTTTTGAATGTATCAGCGATTACAGCATTAAATAATAAGAAAATACTGATTGCTGGCACAAAATGGACTGGTTTTAATCCAAAATACTGTTCTTAGTCTTCAGAAATGTTTTTCAGGCTAACTGACAAATTCTAGGGACGGGGTTTTAATTAAAGTTTACTGGATTTACTTGTAGGCCCATTATAAATTGATGGAGAACAATGCAGGTAGATTTGTTTTGTGAATGTTCTGGAATGAAAGATGAAGAAAGCGGAAAAAGCTATTAACATTAGTGGGAAACAGCCTCTCTTTTGCTAGATTGGCTCCAGGAAACAACACACCCTTATAAGCGTGTAAGCGAAATGAAAGAGTGTACATCATTTTTGTGAAGTCAAGCAGAGTTTGTTGTGAGCTAATCACACAGGGTTCAGGTATTTAGAAAAACTGTCTTGCACGTTTAGTTATTACATTAACTTCAAAATGCTCCCAAACAATTTGCATTCAGAGATTTGTATTAACATTATTTATGTTCCACATCTCACTCACGAAAATGTACTCTAACAAATACTTAACGTACAATGATGAGCTGGTCATCGTCCTGTTTCTCCTTCCTCCTGCGAAGAGGTCGCTCTTTAATAGCACAGGACTGCAGTGATGTCATTGGGGCAGAGGGGGTGCTGCAGGACACTGGACCCTGCAGAGCTGTGTTCTTTAACCTGTGGGACCCAAAAAATTTAAAAAATAGTCAGAATTGTCACCACCTGCAATTACTGAGTCTAAAATCTTTAGGTCATTTTATTGCTGAAATTCAGTGCCAACTCTTAATTTTGAGATATAAAATATCTCTTGGTGTTAGATGGTGAAGTGCTCACCTCTTGGATGCAGAGCCAAAGATGGGATACACAGCTACAGATTCTGTGGGGAAAAGGAAAAGATGTAATTGCTTTCAAAGGACAAGATACATTTTTTGTTCTGAAACATCACAACAAAGATGGTAGTGAAAAAAAAAAAAAAAGCAAAAGCAGTTAATCTTCTAGTTCACCAGGGAAGTGTGAGTTGGTACAGATGCATTGTTGTACAGTGATGCTGAGATGAAAACCGTGTGTCAGGTTACCTTTGGGAGGGCTGGGGGCAGCACTGGTGGGGCTTATATCACTCAGTTCAAAGACGGGCTCTGAGCTGCCTTTCGGTGAATCACCCTGGACAAAAGAAAAGGTTCAAGTGAAAACCAACTGCAGAAACAAGAATTAAGAAACCAGAATGTGGTCAACATTGTCATGGATGTATTATTTAGAACATGAGGGACAAACTTCAACGTGCTGTACCTGAATATTGATGGATAAGGCTGCAGAGCCAGAAATGGGTTTTGGAGTCCTTGTCAACACAACAGACAGCTCCCTGGTAATCCCATATTTCTCCATTGACATATTGGGAGATCTGTAAAAGGAAGGAGGGTGGTCATCTGGAACAATAACATTCTGTTACCTTAAGACTATTGTATTACAAATTGTGAAACAAACACAAACAGCAATTCATTCATTCAAAAAAATGTTATTACACTGTACACACACACACACACAGTCAGGCAACAAGGTTTTAAAACACTTTTGAAGTTACACTAGATGCGTTAAACTCAAACAACGTACGCTCTTTTCTACAGCAGAACAAATTCACTCCAACTAGGCGACATTTTTCTAGCCATTTCAAAATAATCGTATGCCGACTTTTGCACCCAAAAGGAGACTGGAAAATACCCAGAGCAATGCAGTAAGCCAGAATTTATTTATATTCAAATAATAATAATTATCATGCAATCTTTCGCACCAATTTGAGTTTCAGTATTTTACTACAAGTTTTTTATTTAAATACTACTTGAACATTTTTGTCACTTCTGATAATGCAAGACTCTGGCCTGCATAGAATTGAAATGTCAAAATTTTATTACATAATAATACCCTGGATATATATTCAGTGTTCAGTATCATGTCACAATTTAAAGTATTGTGACTCTTTGGCAATAAAAATATTTATAACTTTAAGTATCTGCAGAAATCCCGTTCAAACCCGGATCATTCTCACTTTCAAGAGACCGTATACAGTAACCACTGTAAACAAAAAAAAATTAAAAAAATTAAGCATTCGCCCCTCTTTCTAAAAAAAGTACAGTAAAGTACTTTTACAGCGTTCATTATTCTAGTCAGAGCTTGAAACCATTTTATGCACGAGGGAAAAAAAACAAACAAACAGTAGAAGGCAAAATTTTTAAAAAAGTACCTCAATTGCTGTGGCGTTTCAGGCTCGTCATTAACAGAGTCCATCCAGTCTGTTGGGTCAAACTTTGCTCTCCGCTTGTTCTTCAGCTGCTTCTCTTGTGTCTCAGCCGACTGAGCATCAGTCTGCAGGCAAAGGAAAACATAATACACGTTTGATTAGTTTGCTTGTTTTTGCTGACCCTCAGCTGCCAGGGGTGCTGCTGCTGAAAGCTGCTGACCTCCGATCAGCCTGAACAGAGGGGTTGGCTCTCCATTGAACAACACAGCTACCTGGTGATGGGCGAAAACGAATCGCTGCATCGAGTGCTTGGAATTTATTTGTTTCGAAACACTGCTTTGAATTCTGTCTTAACGTGACATGTGTAATGTCACGTGTCTGTCTCGTAATTGTTTCATGAAACGTCTCAAATTTGAGCGGCACCGGTAGGGACAGACCCCAAGGTGAATATTTCACAGAACATAAAGAGCAACTGATGCGGAGTCAGTTGACACTTGGAATACATGAATATTTAATGGAGTTCAGGCTCAATCAGTGATAATGGTTGTCTGTAGCTCCCCCAATGTGGAGCGCTCACTCACTGACACTATAAAAACACCCAAAGAAAGTTTTAAGGGTTGAGGAAAGACAAACTTTTCCTCATCTATCAGTGTATCCCCAGTTTCACGAGCCATCATTCCACAATGTGAGGCTACTTTTTATACATTGTTCCACTACAACGAATAGTTTATTCCCAAATTAATGTACAGCACATGCATATAACTAACAATAACATGTAATCAAATATAAAAATTGTACAATTGTTCATTCACATTTAGTCATCAAGTCATTTGGCAGACGCATTTATCCAAAGCAACTTACAAGTTGTTGTTTTTTGTTTTTAGGATTTAGGTGCAGAGGAAGGTGCAAAAGTGTTTTCAGCACTTTTTTAAATTATTGAGAGTGACTTTGCCAAGGGTGCATACAATGGGAGCTCATTCATTTTATTCTAAAAATGACTGAGAGTGATAACACTCCTCCCCACCTAGGTCACAAAGGCACCACACATTTTTGAGCAGATGTCGCCAAAGTGGTGGTTAAAATGCTTCAAAGCACTGAAAGGTTTTCTGAATCAGTTGCTTCAACTGGTTGAAAGCTTCAGAAAGCCTCGATTTCCCGTCACTAGAGCTACAAACCCTGCACAGTCACAACACAATTAATTTGGTTCAGATTGCTTAAACATTTCAGTGCTTCAGAAAATAGGTTAATTCACAGATGCAGATTATTGCAGATTCACACCTGCAATAAGTAACAAAAACGGCCAATGAGTTAATATTAATAAAATAATAATAAAATAAAAAATTGTCTGTGCAAACACCCTCTCGATAAATTAATATTTAAGTTTAACTTTTTTTTATTTGTACAAGCTCAATTACGTTGAAGGAATTTTTTGTGCCGTTTCAAAATAAGGGGATGCAAACCTTTGCACCCAATTTCTTTATTGTGATATTTAAGGACTGTGCAGAACATAGATCAGTTGCATTTAACTACAAGCATCATCCCAATTATTCTAGGACTATCAATTCTGTTGAAAATTAGCTAGTCAAGTCCTCCAGTTATTGCACCCATACCACTGCCCTCAACTACTCTTACATATCAAAGTTGTATAACATTACAGCAAATTTCAAAACCATTAGCACACAATGTTAAATGTTTTGGACACAATTTAGTCTTGACCTGTAGAGTACAAACACACAAACAAAAGTGGCTCATCTTACCTCTTTAGGTTTCTTTTGGGGCTGCTGTTGTGGCGGATGCACCTGCTTTGATTTCTCACTCTTTGTCTGAGTGAGGGCAATGTTACTTTTCCCCAGGGCTGAAGCTGGTCTGTTTGAGGATTTGAGAGTGGCTTTTTTAAACATGGATGTAGGTTTCTTCCCCGTACCAAAGAATGCAGCTCCAACAAAGATCTTCGGTTTGGGCTTCAGAGTGCTGAAAGTGATGGTGATTGCTTTCTTGGAATCCACTGGTTTAGTGATGCTGACAGGAGCAGCAGCTGTAGCAGATGCTGGTGTAGCAGTGACACTGCTGAGTTAAATAATGCAAAGATTGGAAATTATATTTAAAGAAATTATATCTTAAAAGGAAAATCTGGTGAAAAGGCATATGTTGTTGTCTGAACAACCAAAAAGGCACAAAGACTCAACTTGAAACAAACCTGATATTTTGTCTTGCCTCCTTGACATTATTCGTACATGTTGCATAGCTTTTGATACCAGTCTTTCCCACTTTACTAGATCCTGGAGACACCTTTGTCGGCTTGTTTCCCTCCTTTACGACCTTCTTTTTCTTCTTTTCTGGCTTTTTGGCCTGAGAGGGGGGTGAAGGAAGAGATGGCAGGGCCTCCTTTATCGCTTTCCTCTCTAGTGGAGTAAGATAGATGGGCTTTTGCTTGCCATAGAAAGAGCTTGTTACCATGGATTGTTTGAATGGAGACTGATGGGACGACCGGGCTGGTGACTCTACAAAAAGAGCCAAATTAACAGAAAAAGTTACTCAAATGCATGTGTGTGAAACACTGTATGGGTGCAGTAGAAAGGTGTTTAGCCCTTTACAGATAAAAACCAGGTAAAGACAGACACAAAAAAAAACAAAAAAAAAAACATTGTTGTCAGAACCACATCAACAGGTTCAAGCTGGTCTTCCACCAGTCTACCTTACCTGCAAGTCTTTGTGGGGATTTATTTGGCGAGGAACAGTTTTCCTTGTCTAGATTGGCTGCTAGTTTCTTCCTGGGCGATCTCCTCTTAACACGGGACATTTCCTCCCTCATCTCTCTCTTAGCTGGGTGACTAAAGAAAAAGAAACAGACGAGTGGTCTCAATAAAGAAAATCAGAAATAAAGCTGTTGATACACATCTTTTCATGTATTATTGTTATTATTATTATTATTATTATAAAATTACTTTGTTATATGTAAACATTTTTTAATCAGATATTAAATGTATTTAGCTGAGGGAACTACTGCATATGGTCAGGATGTTTAGACAAAACAAGCCTATAATAAATGCTTTTGAATCATACTTGTCAGAGTCCAGCGAGGCGAGTTTTCTCTTCCTGTTAGTAGTGAGCATCATTTTTCTTCACCTGCACAGACATAGTTAATTTAGCAGGCCTTCTGTGTTAACATCTAAAATACAAAAACATTAGGCATGTTCTTTTTAAAAAAATGCATGTAGTAAAATCTTCCAATATCAGTCCTTCATCATATTTCAAAACTTACAGCAAATTAAATTAAATTATGCCCAGGTCTGTAGTTAGAATACCTTTATGAGCAAGCAAACTCCAAAACATGAAGGAATTATTTTCTGCAATTAAAAAAGGGAAACCTAACGCTTGTGTACCTAACATATACCAACCCTCTGCTGTGCAACTAATCAGGATAAAAAAAAAAAATGAATCACAAACGTTTACAGACAACAACGCATTTAAGATTATTTTTGCGTTTTGATGATGGCGTCGGTGTGTGACGATAACAAACGCAACACCCGCTGATATTTAACTTTATCCAAACCTTTACTGACAGTTCGGAATATTGATCAACAATCTCAATTTAACGTTGTGCCTGAAACGAGAACACATTTTAGCTCATCTGTATACAAATGCTCATGTTGGTTTGGCTTAGTTTAGCGTTGAGTCTTAGCTAACGAGGCGCCTATTTAAGAGCAAAAGAAGACTTGAGTGAGTAATTGGCGGGATGATTAGCTTAGCAGGCGCTACGTTTGCAAAGTAACTTGCATCCGTGTGGATATCGAGAGTTGCCTAAATCGGAGGAAAGTCAACAGGTTTCTCCTGAACAGTGTTATTTGTCTGTTTAAATGTTCGCTGATAAAACCTAATGTTAATGCGACGCTATTTGAAGGTAAATACGCCATTTTGGAGAGAGAACAAACCAAAGTAGCAAACATCGAAAACACAGCTATATAATTCTTACGCGTTATCTTACCGAAGACAATTACGTGGTGTCACATAAAACAATAAATTGCGGTTCAAACTTAAGAGTTTCTGACGACTCTGCTGCTTCTTCTGCCCGCGTTTCTTCTCTGTGTTTTGAACAGCGCGCCAGTCTCTTATTAAAAAAAGCGACACGGCCAGACCGGAAACGGAACCATATGCAATGGCGTTACCACAATAAAAGCGGCGTCTGTCCCTCGAAATAATTTATTATTATGGAAGGAAGGTATTTACCGTATTTACTGGTTAGGCAAACGTCAAAGCCAGTTAGCCTTAAAAACTTCAAAGGCAATTATGCGATGTGTCATTGATTATTTCAAAAGTATTAATAAAGTATTAAAAGGCATATACTAGCAATAATGTCCTCTATAAGCTGGACGTTTTGAAGTTTGAATGGTGTTCTAGCTGAAAGTATGACAAAGTAGTTAGGGGCCAAATAACGTACGCAAGTCGCAATAATAATAATAAATATTGGAATATCATTAGGATACCAACATATATTTGTTAATTTGTTCATGCTGCTCATAATAAGAACTTTCAGTTCTAGTCCAGCTTTGTTTGACATGAGCCTCAGGAATAAGAGTTCTGCTAATTTCTCAAATGTTCAGGCCTTGTGTATTTTATAATGTGCAAGTTGAAGGACAGAACCACTTCACAAACAATTTTATGAAATTCATTAAGAAAATGTCTTCTATTCAGACATTGATCATACACACCAGTGTCAACCGAACCTTTTAAAGGAGAAAACATTTTTTTGTAACCTTATTTGAGATTGATGGCGAAAGGCTTTTTTGGGCTACAGAAACTACACACTGAACAACGATAAACCTTTGTGAAACACCTCATTGACTAGTTTTCCTTTTGTTTGCTTTTTGTTTTTTGTTTTTTTAATTCAAGCTTTTGTTTTGAAGACACGCCCTGCACTTCCTGTTAGCAGCTGAACGCAGCTTTCAACAACTTCCTGGTTCAGGTCGTACACGCCGAAAGTGACGGTAGCGAATAGCTGTCGGTTTGTAGCCGATGGTGTTTAGTTGTAGTCAAAATCACCGTGTTAGTTTTCAAACAGTATTGAGTTACAATTCGTCCTTTAGGGTCGAGTTTTAGGCCGCGTAAAATGGTATTTTACTTTACAAGTAACGGTGAGTAAAGGGTTAGCAGCAGTGTTAGCTAGTAGCCCGGTTAGCCAGTACTCTTTAAATCTGCAGTTTTACTGACTTTGTATTTGTCTTGTGTGTGTGTCAGTTGATTTTATTTCGTTGTTTTACTCAATGATTATTTTTCTTTAAGTGGTGGAGTCTCCCTATACGATCTACATGGGGAAGGACAAGTATGAAAGTAAGCTTGCAACTGTTAAATTGTAGACTGAGACTGATACGTACGTGGATCGCATCGTTATCTTGTCCTGGCTTTAAATTATAAACCGTTGATTAGGTATTTTGACAAGATACATAATGCCACATATCAACTAATTGGTTGAGAGTAATCATGTATTTATTTATTTTTGCAGATGAGGACCTGATAAAGTATGGATGGCCTGAAGATATCTGGTAAGAGGTTTCTGTATTTTCGCTCTTATCAGCTGGAAAAGTTTAACTGTGTACAGTTGCTTTATATGATGATTAAGTAAAATGTGTAGCTATGCATTGTAGCCCAGTTAAACTAAATAAAGTGTTGCAAATTAGATTTTCGGTTCGAATAACGACTCTGCGTGATTTTTAAGCACAATTAGGGAAATGTGTTGGATATGAATATGAAGATTATATTACATGGGTTGTAGTGAACAGCTCGTGTTTTTTTACGTTTAGGTTTCATGTGGACAAACTGTCTTCGGCTCATGTGTATTTGAGATTATCAAAGGTAAGGAGTCAGCCCATCATACCACAACTACATAAAGTACACAATCATGCCAATAACCATTGTTACTGGTACACATTATTTTGGGTTTGGGCAAAAAGCCTCAATTTCCAACGATCTGTGAGAAACAGTGAATCATAAAAATAGGGACTCTGTGCCCAAAAATAATAATAATTCTGCTTGTATTCAAATTTATTCTGGGTCTGGGACTTCTTTATATGCACAGAAAGTGACTAGTTTTGTAAAGACTGACAAAAATGTGTTGTCAGATTCCATTAAAAAAGTCATCTGATGCAGCAGGCTAGCTGTTTAACTATCCACCAAGCACTGAGTTTAAAAGATGCAGATACCTTTACTGCACACAGGCACAGCTGATGTCTCAGCACATGTCTTTTCTAGGGGCAGACCATAGTGGATATTCCCCCAGAGGTGCTTATAGACTGTGCACAGCTGGTGAAAAACAACAGCATCCAAGGTAAAGCTTGGCTTAGCAATAACATAAACACTAAAATGAATTCAGATTTGAGCTACCAGCACTAGAATGAGACTTTTGTTTTCTTGGTTTGTTTATGCTACATCTGTGATCATAAACAAAGTGCATGAGATCTGCTACAGTTTATAAAATCAACAGTTGTGTAATCTAAACCTCCAATCTGACATCTACCATCAGGAATCACTCTGTCAAGTACACTGTCTGCCATTGTTTATGAGACATACATACTTTGCTTACAGTGTATATTTAGGTTTATTGTGTTGTGTACTGTCAGGCTGTAAGATGAACAACATCAATGTGGTTTACACACCGTGGGCCAACCTCAAGAAAACTGGAGACATGGATGTAGGACAGATTGGTTTCCATCGACAGAAAGAGGTCAGTAAAGAACTGAAATGGAAACACTCAAGCGCCACGTTCATTTGGTCTGACTGAAGTTTTTCACACCCTCACTGCTTTACACAGGTGAAGATCGTGGCGGTGGAGAAGAAAATCAATGAGATTGTAAACCGCCTGGAGAAAACAAAAGAAGAACGTTTCCCAGATCTAGCAGCAGAGAAGGAGTCAAGAGACAGAGAGGAGAGGAATGAGAAGAAAGCTCAACTCCAAGAACAGAAAAGGAGAGAGAAGGAAGAGCAGAAAAGAAAAAAGGAGATGGAGGAGCTCAGGTACGTCTCCAATACCACAGGTTTGAGGGTTTTGCTCAAGTCTGCTTGACTGAATTCTCACTATATCCTTACTGAATCATCTGTATTTGTTTCTAACAACATACATTTTGATTTCCTTCTCCAGGAACTATTCATCACTTATGAAGAATGAAAACATGAAGACTAATGAGGTGAGGAAATCAGCTGACCCTGGGGGGAAGGAAGGAATGAATGAAAAAATAAAAAAATAAAAAAAAATAAAATATATATATATATATATATATATATATATATATATATATATATATATATATATATATATATATATATATATATATATATATATATATATTTTTTTTTTTTTTTTTTCTTCGATTACAGAAGAGTTTTGAGTTTGATTTTGAGAACCATTGTAATGATACCCCTTCACTGCTTGTCTTTAACAGGATGGATATGACTCCGATGAATTCATGTAAAAGGTGTAGATCAGGCAGCAAGCAGACCTCCACCCCCCAGAGCTGCTATCAGGATCCTTCACTGGTGCTTTTGCTTGCTGTAACTGCACTGACACTGAGGAAAAGAAAAAGACAAATGGATACCTTTTGCTTTTTGGCACAGAGCAGAAAGTGAGGCAGTGAAGGAACAGCGCTGGGACCTATTCCACATGGTGACTTGTTCAGATACTGCTTCCAACCCAAACCAAGCTGGCTGAGCTCTTCAACACAGGATGATGCTATAGAAGAACATAAGACAACAGGAGTAATGAAAGAGAGTTTGTGGAGAAACAGTAAATTGGGTTTTCAGTGTCACATTGACCGATGTTGATGTTATAGAACTAAAGTCTGTGGCTGTTTTAAATAACCGTACAAACCTGAAGGCAAAAAACCTTCTGCTCACTTTTTTCATCTATTCATCACTTTTTCCTGAGTACAGTTAGCATTTGGCAACAGATGCACATAGGTTGACAAGCCATAAAAAAACTATTTTACAAAACCTCAAACTGTCGTTCATTTGCAGAAAAGTACAGAGTCCTTGAAGTCCTGAATGATGTTTTTTTTTTTTTTTAATCTACTGTGCAATCATTTGGGGCAGCATTTAAGTAATATTTTCATGTAATGTGACTTCAAGGGGCTTGTTTGAAATTATCTTACTAGATCAGATTATGAGAATTCTGACACTTACACTCTCTGACAAGTATTCAGCTGTAACTAGTAAAACTTTTAAATCAACTGGTAAATGCAAAGAGTAGTTTGTCCATAACTGTCTGCAGACGTTAACATTGTAGGAGCACATTTTATCCTTTGTAAGTGCTAATAACATATGGATCTATCAAGAAAATCAATGAGCAGCTCTCCTTGTGATGGATCTGTGGCCTGATAAAAAAGGGGAAATCTTTTGTGAGGTTGTAAGAGCATTACATGCCAGTTCTACTTGGTGCTTTGCATGTAAACATTGAATAAAACATTACATTGTCTCACTAATGTCATTGTCCAAAATTGTGAGGTTGTTTCTGTGATTTAGTTCATTTACACTTCTATTGTTTTCTGATAGTTCTCACACAGGAGGATGCTTTAAGCTGTGTGGCTATTAAGAATAAAGACGAAATGTCTGGAGGATGACAGCATATGATTTGTTGTAATAAAAATGAATTTGGTATGTCATTGGTTGGATTAAAATTGAATCTGAAAGCTCGCTGGTCTGCTAAACCACTCTGAGCTGCAGTAATCCAGTCCCAGTTATGTAAGGGTGTTGTGACGCCAAATTTATTTCCTGGGCTTTTTTGACCAATTAGATTTTTATAATATTTGTGTATTCTACTACTAATAATAATATTAATGTCGAAGGTATGTTATCTACAATGACGAGATAACTCAATGTCCTGAGAAATGAGTTGAAAGGGAGTAGCTGAAGCTTGTTTAGCCTATACCCCCTTGTAATCACCTACACATTTGTCGTTTTTATCCTTTCAACATTCCCACTAAGACAAAAATACAAAAAGAAAAAATAAAGATACGCCTGTCACGAAACAATTTGTTCCTCCTAGATACATAGTCGTGTTACTGCTTTCTTGTACTTGTTTAACACGTCATCTTCTTAAAACCAATGAGTTTGGGATGTTTTTATTTCCATAGACTTACCACTCTGAAAAACGTGCTTTTCAAACTCTGTTACTAAATATCACGAATCTTGTTTTTGTAAGACTTAAGAATAATGTATTCGTATCGAACCAATTTGTTTACCGTTTGTATTTCTCTTTTCACTACATTCAGCACACTATCCAAATGTTTTCCTGAAAAAAGTAGTATACACTTGCACAGCACACGCACGCTAAAAATAAGACCTGGGTGGCGTTCAAATCTAGATCAAAGGCAACAGACTGAACAACTGACCGATCAATCACTTTTTAGTGCGTGGATTTTGGCCTGCAGGTGGTCACTGAAGGAGGAAAGGGGTCACGAGGACCCCGCCTCCACGTTAAACCAGTCTCTCAGTTTTAACGTTAATGAATAACAAATATACGGTTACTTTAAAGAAGCAAAACAACTACATACACTTAATAGGCTGGAAATAAACTTAGAAAATTACTTATAATCATGAACATTAAAAGAAAACTACGGAAACATTACGCTACGGGTTAGCCGAGGAAAACATGGAGGATGCGGGCATCGATCCCGCTACCTCTCGCATGCTAAGCGAGCGCTCTACCATTTGAGCTAATCCCCCTGCGGTAACCATGTGTGCACGATGTTTTCTTATAACCTCTCACTCGGAGTGTACAGGCTCTCCAACTGCTGCTTTTCCTTTCACATAATAGTAAGCTACCTCATATTTCGTTAACTACTGTTTGTTCAAGGATACGATGCCATTTATCTGAATTTTATTGACCAAATATGTAACTGATTTAAAGAAAAAAAAAAAATGATGATCCCTTACATTATTTTTGTTGAAAATGAAAAACACACGTTATTTGGCACTTTTGGTTTGTTAAGCTTGTCGTTGTTAGATAAAAAACTCCTCCTTCGAGCCGGATTCGAACCAGCGACCTAAGGATGTCTATGAGTTCACTTCTACAGTCCTCCGCTCTACCAACTGAGCTATCGAAGGGGACACACTCCTATACGATAAATGCGACTTCTATACTTAGACACCCTCGGTCATGGAAAGGGTGCATTGTGTATTAAATGTATATAAAAATATAAAACTACTTGTTTGATCTGATTCTTGGGTCAGTACGAACAAAACAAAACAAGTTCCAATTAGTTGGTAATCTGAAGGTTTGGTCAAACCGTTCATCACTAGCTGGACTTCCCAGATTTGCTATATACTTTTTTACTATGTTTGAGGGGTAAATAAATCCAACAGTGAATAGGGCTTGGATACTTTATTATAAATCATTTACATAACAAAGTAAGACTTTAATCATTTCCATTTCCAGCTAAGCAGAAATGGTTGTCTTGCCCAGAAGAGGGGTTCTTTTTAAGCCAGGAGGACGTTGGCACAGCTAACCATGATCCAATTACTGAGTATAAACACACACACACACACACACACAGAATATCATCCGCCTTAAAGTAAAGACGCACACTTTCACCGCTGCTTTCATTACAGGTGTCAAACTACTGCCGACAGATGAAGCATGAAAAAAGGAAATGAAGACGGACAAGACGAAGTGCACAGCTACTCCTTCAAAACCGTTCAAACCAGTGGTTCTCAATCCTGGTCCTCAAGGTGGCCTGCTCTGCTTTTCAGATATACCTGCACTACCCGCTGCTGATTACCGGGATCAGGTTTGTTCAGGCAGTCAGAAGCTAGGAGATACCATTTTAGATGAAAGGGATGAGGGGTACACACCGAATGGGCAGGGGTCCTTGAGGTCAGTCCACCAGCAGATGTCGCCCTTTCCTTTGCAGGCTTTAATGAAGGCTTCATTCAGCCTGATATACAAGCAAACTGCATTTGATCATATGACGTGGAATATAAAGTGACTCTAGGAAATCAACCGACGAGAAGTATGGAATATCCTTTTTTGGTCTTTTCCCTGCCATTTACCAAGTTTTCACTTAACACTTTATATATATATATATATATATATATATATATATCTTTAAATAAAAATTATTTAGAAATAATCTACAAACCTACATTTTCTATAAATTACAGAATTTGTTTAACCCAAAGGTTAGCTGAAATTTGCAATAGAAAACTCAAGGAGGGAAAGAGATACGACAAAAAAGACCCGTAGAAAACACATCTATACAATAGGAAACCGATTGATAAAATTTTGCCAAAATAATCTTGAAGAGTTTGTTTGTCTGACCCCAAAAAGTGTCCAATCACAACTTTAGAGAGGAGCTGATATATTTATGCCATTTCTTGTGTTTATAGTGGGTGTATGAATTAGTCAGCATCTAAGATGTTATTATGCTCGTGTCAGCAACTCCTGAGCCCATGTCTTGAAGGCAGAAGTTGTGTGTTGGAGTAGCTGCCATGTTGAGTTGGTGAAGGACAATGCGTGGCCCTGCAGACACGATACAGACACCTCTCCACTGCAAGAAAAACAGAAAATTCACTTTAAGAGTTGTCTCTCAATTGCAATATCTGATGTAGCTTTAAATAAAAGCAAACCGATTCGGATATGCGTATCTGGCTTGGGTTACTCTAGCTATTTGATGATCCATCAGGTTTGTAAGGTACAAGCAAGTTTAAAAAATGTCACTACTGTACATGCACTTCACTTTCATGTGCATACTTTATATATGTAAGACAGAAGTATCTAGTCATGTAAGGTTTAGTTAAGGGTTTTGCCTACAGTAATAGATTGATTATTTAATCGATTATTCTATCAAGTATTTTGCCATTAAGCCTTTTGTTTTTAAATTAATATAACATAATATGATAACATAATCAATGTACTAAAACATTTTTTAAATCAATTATATTTCAATATAAAACTTCAAAGTATGCATTGCAGGGCAATAATCCTTCACCAGGACGCCAGTGTTGACTGGTAATCTGTGTATTACAGACCAATATAAAGTCTCTCCACAATATAATTCAAGTTAAAGTAATGTGGTGGAATCTACATTTCCTAAACAGGTGTTAAAGTAAACAGATGTTTACTTTAGTTTAAATACTGTAACAGAATAGAAGAATGAACATGAAATCAGTCACTATCACTGATATCTGTCCTCTGTCTGCTGCTGACGGGGACTCTGCTGATGGCTACAGGATCCTGTCTTGTTTGGGAGTGTGACTGTCTCAGTATCCACCTGTACCTGTGGCACATTAGGTTGAACAGTTAGTGCATTAAATGCAGCACATACAGCTCTTTCTAACTTCCAGCTTTAGGTGGATGTAAGCTAACATGTTCGTAGCAGTTAGCGATTAACCAACCAGCTTGTTGTGGTAAAGACATCACGGTGGTGGGTTGACTGCAGTCACAGATGAAGTTATAGCTTTTATACAGGTTTACAATTGTTCAACGAGTGTTGCTCCACAAGTTTATTTTCTTATTCGCTAATCTCAATATTATCTTGAAGAATGGATAACTGGTGATTTCAGAACACAAATATTTATATTTTAATGCTCTAGTTAACCTTCATATTCTAAATCCACACACTGTAAT
Source organism: Channa argus (assembly GCF_033026475.1). NCBI lineage: Eukaryota > Metazoa > Chordata > Actinopteri > Anabantiformes > Channidae > Channa > Channa argus. The sequence continues at coordinate 5,209,955 of NC_090213.1, read as the reverse complement.
TTCTTTATTGTCCCATAATTGTCACAGGTACCATCTTTGTGCACTATTCATTTCTAGCCCAACATGCTACGCATCGCCGCAAACCTAGTTTAGTTTGAGGTATAGTTTGTCATTTTGTAATATGTGTTAGTCAAATGTAATGTGACAAAACAGATCAAGTACATTTTATTTTAATTTATTTAAATCCTGTCATATTAAGAAAAAAAAGCTATAGTTTTTTGACCCTTCTTGTTTTTCAACATGTGTTTCACAGACAAAATTGCCATTTTTTTACACCTCAATATTATATTTTTACAATTAGATCTAAAACATAATAAAATGTGGAAAGGCATCCAAGTGCTTTATGAAATGGCTAACAGAGTTCAAGTGAAAAGGAATCCTCAGCATACTGACTTGCAGGAGTCTTGTAAGTTGGTCCATGCTCGATGTAGCAGGTCAGATATGGAGGCAAGAGCTGGCAGGATGTAATTCTGGTGGAGGAAAAGGAAAAGCTCCCTCAGATATGCCATCACCTGGAAAACACTGTCTGGAGTGTTTGTGTTCACCTTGAAGAAAGACATCAGATATATTTTATAATCATCTTTGATTCAAGAGCAAATAGATTGAGCAAAGTTTCTTCAAAACATCACTGATCATGAATAAACAAAATATAAAATACACAAATGAAAGTTTTACATAATTTACATAGTCTTACCCATTCTATGACCAGCGGTGTCTTTTCCCTGACCCAGAAGATAAACTGTGTAGTGTTTTCAGAAATTAAAATGGCTGCTGCATTTGCCTTTTCCAAGCCCTGCTCAATCAGTGGCCCCACAATGCGCACAGACTCAGAGTAATAATAAGGAGTGTTTGTCTCCAACCAGCTATAGAAAACAGGGAATAAAAATCAAAGTTATAAGTTTACTTGCAGTTTTTAAACATGTATAGGGGTTTAAAGACTTGTCAAGACGCACTAACTGAACATTATTGTCATCAAAAAGGTGCAGAGTTTTTACTAGTTTCTGTTATAAAGTGGCTATCGAGTTACTACATGTTAGCAAAGTTACTGTAATAGTAGGATCCACAACACTACTTGTGTGACAATGTTTCAGACAACAATAAGCCATAAAATGGCAAGTGAATAAAGTTAGTATGAGGCAATGTTAACAGAAAAAGTGCCAGAAACAGTAATTGGGAAACGGTTTTAGATTGAGTGAATTGGACATCATGAGACAAAGATCAGGTTTGAGGGTAAGGTTGTACCTGAAGCCCTGTTTTGAGTAGACTGTTATTTTGCCCCAGGCCTGTTGAGATACAGCTGTGACCCCTGAGTGGCGCAGATACATGGCAGTGGTGGAATCTATAGCACACAACCATAATTAGAACAAGATTTAAAATTTTAAAATTAAAATCATGGAAACAGCTTTGAAAGTTCTGTCATATATACACATGAAGACTAGTGACTGCCATGACTAAACAGGACTCAGACAGACCTGTGAAGGAACCATGAGATCTGATATCATGTGCAATGAAGCTGCCAGCAAACACAAGCAGAACCATGAGTAGTTTGGACCAGGGAAACCCATGACCACGCATCTTTACCTGCAGATTCTGGAGAAGGAAAACACTGAGCAAAACTTTTACCAAGACTAAGTAAAAATTTCTATTTTTGTGTCTGACAATGCAAGTGTTGAGTACGATTTATATGCAAAGGTTCTAAATGAAAAGGGGCTGTATGTAAATTAGAATATGCAATTTGAGAGTATACTTTCATACAAATGCACATTTCCTTTAAGGTTACGTAATAGTATGTAATCTAGAGGTGATTAGTAAATAAACGAATGTAGCAAACTGTACATTTTCCTGATGTGTTTATTTAACCGATAAACTTCAAAATTTGTTCTCTATCTTGTCTAGGACTAAGTAAACTTCATTTTCGTTTTAATCATTACATTCTCCATTTTGAATAACTAAAACTGTTAAACATGGGAAGTTTGGGATAAAATGTGCTTAGCGGGTAACTTCAGATTTTACAGAGACTTTGTCTCACCTGGCACAAGTTATTGCACTCCTTAAGGTCCGGAGACTCAACGGTGTCTTTCATCTCTTCATTAGTCACTGTGAAAGACTGGATTGTTTCTTCAAGGTTCTTCCGCAGCTGAAGATGGAAAACAAAGTTCAAGAGGACATAATGTACCAAAAAGGAGAGTTTACACTTTTCCAGGAGACACCATCTGCCCTGCACCCTGTCACACCCTGCAACACTTTGAATTTGGTTTCAATAATAAGGCAGTTGTTCTAAACATGACCTAATACATTATAAGTTGTAAACTTGTGAGTTTGGTTTAGCAACCAAGTTATATACCTTTGGTGGCAGGACATTCCAGGACTTCAATAAATGATTCAAAAGCAGACTGGAAAAAGAAAAGCCATAAGAATGGTCAGTTTCACAAAATGTAACTTAAAAAAAACTCCACAGCCTCCATGTCTTCAAATTGATGATAAATTGTCTTAGTATTAACATATTTATATGTAAAGTTGTGTTTGTATACAGTGTTGTATAGTTCACCTGGACTGGGGTAAGTGTTTTGTATACAGCTGTCTCCACACTCCAAGACTCTGTACATCCACACACAAACACTCAGTCATACTGCTGAGCAACTGGAAGAAAACACAAGAGAAGAGGAGACAGACAGAGGGAGTATGTCAAATATAACACCAAACATTCTTATATCTCATAGGAAATAAGTCACTGGTGGACTTTTAAACACATGACAAGTCAGAATCAAACACTCTTTGGCTATAATGCAGAACAATGACAACTGTTGTCCCCTCAAGCCATCTTGACCATATACAATACGAGTCATCACAAAGGGGCTAGAATTAACATACTGTATGTCAGGTCACTTATCCGAATGACACTGAGCTAAGCTACACTCATACTTTTGTATCAGCAATATCATGTTCCACACTTCTATGTGGATCTTACCTCCCTCTTCATGTCCTCTGGACAGTGCGGTGTGGCTCTGGACAGAAATGATGGCAGATAGGTGTGTAACGTGCTCTCAGGTTTGGCCCCAAATGCGAGGGCTTTAAGTCGAGGATACAGACGCCTGAGCTGCTCCTGCAGACTGAACATAAAGAAATAAATATTACATTTTCAGACAAATGTAACAAGTGAATCTACACAAAAAGTGGACAAATCTCACATAAAGGTTGTTTCCACCAATGGTAGATGGTAGATGAGCCCACAATCAGCAATTAGTGGTCTACAGAGTTTACATGAAATAGTAGGGCAAGTCGCCTCAAAAAATAAAATTAATCATAGAATTTCTTTAGAAAAGTTTTACCTGCAAAAATGTAATGGTCTGTGAGTAAGAGATCTTATTTACAATGTTAGTTTACTTAGCTTCTTGTTCTTTGTCAATAATGAAATGCAGTCAGCCATTTCCCATACATTTAAAGAAAATGGTACAAAGGAGGAATAACATTTGGATATGGATTTGGACATTTGGAAATTGGTTAACATAAACCCACCATCCAGGTAAAACTGTATATTCTCTAGAGTTGTTTATTAATGTGGACATGGAACTATTTACCAATGAATATGATTGACTGTGTAGAAGAGTTTGCGTCACTATACATTTATACCTTGGTGACAGAGCATTCTTTGGCATAAAGGCAAAATCCAGTAAAGGAAAGAACTCCTTAGGACCCATGATGCCAAATCCCTTTGTCAGGTTCGCATGAAGTCTGGAGAAAGAGGATAACAGCTGTGTTTCAACATTCATTTCAATTTATCTTGTCATTTAAAACTTTTCGTTCATAGAATATTTCTACAACATTAAAACCCAACAATGACTAAGTTAATTTAGAGAAATCAAAATAATGGGCATGCCAACATATTAAGACCCAACTCTCTGTAGTTAAAAATATTTAGTATAATCTTCGGGCTATAGATGAATGCAAATGATATAGTCACACTTTCGATGGATAGTTGTAGTCAAAGGAAAAGCACAAACAGCCAAAACATAAAATAAGCCAAATATTTCTTAGCTGGACTTACAGAAGAAGTCGCTCCAGATAGGCAATGGCATATGCAGACAAAGACTTCACTCCCAGCACAGGCAGCATAATACCCAGCCACACTGCAACACAAGTAAAGCATGGGATTCACTTAATACTGGAAAAATATTAGTTCAGCCAATAAGTTTGTGTCAACAAATGACAGTTTCCTCTTTTTCACCTATATAAAAGCCTACAGTAACTACAGCCTGCAAACAAGGCTTTAGCAGTAACATGCTAAATTATCTAGGTAACATGCAGAAACAAAACACTGTTATCTAACATGATGAAAAGTGATGCCGCGTGAAGGATGAACAAGCTCAGAAAGCATTTCTTGGGTGACCTAGCAAAGGAAAACCTCTCACTTTTAATTATAGGTCTATAAAGTTAAATATGCCACCTTGTGTAATTTTGTTATGGTGACATTTGCCATTAAAAACATAATTTTTACTCCACTTCCACAAAATACCGAACTGAAAATATTTTACACCAAAACAAGTCCTGCACAATTTCGCATTCTGGTTATATTAAAGTCTGGAGATCAAACTAGAAACACTATGCTCCTAGAAATACATTCCTGTGGAGTTTACTATCTTATTTTTAAAAAATGCGAGAGAAATATTTTTCTATGTGTAGCTATGCAATCTGCCTCAGAACAAGTAATTTGTGCCTTCCTTTGACTCAAGGGAGTCTAATGGTACTGCGTAATGTATTTTGCAGATGAAGGCCGTTATGTAATACGCATCCTCCTATGCCCACATACTAACACCCACTTCAGTGCTGATTCTCCTGCCTCACTGCTTCAACTAATGACAGTCAAAAACCTGGAGTAAGAGTTTTGTAGGTATTCTGTGTTTAAGCTGACACATAGCTAACAGTAGATGTGTTACTGCTCTACTGTGTACTGTTGCTCTCTTAACCCCCAACCCAGAATATATGTCAACACAGTTTGTTAAGAAAGTGGGAGAAATGAGAAACACTGACTAGGAGCAGTACATTTCTGAGGATGAAGAAACACTGTCTGCTTATCAAATGGAGACTATAACTTTGTATTTTTGTTTCATTTTACTTTGTTCAAGGACAAACAGCCAGATGTGACAACAGCCAGATGTGACAATGTGTATAAATTCTTAGGGTGAATGTTTGATTGACTATTACCTCTTAGTCCCTGGCTGAGGTCATAAAATCCTGCTTGGCCCAGAGTCCACATGATGGTCAAACACTTCACTGGGCGATTGTGAACCGACCGCAATAACTCCAAATACTGTTGAGGAAGCAAAGGAGGAGGAGAAAGAGGGCATTACAACATATTATTGCAAGGAAACTGCAAAAGACAAATTATTATAGACAACATAATCTAAAATGCTGGTTCATATACATGCTAGCTTCTTGCTCCATTGGTGCTTGAAAAAGCACCTGGTAATGGTGCAATAGTTAGTATTGTTACTTAATATTTTCATAAGTACATTTTAGAGCTGTCTACGGAGTCAAATAGGAATTTGATAACTGCAGAATTCAAGGTCAGACATACAGACAAAAACACACAGGAGACGCGCAGGCACGCACACACACACACACACACTCACCTCTGGCAGGTTTTGGGTGGCTATTTTAGGTTTGTCCTGTAGCACTGCCTGAATGCAAACTCTGTAGCCATGCAATGGTTCTCCTTGAAAGAGAAAACAGCTATTGGGTACATTTCAAGATGTATGCTTGCTTTTTGTTCTTCAAAGTTGTCGCCCATTATTGTGAGCTTCAAATCAATGTACTGCAGTCTTCAGGGGGCTTACCAAAATCATCTTGTTTTTTCAATAAAAGCATAAAATATTACATTAGGAAGAACACTGAATAGAGGCAGATGGAAAATGGTGACAGCTAAACAGAGAAATGGATGACATTCAAACCATTTCCTACCCTTTTGGAAACACTTCCACATACCTGTCTGTTTGTCCAGTTCCCTGAGCATAGTGTAAACACAGTGGTCGAAGAAATCTGGCAGAATGTCGCTGCAACGTCCAATGAGGCCTTTGATAACGCCCCTCAGTTCTTTCCCTGTAAGGCAGTATGGGTAGTCTGGAGGGAAAATGTTGGACAAGAGTTAAATGCTGACACCTGAGAAATGCCAAGAATCACTCCAGAAAAACAAGTGTCAAATTACTTTTTAGCAAATTAGGCATTTAACACACAAAGTCTGCAACAATTTAAGGTTTAGAAAACGCTGCACTGAATACGCACAGTATTTTTCTGAATATTTGCGAAAACATATAATAACACGTGTTTGGTGACCAACCGTGAGCATAGCTACTGAGTGTGGGCTCAGTGTCTGGCACAGTTAGATTGAGGTTAAGGTATCCAGCCAGATCTTTGACCCACACTGATGGGTTTTCTGGAAACAGGGTCTGGCTGTGAGCCAACTGCTGCTTAAGATCCTCAACATCCAACTAAATTGAGAAAGAAAACAGGACAGAGAAAACATCAAGGCTGTATACACGAAAACAACACAGCTATTATGCAAAGATGAGGCTGTGCTTTAGCATGTGATAGTTTGCCTTGAGAATGTAACAATGCAGCATTGTTTTTGTGTGTTTATATGAAGATATTTTGTTTTCAGAGGCTTAAATAAACACTTAATTATTTTGTCTATATTATTTAAAGAGCTGCTAAATTCTTACATGAATACTGTCGGCAATAAACAATTTTAATACAACATTCATCTAAATAATCCCAAACTGCTCATAATTCTTACTATAAATGCAAGAAATAAGAAGCTTGTGACATATTATGACAAAAATGACTAATACATACTCTGTAAGACGCATGTTACTCACAGCTTTGAAGGCTTCCTCGAGGGTCTTGTATGTCGTGGGGGTGACTGTATTGCTGGAGTGTGATTTCTTGGATGGTTTACTAGATGAGGGCTTCTTGTTTGGAGGATCGACTGGTGGTGGAACCTGTTCCTTATTCAGTTTCTTTCCCATACTCTCACCGCTGTCATGCAGAATCTCTGACATCTTCACGGGTGCTGAAGGAAAGAGAGGCAACTGCTGTCAGACACAGTTGTATGCAGATATGACACTGTGTGCGTTTGAAGAGTGGTCTCCTATAACCCTGTCTATGGTCAGTGTCCTGAAAAAGTTAATCCATGAAATCATGGCATATTCCTCCCCTTCTGCTGACTCCCTTTATAGCCAGTGCCTTCCACACCCTCCCCCCATGGCTTGTGTAATTGAGACTGATTATCCAAGACAATTTTTTTTCATTACAATTCAAAGAGATACAGTTAAGTGCCAGCAGCATTTCAACTCTTACTCTGTTACTTGTTAAGACTTGTTTCATATACTACTATGTACTCTCATGTCAGCCCCTCTTAGAATTTGGGATGTTGCAATCCCAACAATTAATTTAATCAATCTCCACAAATTAAATTTTTTTTTTTTAAAGAAAAGCTGTTGTGGAATTAGGCACAAAACGGTCTGTAAAATCCTTGAGGGAGTGACTAATACCAATTTTGTACTATAGTGACAATGTAGAATTAAAGCTTGTGTATACAGCACATTATCATGTATTTTTTTAATGGAATTATTCTAATAAGCTACTTCATTAGGTACACCTGTGCAGTTGAATGCAATCCAAAACAGCAACTCTACCATGAATTCTACTTTTACAAAGGTTATAATTTCTCAGTTCTTAAAGTTGAAACCAGATGAGGGGGAACTTCTCTAATGCGGAGAGGTGCTGCCAAAGCCTCCCGGGACACAGACTTACATTGAAACGCACTGGCAGTCTTGCAGAGATACTGCAAGTCTGTAAAGAACTGACCCAAGCTATTGGAGAGAATAGAGAAGAAAGGCTGGGCAGAGTGGGGAGAACTGATTTGGAGTCACAAGTCAGCTCTGGCTTAGGACGAACATTAACTTTAAGACAAATGTTACTGCCTGTGTTAATAAAGAAACATGTCACCTAGTGCGACAGTGTGGCTGTTGCAGTTTTATTAGTTTTATTGAGGGAACTCTAACACATATCAATGCACTATATAAGACCATGGTTACACAGACAATAAGTGCATGAAGGCTAAATTTACTCCATGGGATACTAATCCTTATTCATGGAGCAAAGACATTTACAGTATTTAACTTTGGGTCCACACAACCGTACAGAAGAATTCCAGCCCAACCCACCCACAACCTTAAGCAGCTGTTGACAGAGGTCACATGGTGTTCACCAACCATTCAGCTCAGCCTGTTGCTGAGAAACTTAAATCTAAATCTGCTGTGTATGTGTGTCAGCACAACAGGGGGTGGTGAAACAAATAATGGACTTGTTTCATCATCAAGTCTCACACTTCCTCAACTGGATTCAACACTTACTCAATTGCCGTCACAACACGTCACTTCCTCATTTATAGGTTGTGCAGCCAGGTTTATTTGTCACTTCCCTTCACCGAAGTAAGACAACCACACCAAGCAGGCTGAAGTCAGGAGTCAACTTGTCATCTCTGAATTATATATGTGAAAATATATATATATATATATATATATATATATATATATATATATATATATATATATATATATATATATACACATACACACACACAGTCTCTGGAAGCCCATAGAACACCAAAAACCTCATAGATTATGCAGTAGTATTTATTGCCTCTTGGAAATGAGAATTACTCTTATTTGTAAATGTATATAGGGATGAAGGTATGAGTTAGGTAATAGTCTGTCAAAAGCTAAGAGATTACATTTCAATCAAGTACACCAGCTCTCCACTGGAACAACCACAGTCACTGTGATCAGAAAGACTTTGGACAGGTTCAACTGGCAAATAAATAGCAGAGATCTAATCTTCAATGTTACCAGTTATTTAAAGAAAGAAGCAACCATACCTGGGTGTGGTAGTTGCTGCCAAGCTGACTAAATATAAAGTACAATGAATGTAAAACCAAAAAAAAATCTATCACTGGTCTGTAATTATGTTTTCTAAGTTGGGTCTTGTCCTGTATGTGGATGAAAGTCCCCAAACCTCCTACAGAAAAGTGCTATGAAGGGACAGTAAACTGCACTTTACCAGTGGTCGGTTTACATTTGCAAAACAAGGTGGTTTGTCCTCATCCTTAAAGTATTTTCTCCTGTAACTAAAAACTACTGCTTGAAAACATTTTTTGATAAAGAGATCAGACCTTTGAGAAATATTTCAAATTAACTTTTGAGAACACACTGACATCACACACAGACCACACAAAAGGTAGGACTTATGCTTTACTGGAAACTTTTTAGACAGTGTTTTTTACTTGTACAAGACAAAAGGCATTGGGACTAAATGTCTGGTTTTGCAAATGTACTTCTGCTTCCTGGCACTTTTTACTGGGAAGTTCTGAGTCTTTCTTCCAAGCAAGCAGTAAATAAGAGTCTAAAACAGGGCCAGGGCCAAATGAGAAACCATGACACTAATCTGCCAAAGTTACCAGTTTTACTGTTTAGTATCTCATGAACAGACTGCTAGGGAATGTAAGGCAAAACATGTACTATAATACTACCTATATCATTTCTGTATGTGGTAACTTAATAACCACAGATTTATTTAGTAATGTGTGACCTATTAAAAAATAAATAAACACTGACATAATGAAACATCTGATTTTGACATAGGGCCCACTCGAAATTAGTCAACAACGCAGAACTCAGTTTAGGCCATGGTCGTGGTAGCTCTTTGTATACTTTAGTGGTGGAAGTCCAATCCAGTTGTTCTTTAAACAACAAATTAGATAAAACAGGTTAAAACATTACAACCATAGTTTTTTCAGGTGCCCCAGAGTTGTAGGAACAGAGCAATTGCTCACTTTGTCCAGCAGGTTATCCAGCTTCACCTACAGCTATAAAACTGTAGTAAGATTTTACTACTTTGTAGCTAATTATTTTAATTGCTGGTGAATATTATTTTCTACATTAATTAAGCGGTTTCAGCTAAAAACTAGAGCTGCAATGATTATTCAATAAACTGACAAGATGATCAAAAATAATCAGGAACTATTATGATAATCAGTTAAGTCTGTTTTTTAAAAATTAGCAAATAAATGGGTTGTCAGCTCCTAAGATGTAAAGGTTTCTTGATTTGCTCTGTTTTTATTTGTGCTGGACAAAACAAGACATTTAAAGACATCATAGATTCAGAGACTTTTCGGAATTTTAATTGACTAACCACTTTTGGAAATAATCAGAAACAAATTGACAAATTTACTTAAAGACACAGAAATTCTGCATCTTGGAGAAGCTCGAAACAGTGAATGTTTTATAGGCCTCCTCATTAATATGTCTTAAAGATCAATTAAGAAAATCAGTTATGAAAGTAGTAATCAATAGTGTCTCAACCTCTTTTGTAGAGCGATTCACAGTTGAACTGCAAACTTCTAAAGGTTTGAAACATTAACCCTGCTGATGTGCAGGTTTTAAAAGAATCTAAGATTTGGATTATATGTAATCGTGTTTCCAAGTATTATTCTTTATTTTATCCAGCATTTCAGAAAACTGGACGTCTACAGCGAGTTACTGAGCAGTTCCAGCTGTCACCGTAACATAGATTAAGTGGTTATAAGCTAATACTTAGTACATCTGCCTAATGTTACGCTGTACCAACGCTGTGTGGATGCAGTTACATGAGGCGCAGCAGCAAAAGACCGTAAAAAAGGTCTCGGAGCTGTGACACGTTTCAGAGATGCAGCTCAGTGATTACTATACATTTTGTTGACACAGCTCGGGAGGCTGTTAGCAAGCTAACTTCACACGCTAGGTGGACAGCAACTCCTTCTAGCAGTGTGCCAGGAGCACATAGCCCAGTCACACAGAGACGCAAGTTAGCTATTTTTTAAAGACCTCGTCAACAGGAAAATCCAAGTATGGGCATTCACATGAACTAGCAAAGCTTCAAACGGGACAGGATAAAATTTGCCATTGAAAATTCTGCGCACAGCTACGCTAGCTAACGTTAGCTAGTCAAAATGTATGAGTTACGAACCATGTTTTTCTAAAAAAATAAAAGGAATATTCCAGGGAAGACACCGATACGTGGATTTTAATTACATGAAGTTAAGTGCGTGGATAAAGCTACACACGAAATTCCATTGTTCTTTTATTCGACTTTTGGGAGAAATATACAGCGGGCCATGTTCACTTACGTCTGGATGGCTGGTTTGATTCCCCCAGCGCTTTCCTTCCGCCGCTGCCGGGTTTCTTGTCTGTGGCGTTCTTCCCTCCTACTGAGCTGTTATGTTTCTTTCCTTTTTTCACAACCTCCCATTTCCCAGCTGAACCATTATTTGAAGCCATTCTCTGGTCCAGCGACGGTTATATTACTTGGTACTATTCAATGAAAAAGGACGACGTGCTCTAGATGGGACTCTCCGTCAACGGCTTTGATAATTTAAACGTCCGCGTGCCACGTCTCTTTGTCGGCATGACGTCAGAGTGATACGTGTGACCGTTAACTTTTATATTTCAAGTTCGTTCACGTCTAGTAAAATTACCCCAGAACCATGGATATTTTTAAATCCATTAAGAATACTAGAAAATATTCTTTTTTCTTTTTCACATTAAACAATAATATGCAAAATACGAGTTTTGTCAACAAGTACACTGAAAATGTCTGCTTATAAATTTGAACTGAATTAATGGATTAGTCGTGACCATTTACTTGGCAATTATTTCCTTAACGTGTCAAGTCATTTACAAGCCAAACTGCAGAAAACTGTGAGGTTTCAAGTTCAGCTTCGAATAATTTGTTAATACAGACAAAACGTATTTATTACTTCATCCAGCGTGTTGTTGCATGTCAAATATAGAATTTTGTGGCATTTTTTTATGGTGACAATTTATCACCTGAGTATTACTTGGGGACAAGACAATTTAAAATTCCCAGTCTGTCAAGAATTTAAAACTTTTTCTGATATTTCAAAGTATAATACATGTAGTCTGATGAGTACAGGTCAAGTTAAGCCATGGGCCTGGTGTAATTTTTTCTCTGGCCAGAATGTTGAATGTTGGCTGCAGTATCTTTATAAAGATATTAAGGTACTTAGTATTGCTCAAATTATTCACTTTAGACAGCCTACTGGATCAGTAAGTTAATTTTCTGCAAGTCCAATGTGCTTCGACCCCAGTAAACCTTTTCATTTGTCCTCTCATCATGGTTGCGTTAGGCTGTTTCAGATACTGTGTGATGCGAATAGTTTGCCTGAGTGTAATAAGAATTAGGGAAGAATTAGATGACACAGCTTCTTGAAAATGATGAATAGAGCAACAGTACTGCAAAAAGCACACACAAGGATGTTTACTTTTCTTGAACCTCAGAGCTTTATTTCATTCCAGCTGTAAGTCCAGATGACGAAAGTTTATCAAATGGCTGCCATGGTGACAAATTGTGAGGAGGGTTTGATGTTTTCATCTCAGACTGGTCTAACTAATGTCAATCACTTTCAGCCTGTCAATCATGAGAAGCCACGCTCATAGCCCATTGGCAGCCACTGTGGCGTATTAACGCTAAGCAACAAAACTCAATTAAATACGGCAAAATAATAGTAATTATAGCAGCTAAAATGTTTAACATAATTAACACAGTCAAACATTAGTATTTAGTAGTGTCTGTCTGTAGTCTTATTTGTTTTATATTAGTTCATTCATAGAATTTTATCTGAGAAATTACTTCAACATTGACACCTCTGACTTGGCCATTGAGGAATTCAATGCAAATAAAAAAACAAACCTTTTTAAAACAAATCTATAAAATATAAAATTGCATCTTCCTGTATCTTCCTGGCAGCAGCCAGTCACTGCATGTTGGCATTTTAGATCAATTCAGTCAGCTTGTTTTGCTACATTTAGTGCAAGTCCTTCAAATTCCAAATCCAAAACCAGATATTTTTTTCATAAAGTGTATAGAGCAGATAAAGAGATAAATAAATACAAACATAAATACATCATGCTGTCTCATAAACAACATATCAGAACAGGTTCATTAGCAAACCTCCGGTGGAACAATCTGATGAATAAGACTGTATTCTGTGATGTTTTTAATTTAGAATGATGACTTTTGCATGTACATGCGAGCACTTCAGTCTGTGATATGTATGCGGGCTAAATGTATGTTCTCATTCCATATTATGCATATATAAAATATATGCATGTGCAGACCTCTAATATGGGTTTTGACCATTTATATGCTTGCCATGTAAAATTTCCAGTCAAAATATCAAAAAACTGATCACATTGTGTGAAACACAATGTATGCTTTCATATATATATATATATATATATATATATATATATATATATATAAAAACTCTGCAGAGAACCCTGATGCATGTCCTTCTGTCTGGTCACCAGTAAAGAGTGCATGGTGAGGGAAAGTGACCTGCCTTTTGACGTAGGTTATTAGCACTGTTGGCTGCAGGCTGTCAGTGAGTGATCTATCTCATCTCAATGATATTAACCTTAAACTTTTCACAGACTAGCAGGCTAAGCTAACCCTTTAGCACTGCTATCCCCTCTGGTTACTGGTTAGAATAAGTTGAGAAAGCCAAGCCAGGCAGCTGTGCTATACAGTATAGTCCAGACAGGTCTGGGTTAAGTTTCCTTTTCTAGTTTGGGAAGCTAAGCTGTATAGTCATTTTGAATATGGACAGCCACAGACAAGATGGGAGAAGGGGAGATTGTAAATAAAAAAATAAAAGGGAATAAATAGGGATCTGATGAAAATAATGGTCAGGTATGTTAAATTGTAAGAGGTGAAAGGGGAACAAACTGATGGTCATAAAGAGAACTGTGGGAGTTCAGTACTCCTCCTGGTCTCCCCGTGCTCCTTCGTCAATTTCGTCCTCTTCTGGTGGTGCAAATCCCTCCTGCAAAAGAAAACTTGGGTCAGTGTAGTAAAGAATAAGAGTCTTGGATCTATGAGCAACAATGCAGGCAGTGACTACTTTAGTAAGATGCTATACGATCTTAAAGTTGACTTGAAAATTGGTGATTGTCAGATCGGATGCAGCCTAACAGCACCTAAAATCTACCTTTGTGTGTTTATGTTAGTCACTGCCTGCCCGCAGGTCACATGTGCTGCAAAACACTGTGATGGATCAAGGAGACATGCAAAAAAACTACAGTTGCAAAGAAAGACTGATGACAGATTAAGACTTTATATATATTTGTTTGACGGTTCTACCACCTATTGCCCCAAATATGATCACAGATTTAAATGACCTTTGTTACTCTAAGTAAGGGCAAAGACATACCAAGTGATGTAGACCAACTGCTACGCCGCCTTTGTCTGGGCCAAAAGAAGAGGCACATAAGTACAACACAAAGACAACAGCTAATGGCCATCTAGCACATACGTTCAACTCCTGCGTGTGAAGCAAAGAAAGCAAAAGACCAAGCACTGCGGATGTGTAAAGAAGAGTTTGCTTATCTTTTTCACACCACTGTCACTAACCACAGATGGTTTATTGCTGCTAATAATTCAGGATATGTGTGATAAGAAGTTACAAAAGGCACTGGTGTTAATACCATTGGCTCTTTTCTTGCATGGATTCACTCACTGACGGCCCAACATCGTCTGATGGCTGATCATCAGATTGGTTTGTCACAGCCCCAAAATTACACATATTGCTGAATTTACATTTAATCTGAGTTAATTAGTCAAGTTTGGGTTAGCAACAGATTTTGTTTTAAATATGAAAAAGACAAAGCTCTAAGTAACAGTCTCTCCTTTCATCGAGCTATTTCACTCCGTTACTTTCCACTCTTTGAAGCTTTTCGTACTACACATGCACTCTTGTAAAAAGTGACTGAAACACAATTACACACATACAGCAGAGAAATTCCCCAGTGGAAAACTACCTGGGGAAATCCGGCTGATCCCCTAACTTGAGTACGGTAACCAGGATGCTTGTTAACATGACAGTTAAGAAATCAGCTTTCTTGTAAAAGCAAATGGTAACCAGTTTTTAAGTGCATATAAACACATTAAGGCTCCTTATGATGCACATGTAAGTAAGAAAACATACACTTTCACGACTGTTAATGTGCATGATCGTGTTTACCTCTGTAGCATACAGTATGTCCATGATTTTGTTGAGGACTGGGTTGTTTTCATTTTCCTGGCAGATGAGTTCAATGTCTCGCAGTTTTCCAAAGTAGAAGTCCCTTTCCTTCTCCAGTCCATCTACAGTCATTTTCAGATTCAGCAGCTGTGTGCAGGGACAGAAGAAAACAAAAGTGATCAAAAGGCCTGTCAGAGAGCATGTTGGCTTGTGATAAGAATATAACTACAAATAGATCAGAAGGGCTAACAATCAATATAACTACATAATAATAATAATAATAATAATATAACCAAGCTGCATTAGTTACGAGCCAAGATAAGAGAAAGAAAAACTGCAGGTTGAAATTTCAAACAAACAAAAGCTTTGCATAAAATTACATCTAAAAATGTTTTCAAAGTATATCTCATTTAACAATTAGCTACTTAAATACTCTTTTAGTAAAAGCTAATAAAGAACACTGACCATCCAGAGGTTATGTCATTTTGAAAATGCGGTATTCACCCAGGCTGGACCCATGTGGTATACTCTACATGACTTGTGCCAAAAATGACTCTCAATCGAGTGTCTCGAGTGTTACAGAAGAAGCTTGAGAAACACCTAAATGTCTGAACCGTTACAAGCAGTGATACCTGCTGGTTGAGCTCTAAGAGCTCAGCATCTCCTCCATTACGGGTTACAGGAGTGGTCCTGCGTGCTGGTGCTAAGTTGATCTGCCTTTGTGGGGTGGGAACAGTCTTCAGTGCTGTGGGAGATGTTCTCTGGGGGCCTGAAAGACAGAAATACAGACATATGGTTATACATCTACACTTGTTAGGAGACTCGCTGATGTTTTACCTAAGCTTATGAGGGTGTCACCAAGGGTGCATAGTTATTTTATTTAACTGATTCACTCCCCTTTAACCTATTCTGCTGTTTACACAGGCTGTGCAATATCATGGTTTACCCACATTAAATAAGTTTAATATTTTTCTAGAATGTTCTTATAGTCTAATTTATATCTATCTTAGTTATTAGTTTTTATTTAATTTTTTTTTAGCGAATGTTTCTGGGTGTAGAGCAGTACAGTGCCTTAACAGAACTTTTACTGTTGATCAGCTGCTTTCATCACTAGGGTGGTGAAGACAAAAAATAACCCCTAATTCTTTCCCTTAAAACAAAATGATTTCTAACCTCAACAAGCCCCTTTAAAAAAAACAAGGAATGGGCAAAATGTCTTAAATTCCTTAGCAACAGGTGTAAGGAGATATAATTACTTTCATCCCACAAACATGGAAGTATCAAACAAACAGATGCAAACATGAACACAAACTCACAAACATTCAACTTTAAAGAGGATCCTTATTACCTTAAAGAACTCCAGTGTTTTGATATTTGAATCTTGCTTGTCAACCAAACTCAACATAGAGTACGCCAAGAGACAAAGGCAGTTGATAATTTGCATTTGATTTTGCTAATTTTGTTTTGTCGCCTTTACTGTTCTATGTACATGCAGTAAGTCTTATTCCAAGCCGAATTTCCTGCAGAGAAAGCTACAAACTGCTTTAGATACAAGTGCTGTTTGTACAACGCAGTATAATTTATAAAAATAGAAAACTTAACTAGCTGCACGCAACTACAGAGAGCCCACAAAAAAGTCAGATCAGAGGCAAAAGGTAACTTGCAGTTAACAAGCACTGAGAGACACACACACAAGTGTACACATGCCTGATGGAGGAGATGTTACCTGAGCGAGCAGATCTTTTAGATTTGTGATGAATGGGTTCACCTGGGTTAGAGGTGGGGATGTCGTTGCATGAAGAGATGAGACCACTGAAAATTTTACTTTAAGGTCACACACAGCTGACTGTGCATGTGTTTTTCATACCTGGGTTAGGTGGAGGCGGCGTTCCCTCCTGGCCTTGCCGTGACAGTAAAGGGTCATATTCTTTCCCGTCATAGTTGGCATCAAAAAACTTCTTAAACCACTGGAGGAACTCAAAGTTGTCCTGAAACTTTCCCTTCACCAGCCTCTCCACAGGTATGATCTGAAAAAGAGAGAGAGAGAGAGAGAGAGAGAGAGAGAGAGAGAGACTCTTAATGGTGTTGCTGTGATCTATATGTTATTTTAATCATAGGGACAACAGTGTTCTGGGACCTGATCAGTAAGTCATCAAAAATGCTTAATATTTTAAGTGCAGTTTTTGTCAATTACATTTTATTCTAATTAAATTAATAGTACATCTAATAATATATCTTTTAGGAAGAATTAGATGATGTAATGCTGACATTCCAATTGCAACGGGCGTAAATGTTTTATTATTGTTCTAAAGCCTTTTCTGATGCAGATGAAGATTTTTTTCTCCCTTTTTGGTTAAAGAAATTAACACTAGAAATGGATACGAATACGGAGCAAGCTTGTGATTGAAGTACTATTATATGAAATTCCAAATTGAAAAAAGGAAATGTAGCATAACATGATAATTATAAAAAAGATTTTGGGGCATCTCTGAAAAAACTCTTAAGCTAAAACTGTCCTCAGCAGCCAATGACTTCAGACCCTTTAATTATTGTCACACCTCAATGCAAGAATCAAAAAAGCTTTAAAACTTGCAATGTTGCATCTTACACCTAAATGAAGTTGAAAATGCTGCTTAGATTGACTGGTGTCAGAGTAATAGGGTTAATCTGAGCCAACAAGGAGTGTTGCCAGTGATTATGTTTCTTAAAGAAGAAACTCTTGCTTACTGTAAAACAACTCCAGGGGGAAATCTGATAATGATGTGCATGTTTGGTTTCCTCACCTTATCCACATTCATTCTCTTGAATGACGCCTGTAACACCTTGAAATTGTGGATGTATTCATGCTCCAATTTAGCATTAAACTTCACTTTCTTCAACAATATGCACCCTGGAAACAGCATGTCCATGAACTGACAGTATGCAGCTCCTACAGGGAGATCACATATATATTTACTATTAGAGCTTCATATATATATATATATATATATATATATATATATATATATATATATAATATAAGCTTGTGTAAAAATGTGAGTGTTTACCTGAGCAAAGCTGCTCAATCTTTGTGTAGGTGAGCTGTAGAGAGTCATTGACCCATGCCAACATGTCATGACGACTGAGGTTCTCTATAGTCATAGAGGTGGAGTAGACATTCACCGCCATCCTCCTGCTTCACATAAATCCAGAGAAACAATTGCAAGCTGATGTTACAAGCAAAAGTGCAATTACTGACCTATAAAGGTTGATTCATACTTTTTGTCTACAGCTGGAGATGGCCAGTCTTTTGTCCCAATGTACGTGCATTTTAATCAGTGTATGCAACTGTAGTATATTTATAAAACTTAATAATGAACAGAAATGCATACTGGCATACATACGAAAGATAATGCACTTTATACTATTCGCAATGTTCTTGAATGTTCTGAAAGTATTTTTACAGACTCAGTTTCTAGTTTCTACAAACAAAACATATGACCAGCCTATGAAATTTGACATATTTTTATAATTTACCTATAACCCATTAAATATGTAGTTTTGCACTACTTTCACAATATTACAATTATTCTCAGATATTACTTTACTACAGTTTCATGCATGTATGTATGTATCAATAATAAAAAGTAGATGATATTATAACTCTATAAATAGTAATGAGTACTTTACATTTAATACGTTGGATTAGGGCTTTTGTTTTAAACCTTTAGATTGAGAAAAGTCTTGAGATAGAGTATTTTTATGGTTTTATTTTTTTTATTTTAATAGCAAATATACCTATTAATAATAGGCAATAATACCTATTCCGCCACTGAAAAGTATCTATGCTAACAGTTCAAAAGAATACAGTGATATAGGAATAATATGTGAGATGTACTTGCTAAAGTGATCAAAAAATACACAAGCACTTTACTCACCTGTGTTGAGTGTTTGGTGTGAACTGTTCAAATGAGTTTTTGCAGGGCTGATTAAGAGAAACACCTGCTAAGAGAAAATAGACAATCAATCAATCAATCAATCTTTAAATGGCCCCTTTTGTTCAAGTCAGTGCAATTCAAAGTGCTTTACAGATAATTCAAAAAGTTGATAAAAACCTTTGCATACAAGGGCAAAAACATAAAAGCACTGAAAATGTATGTGAAAATATAACGCTAGATAACACAATCACAAGACGAAAATTAATAACACAGCATATCAAATGAGAGCAATAAGACAAAGACAACTGTCTTTGTTTTATTGCTCTCATTGCACACAAATAGAAGTATAAATGGTAAAAGAATAAAACTAATAAATAAAAAATAAATAAATGAAAGAAAACGATCAATGAAACATTAAAATAAAAAAAAGACTTTATATAAAATATAGATAAAAGAGACAAAGACAATGGTAGATACACTGAGAGAAACAGCAAAAATGAAAATAAAAGTAAAGGAACATAAACATATATATAAAATTAAAGAAATGCGGTTAATAAATAGTTCACAAAATATTTGTATTAAAAGCCAGGCTAAACAAATTTTTTTTATCATGTAGTGCAGTGGTGCCCAATATGTCGATCGCGATCCGTCCTCACTATGAAATTTGTCACTTGGTTGACATACAGGTCAGCCAGTTGGACATCTGACACACGGGTCACCATGCATGTGCATGGATAAAACAGCGCCAAGTGCTGCAAAACTCTAGAAAGCTAACGAGATAGCCTCCAATTTATATCTTTTGGCTATTAGCAGCTACTGTCCGGACTCTGCAACCCTGGCTGATTCTATTCAGTACACAAACAAACATTGTGCATATAAAGAATTCTCAATATATTTATAAATAAATATATGTTTTGTATTTTATAGTAGGTAGATCATTTTGACTTGGTCATTTTATAGGAAGCTTATAAGCCAAAAAATGTGGGCACCCTTGATGTAGGGTATCAGTCCTGATGCCAGTCATACTTCAAGAATGAACATCACCTCAAATTTACAAATCTGAAATTTCTTAACAGGAAAATAATGTGGGTTTTTTTTATATTTTCTATAGACAGCCCTCTCAATATCTGTGTTTATCATCTCAAGTTTAGCAGTTTAATTTCTTGTTTAACAGCACCTCCACTCGGTAAGAGTAAGTGCAGATAAAGTAGCAGCCAGACACTAGCTCAGTCTACTGAGGCTACTAATCACTGCCTAAATTAATCCCTCCAGCACAGGTTCAACATGGCCATCACAGGTCACGCCAGCAGCTCAGTTCGCCAGTAGTTGTATATCTCTGGTATAAAAACCAATGCAGCTATAATTTCATCACACGGACACTTTGAGAAAAGGAAAAATCCAACAATACAATACAAAGAACAATACAAAGCATTTCCTGTGAACTGATGGTTTCCAATGTAAACACCACACAAGACATTGTGCTGAACAATAACTTCCTGCCTGTAGAACGTCACACAGATCTCACTGTCCACTATGCAAATGTGATAATTTGGTTAAGCCGTATTGTGGTTGTCTACACAACTTCCTATGAGTCCATAAGATATTACAGAAACTTTTGACTAATCTGCCAAAAATGGAATTGATTAATTGAATTGAAATGTTTTTTTGTTTTGTACCAATGAATAACACCTGCTTGTTTTTTTTTTTAAATGAACTAAAATTATTAAAGATTTCACTGTGACAGTAGTTAGGTACACTAACACTGATACACTAATTATTTCTACAGACCTTGGGGATAGTGTCAGTATTTATAAGATGCATAATTTGACTGGTTTGTACTTCATATAATCCATTAATGTAATGTAAAAAAAAAGGCAGGCTACATATATTGAGGATGGTTCTGATTGCTATAATTCCGAACTTACAGATATTTCATAGATAAAACTTTTATTTAGGTTTAATTAATTACAAACCGAATCTGCAGTTTAATCAATATTGGGAATAACTGTTAGGTGCAGCTCTAGCTTAAACAATGTTTCAGTTATATGACAGAAAATCACTGATTGACTGGTTGCTTTTTTAAGTCCAGTTTCTAAAATGTGAGGTTTCTCAACTGTGAATGTTATATATTTATATATATATATATATATATATATATATATATATATATATATATATATATATATATGTGTGTGTGTGTGTGTGTCTGTATTCTTAAACTGCATAATCCTGGATTATAGCTCACTACTTTCTGGCACATGTTGCGCAAATAATTAATTTATTAACAGATAACAAATAATTGGCAATGAAAATTGCCCACTTATTAGTTCCAGCCATCATTATCAGAATAGCCCTTTTATAGATTAACGACAGCCACTTTCTTTGAAAAAGTAAGTAAATTAATCAAATTTGGTTGCCTGGTTGAAATTGAGAGATCAGTATTTATATCTATTAGAAAATGAGCATTTTAATGTTGTAACTGGTGAAGGCGGAGCTATTTTTTAAACAATTGTTAATTATTGTATAGTAATTAAGTTACTATCTGAATAATAGAGAAATTGTTTATCAGGGTTTATCCTTTATTTCCTATACACCGGTTTTATTAGGACTACAGCTGTCAGATAAAATGCAACTTGATATTTTTTTTAAATAAATGTAGAGAATTAAAAAATTAAAATATTTTTCTCTCAAATGTAAAATGTGCAAACGCCTCCTCTGAAATGTGATGTAGTAACATTACAATATTCATGACATAAAAATACTCCAGTAGCCAGCGTTACCTTGAGTTTCCAACTAAGTAACGTTATAGTACTAGTGAAACTAGTCCCCTTGTACTGACAGATACGATTATGACACTGCTATCACAACGCTGTAATGTGGGTCGGTTCTATGCGGGAGACAACGGGGCAACCGGTACATGTAAAGTTCCTGTGTGTGACTGGTCTCAGTCCCGCTTCACGGCCCGGTGTTGCCTGGTCTCCCCAGTCAGCTTGTTGTTTTGACAGTTGACGTTGGAGCCGCTGCACAGTGCGACAGACTCCGCTGCCTCTGGTTAATGCTGCTAGCTCCCAGCTAAAATGCTAACCCTGGCTATCGAGCTCCCTTGCTGTTTGGCGGTTAATGGTGAATATCGAGGCTTTGCGGCGGATTTAATCTCGCCAGTGCGACGATGACGCACTAAAAATATCCACGAGTGTGAGCGAAAAGCAGACTTTTTCAGGCTAACGTTACCCCCCTCTGGAGGCCTTTCCGATAATACACACGCACATTACCAATCACACCACGGGATGAGACAACTATTTATCTGACACAGAAATCACTTCAGTCAGCAAATAACCCGATCTTACGCGTAAAAAAGCACATTTTAAGTTAAGTTTCTTTTACTCACAGAAACGCTCAGACTCTCGCTGCCGTCCCGTTGTGTTTAATGATGAAAAGCTTTACGTTGCTATCGACACTCTACCTCGGCAAGTTCCGCGAGACTGCGCCGACCTAAGCCGCTAGCACTACGCATGCCCTGGCAGTTGCAGCGGTTTCCCTTTAATCTTTATGAAACTGAGTTCCACGGAGCGGCCATGATGGGGACAAGGTGCGACGGTATCAGTCCTGGCTGTGTTTCCAGCAGTCAGATAAATGTTCTGCAAAACGTGCATTTAACTTAATATATTAAAGTACCCCCAAGTACATTATTATTTCTGTATGCTTAAGTTTAATACAGACAATTTAATATTATACAATGTATCAAATATGTATACAAATTTTCATTTGAAGTACACTAGTCAGATAACTGTAATGGAGTATGATACATATATTTTGGCAAAACGATTGAAATAATAATTAAGTATCAGTCAGTGTATGTTTCCTTTTATTAAAGAGACTGGATGAAAAATAAATAATCATGTTATTTTGTCATTTTACACGTAAATACTACCTGAAATACTAACTGGCTTGTTACTGTTTACACCACCACATTTCAGAGAAACATATTGCACTTTTCACTTCACTAGGTTTCTCTGACAGCTTGCTATGCAGATGTAGATGATAAAGGAAATAATGTATACAAACATATATGATGTATAGTATTATGGATTAACCATATTAGTAGTACATAAACAAACTAGCTCCACCTTTATCAGTTGCAACATGAATTAAAGTGATATGTACAGTAATCCATCAATATTTTTTAATCCAATAATATGCATTATACTAAAGTGGGCCATTCTGCATAGTGGGTACTTTACCTTGTAGATATGTATTTTTGCACTAGACCCTCAGATTCATATTATAAACAGTATCGTTTTTTAAATTATAATTGAACAGTGCAGTACTTATACATTTTACAACATTAGCATAGCACTTCAACTTTATTATAGAATGCGGTGTGATAATTCTACGTATAGTAGAGTAAATGTTTAGGCAAGTACTTACAATTTTACTTGAGTATTGAGTTTGTGTACCTCTACCACCTCTGAATACAAATAACATGCATTTAAAAGAACAACAGGTGACACGAAGGGACCATCAAGAGGTTTGATGCATTTTCACTTTATTTGTTTGTTGTTATTGTTGTGGTAAGAAACTAGCAGCCACTTACAGATTCAACAGGTTCACTGTCCAACACAACAAGAATCCACAAACACACACAGCCACTGACTGGTCACAGTGCCAAAACCATCCAACAATAAAATAACGTCATTGTAGGTAATCGTAAAAAAACAGCACCAGTTGTTGTGAACCTGTAGCGTTCAAGAGACACTTTGCTCCTTTATTTCCATGTGGTGCTCTTCATGCAGGGGTGTCGGTGTGGAAAGGGTGATTCAACATTGGCACATTTTTTTTCTCTCAACAAAAAAAACCAAACATCCTAACTATATATTACACAGACTAGAAGATGTGATCACATATAAATATAATACTGCTAAGCAGGAATGAGACATCAGAAAAAGGCGAGGTGGTGGTTTTCTTCAGCCTGTGTAGCTCAATCTTACTGTGCTGTGGAGACACACTGCTCTAACAATTGCCTTAAAATTGAAACAATTGGGAGCAGTCCGTAGGAAACTGAAACTGAACAACTTACTATTTCTTTCAGCTACTTTTAAAATACTCTGTGCATATTCTTGGGCCTCATTTATTAAATGTGTGTACAGACATTTTCTGCAACATAGTAAATTTTCAAAACTAAGAATGAGATAATTCAAATTGTTTTTGTCCTTGACAATGTGCAAACATTTACAGTAATGTGTCATGTAAATTTAAAACCAGTTCCCAAAACACTGACTCAAAGCCTACTTCAAATTCAATTCAAATCTAAATAGTGTTTTTCCATAACAAAGACCAACAATCAATCACTGTGGCTAATACCTGGTGTATCGTTATCACTTGTGGCAATAAGATAGACTGTTTTTTATGAGCAAATAAAAACAACCCACTGAGCCACAATGTTACATGCTCTGTCAATGCAATAAACACATATTCTTAATACTTTAACACTCTATTTAGAGTGAAGTTCCCTAAAAGCTACTGTATTCAGTTTTAACAATGTATTTTGCCTGTAAATTTTATTTAGTTTCGAAGGACATTTCTTTGTATAAACAAACCTTTTAATACACAACCTAACTTTTGTAGAGAAGGGGAATTAAATTCATACATATGCTTGATGTATTGGCGATGGTTATGCACAGATTTGGAGCTTGTTTCGCTCATATTAATAAATGAGGTCCCTTGTGTTTGCAGCAAACAGCTCTTGCTTTCACTCAGAAGTGATCTCTGTGGTGAATGAGAAGGCACTGCACTAAACATTACTGATGTAAACTACCAAAACCATGTTGTGTATTATCAACTTTTCTTGTTCCCCATAGTTTTCCTTACCATGGTATTTAAATGTCATACTCTAAATCCATCCTTTAAAAATCTGAGCTGCATTCTCCTTGGTCTTTTAACAGTTTTCAAGGTCTACACATACCACATAGATGATGTTGCCATACTGTTGTGGCTGTTGTGGTATCAGTACTGGGATCAGTTATAATCCCAGGAATGTTGTGTATTTACATAACTCCGTCTATAAACCCTGCTACATAGCAGGTGAGGCTGGGATGTTAGCAGGATATGTGTATTAGTCAAAGGAAGTGAGCAGTATAAATATGAAAAGGGTGATGTCTGACCCTGTAGGTCTAAATGTACGTTCAAAGCAGTTGGATTTCATCACCACACAGCACAGATCATCCATGGAAACAAAAACACTGTAAGAGGAACCCACGGTGCAGCAGGAAGCTGACAACAGTGGGTGGTTTAATCACGAACAGAATCCATATACATCTTTATGAGTCTAACGCTATGGTGTCTACAAGTGCACTACATGTTTGTGTGTGACAGGGGTATAATAGATATTTCACTGAATCCAGTTCCACTGTTAAAACCATCAAAAACTGTACTGGTTTTTATCTTTCACAGTTTGTTTAGTTTGTTTCTTCACGGCATACAAGCAGGGTGATAATGAGCAGACTTCATCAATGTTAGTTTGATCAGCTTGAATTTAGAAAAAACGTTTTAATTCATAGCTAGCCCTTCACTCATGTGTAATTAATCAGGTCAGTCACTCCAATTAAGACACAAATTATATTTGCAAAAGTGACTTTGGTAAATCACTAATCATCAGTTGCATTGTCACCAATCACAGACACATGCTTTAATTTATTTCCCTTCTTAACTTGATCCTGTGATTGAAAATCAGTGCAGTTTTCCTGGTTGCTCAGAAATATACAAAACATAAAGGCTCGGATGTCTGAGGCTCCACCACTGGCAATTACCAAATACCACTGGAGCGACCACCAGGAGGGGCTAGGATTCGAGCTGAGGACCTCTTTGGAATATGGTCATCAACCTGAGATCCTGAGATAGAAACACACAAAACACAATTGAATTTGTTCCACTTACAATAAAAAAAAATAACAAATAAAAACACTGGAATGAACGATTCCCTAATTGTATTTTTATTAGTTTTACTCCAGCCTACCTGAAAGGCTAAAGGAGGACTCGTGGAGGTCTCGGACACCCTGATGGACCCGGCCACAGGTTTTATTTGGTGTCTCTCCATCTACTTGGCCCAAACCAAGCTCCTTCTTCATAGTGTTAGCCACCTTAGCCACATCACCAGAGTATGGATCCCTGTCAACACTTTTATAACCCTGAGTCTGAAACAGTGAGGCAAGAGGTAAAAGACAAAAAGTGTCAATGGCGTTTGGGGCTAAAATTCTAAACATTTTAAATCACCATTCTGGTCGTCATCAAAAGTTCAAGAAAATCGTTTCTTTTTTAGCACAGATTTAACTGTCTGAGGGTTTTAAGGTGTTAGGTTATAGATGCAATAACAAGAGTCCTGTAATCTGGGTCTTTTTGTTATCCAAAGCAACCGGGAGAGAAACCACTGACCCTGTAGTTCGTGGATGACTGCTCTACCAACTGAGCTACAGCCGCTGTGTATTTGCACTTAAACTCTCATATTTCTGAAATAATGGATTCTACATTGAAGTGCCACATCTCATCTTTGATTTGAGTACTTTAACATAAAAGTAGAAACAACAGAGTAGGAAATATATATTCCTTTTAGCACATTGTACCTTAGGTGCTCAAGGGTTTCATTATTCAAAATGCATAAAGCATCAGGAAGACAATACTCTACTCTATTAGAACCGTTAAACATACACAGCAGAATAAACCACTCAGAGATTGTGATGTAGTAAGGTCTCACTGTGTGCAGAGAGAGCATTAAATCCTTTTTAAGGACTGTCAAATCAGTGGAGTTAGACACAGTTTGATGGGTGTGTTGGCAGCAGACTAGCTGTGAGCTGTCACAGCACAGTACAGCATGAACCAACCCCGGTGACACTAGTTTACTTCGATCATCTGAACAAACAGATGTTCAGAATATATGATATTTAGTATTTTTAGTAGAAAAGTAAAGACAAATGTGTGAAGACAGATGTGAATGTATGAAAGTAAAACCCACCTTTTCTCTTTGCACCATCTTCTTATAGAGATAGTCAGGGAAGGTGCGCTGTGGGTAGAATTTTCCAGATCCCTCTGCACACATGAACACACCATTCTCACACACCAAATGTCCTCGGCTGATGGTGACCAGAGGAACACCATGGCAGCGCATTCCCTCATAGAGATTGAAGTCTCCGCCTTGCACCTGAGTGCTTACAGAAATCGTCCTAAACAGAAGTGCCGTTAATACCAGTGAGTTGACTCAAGCAATTATGATACATAATCTGGGTGTTTACATAGTTACTGTACATGCCTTGTTGTATCTGGATCCCAGACCACAACATCGGCGTCAGCCCCAGGGATAATACGACCTTTGCGTGGGTACAGGTTGTAGATCTTTGCTGCATTAGAGCTTGTCACCGCCACAAAACGATTTTCATCCATCTTTCCTGTTACCTGCATTTTTTCCAAACACAACCATTAGTACAAGGTACAAGGTACTTGTACTTTGTTACATTCCACCACTAGAAACGAAATGGATGTTCTATGGCAAAAAAATAAATAAATACAAAGAAAGGGACTTGGTCTGTTTCCTGGTATTGTCTCTCGCATATGTGTTACAAATACTTGTTTGCAGATGTGTGCTTGTGTGTACGTACCACTCCCCTCTCCCAAATGACACTCATCCTGTCTTGGACTCCAGCCACACCATGAGGAATCTTGGTGAAGTCCTCTTTGCCCAAAGCCCTCTGTTTAGTACTAAATGGACGGTGCTCTGATGCCACAACACTCAAAGTGTCACTGGAAACAAAACGTGGAACATCAGCGTATATTTTTACTCGTCTCCTACAGTGTATATTGAAAATGAGGGCTCATGCTTCTTTAGTGACACTGTAAACAAGCAGTAGCATGAAATTATATTTATGCCTGTACTGAGCACATACTTGCCCAGCAGGCCCATGAGGTAGCTGGGTGTGTTGGGGTCAAGGCGGAGAGGGGGAGCAATGACATGGGCAGCAGCATGAGCCCAGTCCTGGTGGTAATACTGCATTCCATTCAGCACTGCGTGAGCTACTGTGGTCTCTGCATGGACCACCTTACCTATGATGATATGTTAAAAAAAAATTGTATTTATATTTTATCAATTCTTTTATTAAAATTTTTTATTACAGCTCACCTTGCATTTTAGCAGCAGCAATCATGTCTCCAGCAGAAATACTGGACACATTCACCAGGTAAATTGGGCAGCG
This sequence comes from Channa argus, assembly GCF_033026475.1. Classification (NCBI taxonomy): domain Eukaryota; kingdom Metazoa; phylum Chordata; class Actinopteri; order Anabantiformes; family Channidae; genus Channa; species Channa argus. Next base: position 5,181,666 of record NC_090213.1, on the reverse strand, counting down.
GGCCTGCAATCACAAGTAGATTATTAAAATTATCATTAAATTACATAGATCTGTATACAAGTAAGATGTAGTAATTTAGTGTTGCATCTCTTTACCCTGTTGGCGATGGTGACAGCTCTATGAGTAGCCTCAGACTCCAACTGTAGATAATAAGGCAGAAAGTTCAATATAGCTGTTGTCAAAATCAAGCTTTTGATTTCTTTTTTCTTTCCTTTTAAATTTTCATTTGGATGAACCCTAATATTCTTAAATTGTTCTTTTATCCACAACTTAAGGAAAAAGGTGAAGAAAAATCCAAGAGAACTGAAAAAATCAAACAAACAAACAAATAAAAAAACCTCTTCTGGTCGACTGATCTCAATACCCTCTGGTCCACTGATGCCCAAATCCAGAGCCTCTTTGGCACCCTAATAACACACAATTCAACATACATTCAGTTTAGTATTTTTCTCATTAGTGTTTGATAAAATCACACAACAAAATATATGGCAAAAGCATCTAAATTGTTACTACTTAAAGGTTGAAAACAGCTCATGACTATTACAATAACAATTCATAAATTATTCTACCTACATGTGCAAGAGTCTTTGCACATAAATCCGCCAGATTTGACTATGCTAAACACCTCCCCTTAAACCAAAGGAAGCAATGATTGTATTTAAATGTATTTAAATGAATGTTTGTGACTTATGCACCTCTGCCACCAGTTCTCCGTTCTCTGCATGGACACGTGCGATGGCCCCAATGTCTTTACAGGTCTGCAGCGCTTGGTACAGCTCGGAATCCCTCAGCATCATCATGTCTTTGTAGGCCATGAACATCTGGAACGAGTTCACTCCATGTTCCCTCACAAGGGTCTCCATCTCGTTATGCACCTGATCACGGGGCAAAACTCAGAGGTCAAGTGTCTAATTTGTTGTTAGGATTCAATCACAGCTGACTGCTTGTAAGATTTGGTTTGAACTAGTTATGGCAGAGTGCATCAGTGGGTGTAAATGTGTGTGTGTTTGTTTTATGGTGCATGAAATGAGCCTGGGCAGCAGCCAGAATGGGATAACAGTGCATTCAGATTGATGACTATTTCTATTAATCTTATTTGCCACATAGAAGACTGCAAAGAAAAACTACATGGTGTTGATCTGATAAATATTAAAATTGTACTGCTTAAGGTACCCGTGGTATTACAAGGATGTTATAGACAAAAACATTTAAAAGAATCTGGCATTAGACATATATAAATAAGATGTGGCAAACGCATGGGCAACAGATGATATAGAACAGACACTGAGGCCAAAGGCAGAATGATGCACACTGACTCATAGAATCTGCTTAATGTGCTCACTGAACATATCTTTTAACCTAGTTTGTGTAAGGTTTAATGTAGGTCATTATACATTTCACCCATAAATGAAAATGGCTGTGCTGCTTTACTATCATTCAGTGAGAATATAAGCTTGAGGGGACAATCAGCAAAGAAAGACATCTGTTTACTGTATAAAATATAAAATGAAATAGTTTCTCGGATGTTGAGGGGTGGCTGTGGATTAGGGGTTGGCCTTGTTGTTCACTTATTGCATTGTTGCAGGTTCAACCCCCAATTACGGAAGTCCACATGTCAACATGTCCTTGTCCTAGATTCTAATCTCCTGATCTGTGTGTCATATTTTTACTGAATATATGTAAGCTAGTGCTTGCACATTTCACTCTTTTACCTTTCTGTGGGTCTTACCTTTGGTCCCCACCAGGTCACCCCAACATGCAGGGCATAGTCACAGCACGCCTTGGCATCAGCCAGAGCTCGACACTTTTCATAGGCGTCAAGCAGGGAGCAGTGTTGTTCAGGCAGGACCAAAGCCATCACCATGGTGGTGCCACCCATCAGAGCCGCCTGGGTGAGGTGAGAGGGCGAGTAGGAGTGAGGTGGAGAGGAAGGAAGGAGGGAGAGAAAATGGAGATTAGAGAACAATGATACCACTGTACAGCACATAGACTCTGTCCTGACAGTGAGAAACAGTCCATCATTAACTGTTTTCTTATAATCACACGGTCTACTAACTACTAGGTGTATAAACTGCTTTTTTAGACATGATTGAACCAGTAAGAGTGAGTTGGTTTTTCACTTATATAACCTTTGTAAGTTAGAAATCTACCAGTTAGTAGCTAAAAAGCTTGGGAATTTTGGGGAAGACCTTTAATCAGGTATTTTTCTTTAGTGCACAGTTTATTTGAAACACTTGTTTTGTATATGTGTTACCATTTCATGATTTTGATGTGGTTGAAGTGGTTTCCTATAATCCAATATGTGATGAACGTTTTTATTTTGTTGTGACTCAATCCACATCTTTTAAACTATCAAAACATAGATACAACATAAAATATACAGATAATACTATGAAGAGTTGAAGCACGACACAGGATAAACCCAACCCAACAGTTAACTAAAGGTAAAATATTGGGTTTCTATGTGGAACTGGCCAACTGTTAGCTATAACACAGGCATTAAGTCAAACTAATTACACACAGTGATAAAATCATTTTTAAAAGTAGCCTAGAGTTCTATTTCTTTTCCTTTCAATATTCACTCAAGTTTACATTATTAGTGAAATTGTATTTTCTTATTTAAAAATGTATTTACAGTCAGTTCAGATGATAGCAAAACAAGCTCTAATAAAATGAGTTTCTTATTTCAATTCTAAAAACTAAAAAGACTTTAAAACAAAGAAAAAAAAATTTACCCTGCATTAGTTAAAAAAGATAGTAAAATTAATGAAAAGCGATCAGTAGGACAAAAAAGTAAAACCTAAGAGCAGAAGACACACACACACACAAAACAAGAGCAAGATTGAAAAAAAGGGGCTGCAAAAAAGATGGAAGGTTGTAGGTAGTAGTTTGGAATAACCTGTGTCAGTCAGCTGTCTGATACACTAAATGTACGTTTTTGTAGTCATGACAGATAACAGATACTGCTCAGCCATGCCTGTCAGATGTCCCCACCCTCTTCCTCCTCCTCTGTAGATCCAACATTGCACTGACAGTCACGCATTCAGTAATCTCCAACAGAGTCAAATAGATATATTGGACAAGGGATTGGTGGCAAAAAGACAAAAATCATGTATGAAAGAGGACATGATCATGAAGAGCTAAAAACATGTTACATTTTCTAGACACTGTGCGATCAACAATGCACACAACGGTACACAGTAAGAGCGAAAAAAAGACATGCATTGTTTACACACTAGCTGCAATGAATCAATTTTACAAGGTGATATGTATTCTCAGTTTTTAAGTTGTAACTTAGAAAGGTATTATGTTATTATTTTAAATGAGATTAAATAAAACAAATTTGTGGCAGGGCTGCTGTATTTTATTGCATTAGATCGTACAGATGTACATGCAGTAATGAATTGGCCTGGGAGAATATATGCATTTTATCTGTGTGAGGGTTGCAGACTGAGTTAAATTAACATTTTCAAGATGGAAATGTCTTTCATCCAAATCTTACTTTTCATCTACTGTGAAATTAGTCATCAAATAAACATCCAATTTTAAACTTTCTAAATTATAAATTTGCTGAAGAGATGTATGAAAGCCTAAATCACAGCTGACTAGCAGTTACTGTTCACAGTACAGTATTTGTGTTCTGATGACAGTTTGTGTAACTGGTGTTGCTGAGCAGAAAAATAGATCATACAAACCACAGTATAGAAAACAGACTACATCTGTAGTGAAAAACATCTAAAATTTAGAAGCCTTCTAAAACCGAATATACAGTATAACGTTTTCACCCTCTATTTCCCTTCAGTTTCTTTTCAACATTGAATCATGGTCAGTGTAATGTAGCTTTTTTGACAGGTATGTACAGAAAGCATAACTTCATGTTAAAGTAAACAGATTTCTACAGAGCAATGTTAACAAATGAATAGAGGAAAACATATAATAGGTGATTGCATGTATTCCTCCTCTTCAAGTCAGTATTTAGTAGATGCATCTTTAGCTGCAATTACAGAACTTAATCAATCAATTAATCTTTATTTATATAGCGCTGTAAAAACAACCAGGGGTTTCTTATCTCAGCTGCTGTAACTCCTTCAGAGGAGTCACAGGTGTCTTGGTGGTCTCCCTCAGTGGTCTCTTTCTTATATCTTCTTTTCATGTTCTTTTCACATTTTTTTGTAAAATTGTGTCAAACACAAATTACGTTATATATGATTCAATACTGAAAAATTAATAAAAAGGGGAAAACTTCCAAGAGGGGTAAAACGTTTTATAGGCACTGTGAACACTTTAAATTTGCATTGTGGCAGGTAGACACTGGGACTCAATCACCTGGTGTAAGGTATGCTGTTTGATTTTATATAAAAATCTAAAATGTATGTTTATTTCCTTACACATATTGTAACAGTGCTTTGCTTGTTTGCAGGCATAGCACTGAATGCTGTTTATTTTAGTATTGTTGTATAGTAATGTTGTATATTATGGTTTTAATTTATTAGTTTTGGATTTGGTTTAGTTTGAATCTCTCTTTTGTTTCTAGTACTGCGGTGGGTTGGGGCCTCCATCCATGTGTATGGTTGGTGTACTGGGAGTTCACTCACTGTTTATACTGCATGTTTAGTGTTTATTGTCCCTTTTGATTTAATATGACTTTGGTTTGTTGTTTGGTTAATTCGCATTTAGGATACATTTAGGATGGGTGGTTGGTCCCCCGATCGTAGTATGATTATCTGTCTTTTTCTTTAATTTTAGGATTTAATATTGTTTTTATTAAATAGCCGTTCCGGAAGTTAACCTACACTGACTGTTGTGGCCTCTTTTTATTGAAGCCCCTGTGCTTAATTTAATTTAATTTAATTTTGAGTGTGTATCTCAGGATACTCAAGGTCACAATTAGAGTATAAATATAACAGCACTGCCTTTAATTTCCATGTCTGCATTTTCCGATCTAAGAGATTGAAGAGGGAAAACATGGTTCAATAAGTTAACAGAGCAAGCAGTAACATCTTGGTTTTAACCTTTTTACTCATGTACGATTAAATCTTACATGGGCATTATCCTCTCTATCTCCCCCTAGGTATAAGAAACAGCAGATTGGGAAGTACACATGTGTAATTTGGTACTGTAGCCTGCAGAAACAGAGTCATTGTTCAATTCAGATGGACCACAGTGTAAGACAATACACATTAATGTCACTGTGGTAAAAACTATGTTTCAGTAGAATTTACATTGAGACAATGTGTTTATCCTCATATTATACACCACACAGTTGTGTACTGTACATGTTTAAATCTAATACCTCTCCTGTCAAGAGAGAATCTAATATACTGTAGTACCCCTTCATCATTACTGACCAATGACAGTACAACTGAAGTAGATGGACATGTAAACCCCAAATAATGTATATATGTATATCAAATAAAGCCACACTCACTCCTACTTTGAAGATAATCTCCTGACTTTACAGTAAAACAGCCACAAGGACACCCAAAGACAAGTCACTACTTCAACAACAAAACTATTACTAGGACATAATCCAAAAGTAACTCAAAAATAATATAGGCAATAAATTAAGTATTTTTTGTGCTAAAACACCCAGCTTTGGATGCTAGGGGTTGTGGAAATGTACATTTTATGCTCCATGCATATATCACTCACCCCACAGAAGTAGCCAACAGCAGAGACATTTAAATGACTTCTGCAGGGATACTGCAGACCACTGTCATAATAAAAACTAGAGATAAAAACACTGTATACATCTTAGCTTGATGGAGAAACAAAATCTTTTAACATTTTCCCATGGAAATCACCCTGCCTTTCTGTTGGAGTCTGTGCTTTAACTTTCTAACATTATTCTGAAAAGTGATGTCACAGTAGGTCCGTGTGCTACTTTAGTAGGTCAGTGGAGGAGTGTTCCCTTACTTTTGGGCCATTTACATCAAATCTAAACATTTTAAACAAATTTTTAGTCAAAAAAAGACTGGTATGCAGGTAATTCATTGTAACCACTGTAGCAGGCTGAACTCCTTCAAAACAGCACCTCTGTGCCCCAACAAGATACACTACAGTTAAATATCATGAAACAAAACAATGTGCATGAATGTATGTTCAAACAGGTCACTTGTATCAATGCTGCATGTACTCTTATTTTTCAGCATTATAACTTGTTATATAAAACAAATGTTTCTGTAGGTCAGCTAAAGCCTGTACTTTTACAAAACAATGGGAGAGAGGGAAGAGGATGCAGAGAGGAAATGGTTTGAGGGGCTGATCACGATTGCGCATAAGCTGTTAAAACTATGGTAACACACACACAATTTTTTACACTAGAAACTGGGATTAGTTGCCATGGCTGCGAGGTCAGTGGGTGGTGGTTGGCAAGTAAGGTGTTTCTACAGTAAAGCTGGCATATAGAGGATTTAGTCCACATTTGATTACATTATTTACAAATATTACAGCATAAGTGTGTGTGGGAGTCATTCATGTTTTTGTTGCTCCAGTGAGCTTAGTTACTGGGGTAGATTCTGAAGTAAATGGAGTATGTTTCCCCGAAGTTATTTATTTCTCTTCCCCATGTACTGAAATACCTTTTTAAAATAACAAGCTGCCTCTGACAACGCGCAACTGTCAGAATCTAATATTTAGCGTAATGTGTGTCTCAACTGACTGGAAAGGCGCACACACATGTTCCTGCAAAGATGGCCAAGCTACTCCTCCTTTTAATCTTAAAAAGTTTCACCTCCCTGTGAATTTCTACACCGCCATCATCGGATCCATTCTCACATTCTACATCAATCTGGTGCAGCTTGTCATCCACTCAGCTTACAAGATTATTGGCTGCAGCCTTCCATCTCTTCAGCAGCTGTATCTCTCCAGGACCCAAGGAAGGGCAGCCAGGATTGCAGCCAACCCCTCTCATCCCAGACATGAAATGTTTCAGCCCCTCCCCTCTGGCAAGAGGCTCCAGTCCATCAAGACCTCACGTCACAAGAATGGTTTCTTCCCCAGCCTGCTGTACACCGCCCAATTCCCCCAGATAACCCCCCACCCCCCACATTTTAGAATATGTGTATGCACCTGACAACAAGACAAATTCCTAGCAAAGTGTTGTTACTATGCCTGGCAATCAACCGTTTTTTCTGAGTCTGATTTCTGATCTTGCAAAAATAAGACCTGAAACACTTGCATTCTAGATACATGCCTCTTTGGGTCAAACTTTGACTTAAAGAATCACTGTTGCTAACAGGCTTAACTGTTAGCTGAACCGTCTTGTTGCAGTATGTAGAATACATGGCTGAAGGAAACATGCTGCAGCCTGGTTAGACTTCAGCAAGGAGCACAAGCACACCGCTGTAAAAGAAAGGCGTGGGCTGGATTTGTAACAGGATAAAAAAGTATCATGAAATGGGTCACAATAAAATGTTTTACTTAATAAACTAAAAATTAATTGGACATCCATAATAGCATAGAAGATTATTGAAGTGATATACTGCTACTTCATTATCCTCCAGATAACTGTTGTTTTTGAATTCCACTGAGTATACTTAATTTTATTATGCTTACATTTTATTATCTCCAATAAATATTGATTTATACTGTAGATTGACATGAGCTTCACTATGGGAGGTTCTCTGTTAAATGGTCAAGCTTAAAATACTGTTAACCACACTGCATTTCAAAGATGAACAGCAGTTGTTTACAGCGAATATTTTGAACATTTTAATAATTTAAAAAACAAAATCAAGATTTGAAAGTACTCAATTTGTATCTTACTTGATAGCGTACTGTTTATACAGCTGACACCCCTGCAGTGTAATTGACGTCTGCCAGGCAAATAAAGAGAAGCCCACAACATTCTTTAAAACATGCACCTGCTGACGGCAACAATTGCATTGTCTTTTTAAAATTTTATGGCTCATAATTATTGAACCCTCCACTTTGCTCTGAGTCTGGGAGGATTACTACATAATAAACCGACCCTCCACAATCATCCATATCCATAATGAACAAATAAATCCAGCATGAATAAAGGCTGAACAGCTGTGTGTGTGTGTGTGTGTGTGTGTGTGTGTGTGTGTGTGTGTGTGTGTGTGTGTGTGTGTGTGTGTGTGTATGGCAGCATGTGAGCGCATAGGAGAAGCCTTTGCTTTCGACCAGAAACTTGTGACAGCGGTTGGGCCTTGTTTTTTATAGGCCCAGGGTGAGAACATATGTTTTCTATAGTCTTAATGGAAGTATGAAGCTGAAAGCAGTGACAAACATCTAAATATAGACAAGACAGAGAGTGAGAGTCTATATTTGTCTGACAGCTGTGTCTGGATTTTAACCGCATTTTATCGAAGGCATTACACAGCCATGTGTGCATGTGTGTATACCTTGGTCCCACTGTAGAAGTCATCCTGGATGCTGCCATTCATGAATGTCTGCTGCAGATGCACGCAAGTGTCAATTCCACCCGGCAACACCAGCTTTCCAGAGGCATCAATCACTTTAGCCCCACCTGGTATCATCAGTTCCTTTCCCACCTGCAAGAGACAAAAAGATTACTTACAAACAGATAACTTTAATCATACTCAGCATTTCCCCATAACCACAAAAGACTAGGATCTAGGATAACCATAAACATTTAGGGGCCAATGTACTTTTGATAAGTAATTGTTCAGTAAATTGTGTATGCAAGGGGTTCAGAAAAGTGAACTTTATTTGAAGTTTTACAACAAGTTCTATATTAATATCATGGCAAAAGTGAGTGCTTGAATTCAGATTCAGACAGTATGACTCTAACATGTTTGTCATGAATACAATAATTGGTACATTGGCATATTGCCAAAAAAGACAAAAGCATCAGGGCAAATTTCTTTCTTTGTCCAAAATTGTGGTTTATGACCAAATGTTTGCAACATCAATGGCATTCCCATTAGCCTCAGCTGTACTTTGTATTCAGTGCTAATTAGCAGCTGTTAGCATGCTAAACCAAAAACATTACCTGCTAAACATTAGCATGTAAGCTCAGTTAGTGAATATGTTAGCCCACTCTGCTTTGCACTGTAACATCCTTTGTCTTTTTTATGGCTCCGTTTAGCCACATGAGGACTGTGTAACTGAACATGTAACAGAATCTTCTTAGAATTATTATTTACTTTCTGCTTCAGTTATAATATATTTCAAAACTAAAGACCCAATTTATCATAAAGCATTCCCTTGTTGTTGCGATGCAAATAAGTACTAACAAAGTGAAAGGTAAATCTTATATGCTTCCATGGCAGCGGAGTGTTTAAGTAGGAGGACAGATGAGTTTCCAGGAGTCAAATGCATCCTCCCAACATAAACCAAAGCTTATTTAAATTAAAACATTCTGTGAGGTAATGATAGTGTTCATTATTCTCATGTAGAGCCACAGAGTGCACTGAATGTTTAGTTCCTTTCATACTGTATTATTTTGAAATGAGTCACAGTAACAGCTGGGGATATACTTGACAATGAATGTGTGGATTAAAGAGTCGGTATATGTATTTGTTTGCATGTCTGTCTGTCTGTCTGTCTAAACTTAAATAAGGGATACAGTAAATATGTGCACTTATAAATGTATGAATCACAGTCCATTTTCTTGTGCATGCAAGAATAAAATTGCATGTGTGTGCTAATAGGATTGACCTGCTGAATGATGCCATTCTCAATGTAGACATCTGCTTCCTGGGTGAAGTCATCATTGACCACCTTTCCTCCCTTGATGAGTATACGCATGGAACCCATATTGGCCGCCATAGTCTTACCAGAGGAAATAAAAATAAATAAATAACATCACTATTATGTACAGATACTTAGTTCACAATGTACATAGGCTCTTTTGTTAGTAAAACAAAATTCCAGTTCTATGAAGGTAGATTGTGCAGGATAATGGTGCTTGATTCATTTGCCATGTTTAAGAGGGGGGGAACATAAAACCACTAATTCTTTAAGCGCCTGTAAATTTTATTTTGCTTAATTGTACCTCTTGCACATGCCAGGTTTGTCAGCCTAAACCTGGCTTTATCAAGAATAATGAATTTGCGAGAGAGACTGCATTCAAATACAGGAAGATTGAGCCTTAAAACAGACCACTGTTTGACATCAAATTTACTTGACAACAGAAACAGTTCAAATCCTCAGCAACAATTTTAATCCTTAGCAAACAATTTTAATCAAATAAATAAATAAATATTATATTTTAGTGTACAATGATTCCCTGTGTGAAAGTCAGTCAAGATTGGAAAATGTAGGCAAAGTAAGCAAGTTAGTGAGGTGAATGTAAGTAAGGTGCTTTTAGTAAACTAAAAGGGTGAACTAAAACCAAAGCTGGAATTATTGCTATGGTTATTATTTTCAGTATGAAATGTGTTTAGTATAACATAGTTAAAACGTATTTTCAACTTTAATCAAAGAGCATGAGCAGTTGTTTTCAAAAACTTGGCCTTTCATCATTCTGTTTAGCTGCAGAAACCCAGCCTTTCCAAAGGATCATGTTTCACTGCCTTTGTCAAAGATGTTGTCTCTGAAAAGGGCATTTACATTCATTAAAAAACTAATTAGTAGGATGTGCTTCTGGTTGCTCGGAGCACAGGGAGTTAAATAATTCATAATTAATTATAAAGTCGGTTAATCTTGTATTTTCTGCTGAGTTACATGTTCATTTTTGACACTTATTCTGTTTTTTTGTCTCTTGAGATGGAAAACTTCCTCTGAGCTTTTAGTGTCTCAGGCCAGATAATTAAATATTAAGAGGTGAGCAGAGAATCAATAATGTACAAATCTGTTACAATATCTATGAGAAAAAAACCCTCACAGTTCAAGGACTGATGGAAGTTACAGCCTAAATGACAAAAACCCAGATTCTGTTTTTTGTGGACAGTTTGCCATGCTAAAATAAATGCACGTGTGTATTTCTGAAAGTATAAGTTAATTCATTCATTCGGTATAAAATATCATTAGTTATTCACCATTTAACATATCGACTAAAAAAATTTTTTTTTAATTTAAAAAATGTAAATAAAGTACCCTTTTTAACAAGTAAACAACCTTTACTTGTTCAAGCTTTTAACAGTGTAGGAATTTGCCTTGTACTAAAGAAAATTTGTTATAGTAAACTAATTAATTTTGGCTTTTTCCAAGTTAATCAGAAAATAAATGCAATTAGGTGATATCCCCTTGAATTTAAGACAACGTTGATAGACATTTTACCTTTTTTTATGGCATTTCACAGATCAAAGTAAAAAAATGTTAAATATTCGCTAGTTGTACAGTAGACCTGCTTTCTATGAATATAGCAAGCAAGGTGAATTTTAAAACCACACACATTTTTCCGACTCCACCAACCTCATGTGGTATCGGGCAAAGTATCGGAGACGTTCTACGACTAAGAGTACAAGTACAAAATAGCAGGTTTGGGCCAGATGATCGATAACCTTACGGCTTTGAGCGACGTCACGAATGATGAACTAAATAGGTCAAATTATTTTGCAGGATTTGTGATGCACAGAAAAATGTAGCTATTGTTCACTGCATTATGTTGTTTTACAAACACAGAGGGATGTTTGTCTGTGTGTGCACGTGTGTGTATTCTGCATGGATGGCTGTATGCAATGTGTTTGATGAAGGAAGACAATAGCCTCCCAGTCACACAGAATCAACTCAAAAGAGATAGATGAGAATTGAGAGAGGAAGGAAAGGAGAGAGGAAGAGAGCGACAGGGAATAAAGAAGAGTGAAAACAATAATAAGGTAAGAAAAGAGTGTGAAATTTGTGCCTTAACCAGTGGGAAAAGAAATTATGGAATAAAGGGTTTTTGGTCAAGCTTTGGTTTCCTGTTGGTGAATTTACTTTTTATGTAATAGAAATATAAAGTAGATAACAAAAATGTTTTTATATGTACCTTGGTAGACTATTCAATGCACCATCTTATGGCTCTTTTATGTACACTACACTCTCTGATAATCCACAGCACATACTGGTGACTAAAACAAGCAGTTCTTATTTATTTCAAGAAAATATTCATACAATTTGATTTTGTTCTAAATTTTCAACATTTTCAAATTATATAGAATCAGGGAAACTCAAAGCAAGCTCAGAGGAGAGAAAAAAAAGCGACATAACTTTTAAATTAAGAGATGCAGTGCAATAAGGATGGTAACAAACAAAGAGAAGGCTCCTCTGGCAGAAGTAGAGTATGAAAGAGATGAAATTGGACATAAATTAAATATAAAGTGATTTTAGAAAACATGGTGGCAGTAGTGCTGGGGGTATACAGTATGGAAAGCAGTGCCCTAAAGGCCTGGCAGCTGAATAAGAGATTGGTTTCCCAGGAGATGGGAGCTGGAGTGCTTTCACAGAAAAAGTCTACACACACACACACACACACACACACACACACACACACACACACACACACATATGCTTGCCATAGAATGGTGAGAAATACTAAAACCCTGGAACTGATTTGCCATATGAAGCCAAACTGTAGTTTGTTGTGAATGGATAAATATTTTTTTGTGCTTTAATTTTTAAAATCTTTCCCAAAACATTCTCTGGTATTATATTCTACATCTGGTTTGCTTCTTTCCTCTTCTTTATTTCTGGTGATGGAAAATTATAAAAAAAAATTTGGGGGTTAACTAATTTATCATTTTAATGAAAACATCAGTAAAATGAAAATATTGATTGAATGATTTTGAGCAGCATTACTAGGAATATATTAATAGCTGGTTGTTTTGCCCCCCTTAAACATTACAAATAGGCTGAAAAACTATTACATTACAACCTTTTAAAAGCAGAATGTATTTGTATTGTATTGCATTAGATTGTACAGGTGTACCTAATGAAGTGGCCAGTTAGTGTATTTGCATCACCACAAATCCAATAGAAACTGACAAACAGTTCGGCTTAGAGACAGTGGCACTGAAGAAAAGACAGGAGGCAGAGCTGGAGGTAGCAGAGCTTAAGATGTTGAGGTTCTCTTTGGGAGTGACGAGGATGGACAGGATGAGGAATGAGTGCATCAGAGGGACAGCTCATGTTAGATGTTTCAGAGATAAAGTCAGAGAGGCCACATTGAGGTGGTTTGGACATGTTCAGAGGAGAAACTGTGAATATATCGGTAGAAGGATGCTGAGGTTGGAGCTGCCAGGCAGATGGTCTAGAGGAAGACCAAAGAGGAGATTTATGGATGTAGTGAGAGAGGACATGAAGTTTGATGGTGTAAGAGAAGAGGATGCAGAGGACAGAAAAGGTGGAGGCCTGGTGCCAAATAATTGAAACGACAGAGTTATGGTGGTTTACTTCTAATAATACTGTCTGCTCTTTTTGTTCTAACCATGATTCCTTATGCTTAAGTTCAAAATGATACTTTCTAATATATATTCACTTGTTTTCCATTTCAGTGTCTTGTGCAGGTTTAAGGAAACAAGGAAAAACTACTGAATAGGAGAGAAAAATGAAATTGTGAACCTTACAGAGTGAGGTGGACAAACAGAAAAGATGATTACATGAAATTCTGGCATTTTTAACTGATATTTTAAGGCTGAAGCAGCTGTTGTCACTATTTCCTAGTAGCTCTGTCAAAAACCACACTTTGCCCCACGCAACTGACTGTGTGTGGGGGATAGGGAATGCTGACTTAACAGACCTCTGTATTGGACACTGGAGGCTTTGTGTGCCTGGGACTGTAAAACTGGAAATTAAATGTAACTTTAGCTTTATAATTGACATTCTTGACAGTGACACTTAAAACAAACAGTGTCTCTCTAACTGCTCAGTGAAATAAAAATAAAAACAACATTCTAGTGTGACATGTCTAGTGTCAATTTCATTATAAGATATTATAAGAATGAAAAAGACATTTTAATGAGGTTTTGAAAAAAAATATTCTATATAATTTTTAAAAACGTTTCTTATCTTGTAACTATTAATGGCAGAACTATAATAATTCTTCTGATATACTGTAGCACCATGACACATAGTTTCTGCATCTATGTTTAGTGCCCAGTCATTTGGATGACAATTGCTCCTGTGAATGCCTCCAGGCTGTTTATTTTCACTTTCAACAAATGGGTTCATTGGTTTATTTTGTAAATAATTTTATCCTTTAAAATGTCAAATCATGTAAAAATAAAAGGCTAATATTATTTTCCACATGTCTAATGTTTTATTATGACCATTAAAAACCTAATTATTATACAGTTAGTAAAGCATCAAATCCTTACATTTGAGAAGCTGGAACAGGCAAATGCTTTTTTTCTTTGGCTTGAATAATAGCAAACTGGTATGTTAGAAATGATTGATCAAATTAAAGTTTGGAGTTCTACTGTCTGAGAAAATAAAGGTTTCCTGCAGTTTTCCCTAAGTATATATGTGTTAAGGGCTGACAAATGACCAATCACTGATTAAACTGAATGTTGGCTTTAATGGGGCTATGACATTGTCACGATCCTATTACTTGTTTTATGTCCTCGCCTCCCCAGTTTCACTTCCTGTTTCCAGCTTTTATTTTGTAGCCGCTCAGCCTACTTCCTGTCTTTACTCTCATCAGCCCCTGATTACTTTCACCTGCTCCCCTGTCCTTTTAAACCCAGCTTTCCCCTCAGTTCTAAGCCAGTTCCTCTTTGTTGTTATGCTGCAGGCTTCTGGACAGCGAGCCGCTGGATTGTTTCCCTGTTTGGACTCCTGTTCCTCATATTTGGACTATGTTTTTGCCATTTTGATCTGAGGTTTGGTTACTTATTTGTCCCCCCATCTGTCAGTCTGTGTTTTATGCTTATTTCGTTTTTCCTTGTTAGTTTACCTTAGTTGTATAGCCACTTTCCTTGCTTCCCCAGGACTGTTACAATTTAGTTTACCTTCCCTCTCCTCTGCATTTCAGTGAATTTTCTGTTTTACTGTGATTACTCGTTACCTTTACTGCATGTGTTTTCCTGTCCTCCTATTGGAGTGATTTTCAGTTGTTTTCTCCTGTTCCCTACAATAAAATCGCCTAACATTTAACCCTCCTCTTGCCTCTGTCTCTGTACTTGGGTCCTTGAATACTGAATAGTAAATCCATGAAAGACATACCAAGTGTTCAGCACTCAAGCAGTCTCTGTTTGAAAATCAGCTATAGTTTTTTATGTGTCTGACTCTGATGCTAATCATACTTATCAGTATCAAATTCTGATTTATGAAACAGTGTCAGAGACAGTCTGACTGGATGTCCAGCCTACAAAATTATTTCACCTACATCCAACTGCTAAGCATTAATTGAAGATGTTCTACATTAGATGCCTTACAGCTTTTAATTCAATTTATTTATTTTATGCAGACTAGTGAGGCCACATGAAGAAATATGATGCACCTTGATAAAGCACATTGAGGTGTGATGGAAGGAGGCATAACGTGACATTAGGAGATTCAGTAGTCTGCCTAACTATACTGTAGTTCTCAATGGTATTATAAAGTTGTAACTAAAAAAGGCACACTGAAACATCAGTTACCCTCAAGAGGACAAAAGCTCAAAATCAAATGGAAAAAAATAAGTTTTCATTAAGTCTGAAAAGGACAGTGTTGTAGTAGCTGCATTGTTTCAATAACTATCCACTATTTCCCGCCCCAAAGACGAAGACACTGAAAAGCACAGATCTATTTTAGTCTTTCAGTTTAGGTCTACAGGGTGGGTGCATGTGTGTGTGCTTGCTTTCTGCTAGATGCTGTGTCATAGTGGGTGTGACAAAAAGAAAGGGGGAGAGATGCACTGACGCACAGTGACATACCAGGCAGTGTTTCTCACTCACCCAGTGAGCAGCTGGTTCAATACACAAATGCTCACTCATATAGATGGACATGCATACAGTAAGTTCCCACACATAAACACGCAACACACAATTTAACACACGCACACAGAGACACGCCCTCACTTCTCTCCTCTCGCTAGACAGTTCTTAATGGAGCCGTTAATAATGAATAAGGAGCAGCAGGCAGAGTTAGTTTAGATTGAATGTCACACAGTTTTTATGACAGCAGACCTCAAGTTTACTGCAGAACAACAGCTCCTGCAGGTCTCACTAAAGAAATGTATGTATTTTCCATACTGTTACTTTAATAATGAAAATGTGCTTGAAGAATGTGCTTATTTTGAATGCTTTCCATTGTGCTAACCTTGTGGTTTCATTGCCCCTATTATTACCAAAATGCTTACTGTATATTTAAAATATAATATAATAAATATGTATTAAGACATTCATTATAAGCAGGTGGAAATCTTCAGAAAGAAATACTAGATATAGTATTAAAACTCCAGGCTGTTATTAGGAAAAGTCAAGTCTGTTTTTAGAAAAATGCCTTCATATACAAATTTCGGCTTCAGGGATAGTGCAGACTACATGTGTGGCACAGAAATATGTGTGTGTTGGTGTAGGCCGTAAATAAGAAGAAAGGAGCAGACAGCTGCTTACTTGATCTGGAGCGTAATCACCACACGGAGGAGGGTGTCCAGTGTGTGTTTGCATATGTGAGAGTCAGCACATATGTGAACAGCAGTTATTTAAAAATCCAGAACTAACATGCATCCGACAAATTGGTAATAAGAATAGACAGAGGCAGAGTTGAAGAGTTGTGAATGCTCCTGGAGGTTCACGGATGAATAAGCCATTTGTAAATCACACACACTAACAGACAATAACAACAGCGGTCAGATAACTAACTAGGGCATCACTTTGAGGATTGGGGTTGCTGTATTTGGGTGGAAAGATGTATCCCTAATTTCCCTGTATTGCAACTCAAGAAACAAAAAGCTTTTTAGTAGTGTTTAATGTTTTAACCTCAACTCTTTGCTGTGTTGCCCTCTAAAGACAAGACAATCAACTTCACACACACAGAAAAAAATGTATAATCCAATGGAAAGTGTTGTATAACATATAATGATCATATTACACAAAGGAGGAATCACTAAAAATTTCCTTAGGATGTTTCTCTTTCAGAGCCACCATTACAACAAAAAATGACGTGTTTAGCTCAGCAATAGGTAAATTTAACAAAAAAAAAAGAATAATGATCACCAAAGCCTTAGATTATTTGTGATGTTTAAAAGGGAAAATGCTTCAAATAAGTGGCTGTTGGGGCTTCAAACAGCATCTAAGGGTTGTGACATACCAAGTAGATGGTGGTCAACTACTGTAGGACTGTCGGAGTGCATCTGTCTGCCTAGGTTTTGCAGTGTATAACACCGTCTGCACTGGTCAGTACCATGTCAGCAGCAGCCCCATTTGTGAGAAAGACAAATGGAACTGGCTGTTCCTAGCTGTTCACTAGCTTAGTGAATTAGTGCAGAAGAAGAGGCCAGAGACTGACAATATCTGTCTTGTCATTTACAACTTATGAGACATAAGAGACAAGGATGGTGTGAAAATGAGCTGTTCCATTTGGAGTTTGTATATCACCGATGAGGCGTTGCAATAGTTGTTGCCACTAGTTCTTTGATGTCAGTCTGCCCTAGTCCCTTCCCTACTCTATCCCAACTACAAAGAGACATTCATTCACACTTGCATTAACACTAAATATGTGCGACAGTGTGCTTATGCACACCAACCTAAACAGAATGACCCAGTTAAATGACCAGAGCTCTAGATAGGTTTTAAAGAGTTTATTGAAAAAATAAGCGCAAGGAGTGTAGGTGATCATCAGGTGGGGGGAGTCACTCAACCGAGATCTGGGAAGACAGGAGAGGTCAGTTAGAAGCAGGTCGGTGCAATGCAGATGAGGAATACAAGATGGCAGATGGCTTACTCAGAACATACTGCCATAGGCTCCACCTGAAGGGAGAGCAGTAGTTGGCATCGACCACATAGAGAGGAGAGGGAACAGAGGGAGAGCAAACAACACAGTCCAATAATCTGAGATCCAGTTCACAATCCAATAGCCATTGAATCAGCTACTAGCTGACTCTGAAGGGCAGGTTGAACCAGAGAAATATGAAAAGGTCAGGTGGATGCGCAAAGATTTGGGGAGTTAGAGCTTCACCATCACGGGATTAACGACTTTGGTGATGGGAAATGGTCTGACGAATCGGGGAGCCAGTTTCTTGCAATCAACTTTGAAGGACAGGTCAGTGGTAGATAACCACTCATTTTGACTGGGTTGGTAGCAGGGGGCTGTCGAGCCCGTGGCAGACGGAACTGTAACCTCCGATTCCAGGCTGGGGTATAATAGTGGTTGGTAGCCAAAGACTTGGAAGGGACCCCATGGTGACAGATGGTAAGGAGATGTGCATGTAGTCCACCACGTAGCTGTGGAGTCTGGCTCCACAGGATGTGGAGAACAGGGCCCAACAGGCCTGAGGAGGGTTTAGTGTTTTTGCTGACTGGAGATGCTCTAGATTTTCATGATCTATGTAAACCACAAACTGTTGCTCTGCCCCCTCTAACCAGGGTCGCCATTCTACCAAACCAACTTGATGGCAAGTAATTTACGATCTCTGATGCTATAGTTCCTCTCAGCTGGGCACAAACGACGGGGAACTCTCTGGTCCTGATTAGACGTTGGAACAAGACGGCCCCCACCCCGGTGTCACAGGCATCCACCTCCACTAAAAATTGCTTACCAAGAACCGGAAGAGTCAGAATGGGAGAGAAACTCTTTTTGAGCAAAGTGAAGGCTTGTTCCGCTTAAGCGTTAAATGTAGATGGTGAAAACCAAGTTTGCACTGAGGTGGGCTGATGGAAGGGCAATGTGATCAAGGTGTAGAAATTGGCAAACCCCTGGAACTTCTGTAGCTCAGCAGTAGCCCAAAGCATCGCTCGGTCGCTCGGTCGGCAAGAAGTGACAGCACACATGCGACCTTGGCCCATTCCGAAGGCAAAGCAGACAGTTGAAGTTCTTAAGTCAATTCACATTGAGTGAGGAAGGCTATGCTAAAGCCCGCATCCCCACCATGTCTCTCCGGTGGGGGTAGTTTGGGTTCCTGGTCCGACATGATTACAGTACTCTGTCCCGTTGCTGGAGGTGGAGCAGGAGCAGATGCCAGAGCTGTTTTCTGCACCTGCTGAGATAAATTATACAACCTGACTTCCAGGGAGTCTAAACTGCCTTTCCAGCTAATATTAGCCCCCTGGATGGTTGAGCGCCACTCCTGCACATTGGAGCTGGTCTGTTCCATGTTGGCCAGATTGTACAGTGATGGTGTGCATGACTAAATAGAATGAACAGTTAAATGACCAGAGCTCCAGATAGGGTTTAAAGAGTTGAAAAAAGATGTGCAAGGAGTGTAGGTGATGATCAGTTGTGGGGAGACGCTCAACCGGGATCTGGGAAGACAGGAGAGGTCGGTTAGAAGCAGGTCGGTCGGGTCAGACAAAAGCAGAGCGGAGAAACAGAGAGTCAGAGGAGTAGTAGTAGAATACCAGATGGGCAGAGGCAAATGAGACAAGTCCAAGGTCCAAAACAGGGTTTGATGCACAAAGTCAGGTCTAAAACACAATGAGGATAACGCTGGAAGGTCAACACAAAGTGACCAGACAATCTGGCAATGTGTGCTGCTTAAATAGAAAGTGGAGACACAGGTGAAAGCAACTAAACTGATAATGACGGGAAAGCTGGCGGGCACTGTGGAATGGTAGAGCCGGAAGTCCTTTCAAAACAAAAGTCCAGAGGCGGAAGTGAAACTGAAGACCACCGTGGATCAGTGCTGCATGATTTTGGACCGTAGAAAGCTGCTATGTGCAAAAGAGAAATGTGCAAACTACACAGACAAAAGCCAGAAAGATACGATCTATTGCAACACTGTGCAACCCAATACTTGGTTTGATTTGATTTGTGATTCAATTAGAGGTAATTATTTTATAATTTAAAGGTCTAAAAGATAGATCAGAAATGTTTTTACTACTTATAATAGTTACAGAATACATACATGCCTAATGTATAAGTCCATGCAAAGGCCAACAGTCACTAATTAGGATCCTATCTACTGTATCCAATTCCTTCTCTTGCTGCATTAAAGACCCCTGGAGTCCACTGAAGCACTATTGGGGATCCAAATGGTGTGAGATCAACCCGATCAGACCCCCCCCCCCCCCTCCACTCACCCACCCCCCCAAACACACACGCACACACACACACACACACTCCTAGCACGAGTATAAAGAGGCGGAACAAGGACTTAAATCACCTGTTCGGTACACATTCTGTACCCTACATGATCGTGAAAGACATGTGCATACACACCACATTCACGCACACAGGCTTGTTTGTATTCATGACGACTGCAGACCCTCCTCTTCATCATCACCGTGACTCATTGTATTTGGATCAACTGAGAATAACCTACAAACGAATAGCATACTTACATAACACCACACACACACACACACACACACGCGCGAATCACATACTGCCTTAATGCACTGATGGCACTTCAATTATTCGTCGCCGAAAGGGACACGATGCTAGCTAGCAACATACGACGATATATTTCAAATTCATTTAATGTCGTCCTTTTTTTCGCCCTTTTTGGAAAAGTAAATCCGTACATGAATTAATTTCCATTCAGATGTTAACAGTTAAACGCGTTATTAGATGACAGAAGAGGAAAACAACAGTGAGCTTCGACATATTTAATATTAAGCTAATATAATGTTAACTATCGTACCGGGTAATGTTAGAAAATTAACGTTTAAGGACATTTAAATCCTCCGGTTATCAACGTTAAACACTAAACAAGAGAAGATTTTAAGGGTCTAAATAAAAGTACGCATAATAACCTTCTGCTATTTACGTCAACGAGTACAACCGTGACATTTTCATTTCTATTATAATTTCTGTGGTTTCTTACCCTTTCCTAGGTTATCCGATCCTCCTCTGAAGGAGCCTCTCTACCCGTTGCCCAGCACCAGCCTGAGTGCGCGCGGACAGCTGGCACAGCGCGAGCCGCAGATGCTTCGTCGCAGGCTGGAACCAATCAGAGACCGTGTGAATCATAGCAATTGAAAAACTGACCAACAGGAGCTGCGATGTGTGTCGAGAAGGGGGTATTAGAAGGCAGGGGCGTGGCTTTTGTCTGCGGTGCTACCTTCACAGGATGTCGGAAATATGACCTTTCACACTGGCGAGCTGACGAAAAATTACATTTTATGAACTGTGAATGTTTCTAATGAATAAATATAAAAAGCACAAATGGGAAGTAACTGATTAATAATGGGAAGTAACTGAGTAGCTGATTTACTCAGCTACTGTACAAATTTGAATATTTGACTATCTCAATTTATGCTTGTATTACACTTTAGAGGTTATTACAAGCACCGGACAAGCACCAAACTAAATGACTAAATGTAAATGTAAATGTAAATGACTTATTAGTTATTGCCTTTCACTCCAGTACAGTACTTTTCACAGCTTTAGTCACTACCTCTGCAAATGCAGTTAGTAATCCACAGTAACTAATACCGTATGATGTATTGTTAAATAGTTCAAATAGCCAAATGTTTCCCCATCACACGTTTGTCTCCCCATCACAGCACAAAATATTCAGTTTCAATGGTGTGTTACCTTTTTATTACCTTACTACTAGCTAAAGGGTAACTTATTGAATGGAAAAAACTAATGTGATTTCAATGATTTGTCACAGAAACCTTATTACCCAGGCACATAAATATGCCACAAACCTGTACAAGGCTTGTACATTTACATTATCAACACTACCTATGTTTAAACCATAGACTTCAGGAGATGAAGTTGCCCAGTATATAATTAATTAATCTTTATGCATTAGTAACTGTAACTTCTTACTATCTGATTATAACTCAATATTTCTGCACATAAGCACTATATTTGCATTAATTACTACATTCTAAGGCACATTCATACATATAATAGGATGCAATGTCTCAACTTACATTGTTTCCTTTTGCAATTAATAATTTGTTTCATCTAAATGATTCGTTATGGTGTTTGTTACATCTTAGTATGCTCTGCTACTGTGCAGTAACATTGACTTTTCCTCTGAGGAATCAATAAACTTTTTATGTTTAAGTTAAACAGTATTTTGTTAGCCCTATATTGTATTGTCTAATTAAGCATTAACCAAACTATCAAAATAAAACTAAATACACTACAATTATAACTTCAATCAGTTTGATAGTATTTACTATGATGATGCAAACTATTATAAAAGAAAATTGTGAAAATTTATGAATTCTTACAAGTTAAATCAGAAAGGTGGCAAAAATGAGACTAATTTACAAATTAATCAATTAATTAATTAATACTTAATTTAATTTATAAAATAAAAAAAGTCTTTCTAGTACTCATTTGTAGAAGAGATAAATACACTGATTGGCCTGCATGCCTAGTGAACTGGGCATTTTTATTATTATGTGACTGTGGCAGGAAGGTAGAGCGGTAGAGTCCACCAATCTGGGAGTTGCTGGATCCCCGGCTCCTCCGGTCACATGTCGAAGTGTCCTAGAGCAAGACACTGAACCCCAAGTTGCTCCCTGTGAGAATTGGCCAGCTGCATAGCAGCTCCCACATCGGTGTGTGAGTGATTGTGAGTCCGAATGGGTGAATGAGAAGCGGTGTAAAGCGCTTTGAGTGCCATTAAGTAGAAAAGCGTTATATATGTGCAGACCATTGCATCACAAAATAAAATATGTACTTAACTGTTCTCTAGGATGAAACAGTAATTGACAAATAAGAAATCCTCTTAAATCACAACATCCTTTTTTGATATTATTCCTGACTACACATTTTGAAGAGAACAGTGTGAGGACAGGGACAGCGCAGTTCATAACTGCAGAAGAAATAGAAGTACATCAATCAGTATCATCACTCCTATTGAATACAGTCACTTCAGAAAATTATTTATAGACAGTGTTTAAGAAGTTCTGTCAGTAAGAATTGGATAAACTGCCCAAATCATTTGCTTAAAGCTTAAGACACTTATACAAGAGAACTTGAAACGGGTAATTCTTGCTATAACACAGCACTGTGTTAAGGGCTGGAACACATTCAGGGTGAAAGTAATTTCTAAAACATTTTTGTTTACATTTATCTTTTATTGGGTCTAGCTTGGTGTGCATAAATTGCAATTTTTATCCATTTTAAATTAAATCTCAGCAAATAAAATTGACAAAAATTTAACTATTTTCAGAAGCAACTGTACATCCTGATACTATCCTCAATTCAAATGCGCTCTGTCATCATTTAAGCTGTAATATATGAGAATATTTGTCATAAATATTGTAGAAGAGACCTAAAAGTTTTCTCAAATAAAAACATGCATCATAATCAACACACAGACTGTTATTAGGGGTGTAACTAAACTGTGCCCAATGTCTGTTATTTAAAACAGCCAACTTTGCGTTATTATTATTTCACTCTTCTTCTTCTGAGGTTAGAAAACTTTGAGGGACTGAAGAGGGAACTGACAGTAAAAAACACTTCTAAGAAAAGGCAAATTGAGAAATTCGAACTAATGTTTAAACTGTATATGTATTTAGTTACACCCCTAACATAACACCAGTGAGATAACACTGACACTTTAGGCTTAATCACAAGAAACAGTCCTTTTAATTCACGGTTCATTTCTTACATTGTTCAAGTACAAAGTTAAAATGCCTTTTTTATTAGTTCATATTCATACAAGAGTAAAATAATAATAGTGCCTTTTCATTACTACGACAAACTTAAATACAGTCATTGTAAAGACAAACTTGATTTATACTCCTAACAATATATTTTTCTTATTTTCAGATAAAATTTTAGCACCTTTTGAAACACCACCAGGTCCTCCTTGTCCTAAAAGCTCATCTTTCATTAAGTCCATGAGATGAGTGTCTGCATGCGCCACAGCATTGTAATTGTGGATGTTGTGCATGTGTCTGTCTCTGAGAGCCATTCGCTCTGTGTATCAACAACAGTGTTTTGTGTGTATTTGTTTGTAAGTGTATCAGTGTTTAAAACAGCGCATCACTCAGCCTAATAGCTGTTGATAGGCGAACAGAAACATCATCACCGTGTCACCCATCATGTGAAAATGTCGACTCCAGTCCTCATGCTTTTGTCTGACTGCAGTCTCAGACAGATACATGTTGAAATAACACTGATTCTGTTGGGAGTTAAAACAGATAATATGCTAAAAAGCAGTGACCCGGTCGCAGACTTTTTAGTTTGTTACCTAAACACACTATACAAACCAAACATGCTGTTGCAATCTATGATATTTATGTCATTTAAATGGCTTCCAGATGATAGCATGAATAATTGTTTTACGCTGACCTTCATTTTGCCCAAAATATAATAGATTAAGGCCAATTGTCAATCATTAATCAAAACTTACATTTTTTTCTGTGAAAGCTTCACATATCTTGTGACCCCTCAGATTATTCTTACTGTAGGACCCTTGGAAAGGTTGTGAACAACTGTTAAAAGCCATTTGGGATTTTTTTTTTTTCTTCCTCCAGCTTCATTGTTTTATCTGTGTATTTTCTTGCCTGAAGGGGTAAAAATGCTATACAGAAACTATCTAGAAACAAGTTAGTTGAAAAAGTCATTTTGTTGATCAACAGAAGACGAATCAACACATTTTGATAACTGATTATTAACTGATTATTAATCTATGACTTTAAACTGAACCTTCTGGGGTTTTACACTTTTATCTAAATAATTTACCACCTTTTGAAGACCTGACATTTTAACATGGGAAATTCATGTTACGTAGTAGGTAGGTGGGTCACTTCTTACTTTCTTTTCAGAGCCTACAATCAATTAATCATTCAATCAGAAACTAGTAGATCAACTCAAAATGAAAAACACAAACGTCTACTAAATTCCACAAAAACAGCATGGGACTGAAGAGAAACTGGAATATATGATTTAAGTTTTTGAAGCATTCTGTTCTTTGTTGAGTTTTTATCACAACTTTAGGCACCAGTGGAAATATGTGATTTAGCTCCAACGATTTCTGTGAGTTTGTTGTAAGTTGTAATTACATCTCCACCTACATTCAGTGTTATTTCAACCTGCTGCTGTTTGAGAGTGTCCTGTAGCTCATCACTTCAACTTTCCATTTCTTTCTTGGGTACAATAGAACAAGTCACTATACTAACTGTAATATATGCTTTCTCTAGCCTCTCTCTCCCCTCTAGGCTGAGACTGAACTGAACTGAGCACCAACCTGGAACAGTACACACACACAATAACAGATTATTATTGTAATTATTATTATTATTATTATTATTATCATTACTCCCTAATCTAACATGGAATTGGAGATTACACTGACTGACTGACATGCAGCACCTGGGGGTGGGAGGGATTCAGGTGAGCTGGAGGGGAGGGGGTTGGGAGCACCAAGCAACGCAGGGTGATATTGTCACACCCAGCAGCGCAGTGGGAAGCCTGATGGCGACAGGCGGCCAGCAAAAACACAGTGTATGCATGTATATATGTATGTATGTGTTTGCATGTGTGTGTTGATGATGTGCTTGGTTGCGGAAAAAGTTTAAAGAAGCATGGACGTCGGCACCGTATTTCCAGCAAATGTGTGTCGGTATGTGTGACCTGTAAGAGCACTGTAAAAAAGAGCAGAGTTTAAAAAGCACCTGAAGGTTGGTTGTATAAACAGAGAGTAAACATGATGGAAAACCTGCTGGTTTACTGTTGGTTTGTGTCACTGTTTGAGTGTGAGCATAGACTGCATCTGTCCAGTTGATAGCTGGTATCTGAGGAAGGTATCAAAGGATCGGAAGGCTTCCTGGAAAAAGTTGGTCGTCTGAAGACCAAAGCACCAGACTGACAGAGATGTTTTTCTCAATAGACAGCCCTGTTGGCAAGTATAATATTTCTCCTATTAAATACTCGCCATAATCGATGACAATCTATTTTCTCAGGTGTTCAAAGGCAGAAGAAACACCAGAGACAGGCTGAACAATTGTTAAGTAAAGACGTATCTGTTATTAGTACAGGGCCGTTTCAGTTGTTGGAAGTAGAAAACCAGCATAGTGTCTACAGAGCAAAGGTCCACCTCTGGTTTCTGTGGATGTCGCTGTGATACAATAAATAAAGAGATGTTCTGGATCCCTATGAAGCAAAGCAGGCGCATAACTGCAAGGGCTGGTGGATTGGCGACAACCTAACTGGCCACTTTTTAAACTTTTTCACCTGACCAAAAAGGGCAACACTGGGACTGAAGCACATCAGAAGCTGTATAATAACCTAAAGGGTCCAGGTTTAATCCCCCTATGAGCTTCATATAGTTTCCATCCAGCTAAAGTGATTTTTTGCCATCTTTGAACTTTCTGGGTACATCCCAATTCCCTTATTTGATTGTTTCTCACTTGACCAGGACATTGTTTTCCATCTTGCGTCTTGACAGCTACTTTAAAGCGCTCATGTCTGCACCAAGGAGCGAGGACAAGCATTTAGCTCGTGTTCTTTAATTTTATTAAAATGCTGAGGCCCTCAAACAACCACTGAATTGAGAAAGAGGCTTATTTTAAACACAAGGTCCAACAACAGTGACCTTTCTTATTTATTTAAATGCTAAAGTACAACAAGTTTACAGCAAAATACTGCTGAGTTCAGCACCATCAAAGCTTAATACATTTTAATTTCCAGCACAAGTCCAAATATTTTTTTGTTTTAGTTCCCCGGGTTAAATGATGGTTAAAGTGTTTACCATAGTAGCCTTACAGCAGATACTACAGTTCTTTTATAACTGTAGTAAATAGGAAAAAGTAGCCAAACCGATATTAGACCTACAGTAATAATGTTGGTTTTTTATACTGTAGGTGGTGTTTTATACTATACACAGTATAAATACAGAATATTTGTTTGCAATGTTTTTTGAAAAAAAAAAAAACACAAAATAAGTGTGTTTTGTGGGAGTTTTGTCTCTAATACACTGACTCTATTTAGCTTAGTGGGACAGTTGAAGTTTCATGTCAGCATAGCCATGAAATACAAGACACAACATCTCTGCAGAGCAGAAACAACAGCAATGTCCAAAGTCAATCATCCCATACAAGGTAGAACCTCAGTTTTGTATTAAGACCAGCTTGAAAAGGATGGACCAAGTTTCCAACCAACTGTGAAGGTCTAATAATTTCACCATGATTGCCTCGACAGAAATGGATCCCCCTTAGGATGAGTGCAAATGAAAGAACAAATCACATTTGCTTGTTTTCCACTGTCCTCATGTCTTTATTGTTAGGGGCTAAGGTGTAAGGAAAAGACCCAAGTGAGAAAACATGGATGCAATTAAAGGAACTGGGATGCATCCTTAGCATACTGCAGCCAACAAAAAACTATAAGTGGAAAACTGCTCTGAAAGAAGACATCATCTCACTGGAGGAGTTAAACCTTAATAGATGCAGCCAAAGAAAATTTGCACTTTAAACCACCTCAGGGCAAAAAAATGGTTTTTGATAAAACAACATCTGAGATTAAGATAAGAGTCATTTTTTCCCAGCATTGTTCAGTGGAGATACAGAGTTATATTTTGTGCAGTGTACTTTGATTGCATTAAGATTGTTTGGGGAATTTGTCTGACACTGTACCAAACAGAGATACAGCTTTTAATTAAATTCTTGTTTGGCAAAAAAAAAAATCCCAATTCCTGACAATTTCAATTTTAAACTTAGATTAAATTTGCTGCCACCTATTAGTGCGGTGTAAAGGTCCTTGGTTGGAGATTTTATTTCATCCGTTTGTGTTTAAAACAAATTATTAACTGTTACTAAACAGTATTGCGATTTACTGGGGCCTATTTAAAGATTTATGAGAAGGAAAGTTAGGTTTACCTTTTACAGAGGAGCACAATTTGGTAAGGTGAGATATTCCCACAAAATCTATTAACATGTTGTAGACATGTGACCTGTGTGTATTTGACTGAGCTGTGGGCAATAAATACTGTATATCTTCAATTTACAATCTTAAAACCTAAAACCTGAATATGATTGTATGATTACTTTGGAGGGTCATGCTAACAAGCACACAAACTTAAAGCCACTCTCATGATGGGTAAAAGCAAACCGAGTCAGCGATAAACAAGCTACAACGAACGACTATGTTATATTGTCAGTTCACAATATACAGTAACTCTGTAACTTAGTTAGCTTAAATATCTGAATATAACCATCAGTCCTGTGCATCCACATAAAAGACTACTGTTGGCTTAAAATCCAGTTATTTTTTGCTGCCAACTCAATGACAAGATTGGCGAAGGCCTGGTAAAGTATTACAACATCCGCCCTATCCATGGACTCACGAGGTATGGTTACTCAGACACATTTTCATACAAACATTACCTGTAACCTGCAGCTGTCAAACCAAAGCCCTAATTGTCTTCTAGCTACAGCCACTAGCAGACAAGTGACATAAAGTGACAAACAGTATTATTCAAATTTTGCACCATTAAGATGAACATCACAGTCATTTGAGCAACAGTAATCAATGCAATACATCCCTTTTTTAAATCTATTGCATACCAGCATTAACCTCAACATAAAGAAGTACATCCATCGTTAAAATGCTACTAGTTCGTTCACAGCATAGTCACCAAAACCTTACCTAACACTCACTGCCTAAAATATTGCAGAGCCCACTTATAAATAATCAAAACAGTTTGAAGAAGGCACATAAGTGCTCATTGTTTGGAAACATAATGTTAACATCATATATTTTTCTATGTATGAGAAAAGCCTGTGGATGGCAACAAGCTGCTTTTCTCCTTAGAATTATTCTAGTACAGTGGTCTGTAATAGGAACTCTGATCGTTTTACCCACAATGAGTGTGTGGCCACGTTTTACACCCTTTAAACACTGGATTCTTTGTGCACTCTAAACACAAATAAACACAGTTATGAAGATTTTTGATAATGAATGCCCACATGGCATGCACTTTACATTTTTAGTTTTTCTGATTTTATAATCAACCTATTGTTTTCTCTTGTTTAAGATACAGTGTGCAACTACAACTAGTGCTAACATGATACTCTGAATCAGTCTTCGCTGCTCCACCCAGCTCTTATTGAGTCTGTGTCACGGGAGGCTTCCAAAGAACTTCTCAACATAAGTGTTAGAGCATAAATCTATTAAAATGATTTACAAAGAAAAATGTTGGTCACTGTAACTTTAATTAATGTCTAAAATTTGTCCCATGTGTATTTGAATGTAGTAATTGACCTCATGGAGACCAACTGGGACCCTATAAACAGCAAAAAATGTGTGCTTTGCCAGCAATGTCTACTTACAGTAAGGTGGATTTTGTTAAGTAAACTTAAGTACAGTTCAAGTATATTTCAAGAATACTTTATGTAGTAAATATTCTTACTCGGTATGTTAATGTATTAGTATTATATTTGTAAGTGTACTATTTACAATTTTCTTTATACTAAATGGCTCGTTTTTTAGTTTGTTACTTTAGGTTCTACTCTCACTTTACTTTGTGAGAGTAGAACTTTACAGGTTTACAGATTTCCTCTTTGTAATGCATCTATACTGTGAACCGTACTAAAAGCGAATTCATAAGTAGTCATTTGTTTTCAAGTTAGATAATTTTAGCTCACTTTGTAGTTAATGTACAATTTTTGTTAGTGGTACTTCGTTTTCCCATGTGGTAACATACTGTAGCTGTGACAATAGCCATATTGCCTCATAAAGCACCAAATGATATAATAGAGTAGAAGCAATATGAAGTACTGTGCGGAGTGTTGCTGGGAGAAACTGTTGACTGTGCCGAGCCTTCCTCCTAACAATTACATACAACTTACTCAGTGTGTGGGCACAAAACAATTTGTGACAACTAATCAATTTGTAACAGTAATAATAGTCCATTTCCAAAATGACGTCACCTAGTGACATGCTGGGAACAGTTTGCTAGCTAGCCAGGCAACATAACAGTGTGTTAACAGTGTGTCACTACGGAACAGGACAGAAAACAAAGTTAAAGATAAACCCAGCCAGCTCCATAAGAAACACACTTTTTTGTTTTAGTTTTAGTCCAATTTTTTTTATCAACCCCCCCCCCCTCCAAAAAACAAAACCAAACAAACATTATAATTGTCCTTTTTAAAGTATATTTTGATCAAATATTTAGTATAATTATAGGCCAAATATACTTTCGTTAGACTTTAATGGACTTTTTAGTATGCTTGTCAGTATAAGCCAAGGATGCGTAATTCTGTTTAGTATAGTTGTAAGTACACAAAAAGTATACTGAAAGCTTTAACCCTAAAGTTTAGTTTTAAATAAACGCACTGATAGTATACACATCTTTTTGTACATGACAATTGTGTAACAAATCTGAAACAAATGAATAAATAATCTGAAACTGCTGTTTCATCCCCAATACATTTGCTTTAAGTATTTAAAAGTGTAAGTCTCGTCAACATTGCAGCTAAAATAATATTATTTTTGGCGCAATCCACTAAGGCTGAACTCAACTACTGATAGTTTGACCTCCAGAGCAGCATTTCCACCACAAAACAGTACAAACAGTATGTTTGGTTTCACATTAATCTGGATGCTCACCTGCACACTCTACCACACCAGATCTAATGAATAACTTTATGTTGGTCACCTCTCTTGGTTGATGTTTCCTCCACCTGCCTGTAATCGTTTGGCTTGACTTTGTTAGGGACATTAAACTGCAGCGACAGAAACAATCAGAGACGGTTCAGTCTCCTAGAGCACCAAAAACTGTACAAATGTTGTATTAAAGTGGCACCATTTGGAATCCATCACTGCCTGACCAGCACCACAAGCTTTAACTGGTGTGTCTGCGCGTGTGTGTGTGTGTTTGTTTGTGTATGTGGTCATTACACTGTAAAACACCAGCGGCACTGTCACTACGCATGAATACAGTTAAGTGTTACGGTTAAGGGGAAGTCATTGGTGTGGTGATGTATTCAGAGCGATATTAAAAATGAAAAGATGGGGCATCCTTGTCAGTTTTCCGCCCCCTGGAGGCTTGAACTCCAGCTACTACGCCACAGTAAAGCCAGAAGACATCAGTTTCAAGGTTGGACAGGAAGTATGTGTGTGTGAAAATATACAGTACAGAAACCCTGCACCAGTGTGTGTGTGTGTTTGCTTTGTGTGTGTGTGTGTGTGTGTGTTTGTGTGTGTGTGTGTGTGTACATCAGCAAGGTAGCACCAGGGGACTAAGGTCAGCCAGTGGTCTACATGGTATCTAAGGAAGCAGTCCTTTACAATGTTTGTTTAGGTGTGTGTGTTTTTATAAGATGTAAGTGTGTGTTATTTTGTATAAGATGTAAGTGTGTGTCATCCTGCATCTGCCAACCTTCATGTACTAGCTGAAACCTGTGTGTAGGTATGTAGAGTATGTGTGTCTGCCATCACATACTGTTTGAGTTTGTATATGTGTGTGCGTGTGTGTGTGTGTGTGTGTGCGAGAGAGAGAGAGAGAGTTGGTGTGTGACTAGTAGCAGGCAAAGTACTCCTTGAGTGGGGCAAAGAGGTGCCTGATGACGGGTACGCTCCAAGAACGTCCCAGCAGCCTTTGCCTAGCCAGACGACTCATGTTGGACACATCAGTGTAGTGGACGGGGAAGCCAAACACCCTGAAGAGACACACAAAAATTCACACTGGATGATACAGAAGCAGATATTAATATGGTGTTTTAGTTTTCTATAAGTGTATTTAGTAAACAGCTTTACAAAAATATAAAAACCAAGATTAGAATAACAATTTTCACAAATGACCCTTTAAGAGCACATATGAACAAAATCTACTTCAGGGTTTAAGAGTACAAATTTTCATGTAAATTATGAATATTTTTTACTTTCTTAATTGTAGACCTCTGGATTCTATCACCACACCAAGCATGTTTTATTAATGTACCAATATTTTAACTTTATTTCTAAATATTTTAGACAAAAGCTGAGCAAACCAGTAAACCAAATGAAGGAAATGTTTAAAGTAGTTCATTAATAATATTTCCAATCACCAATCAACATTACATGCATGGCTTGAACTGTGAGAGGACCCCATGCAAGCATGGGGAGAACATGCAAACTCCACACAGAAACTCCACACAGTCGGCCAGGGATGCAAATCTGCAGCCTGGCAGAAAGAGACAAACACCACTGTACCTTTCCATCTCTGTACACCACAGGATGTCCTCCTTGTTGTCCATATAGACTGGGAAATGCTCGTCTTTCCCCTGCTTCACAGAGTTGGAGCGTGTCGTTATCGTACGTAACTTCTCAAACTGGAATTAGCATCCAGAACCAAACACACACACAGACAGACAAACAAACACATCCATTTTTAATCCTAGAGCTATCCTCCATTTCAACGTTTCTGTTATATATGTTAGGTAGTAAAAAAAATTCCTATCAAACTCTTGTTGGTAGAGAAAGTATAAGCAGCAGGAGGAAATTGCAGCAAAAGTGAGCAAAGGTGTGAACAATTTTGCAACTTGTCCATCTTACTGTATATATAGCCTCTATCATTTCCTGTTTCAAATTCCAAAAATGCTTTACTTTTTCTTTTACTATTCATCACACTGAACATAAAAAAATGCCCATGTTCTGTTTTCCATTATTTTTGTGTTCAGGGCCCTGCAGCATGAAGTATAAGCTGGTAGAATTGTTTACTACTAATAAGAAAATTACATGGAATAATGGTAAGCAGACACACACACACAGAAACACACACACACACACACACACACAAACACACACACACACACACACACACAGTTGGATACCTTGGCTGTGCGACCATGCTCAAGACACTCTTGTAGGTCCAGCTTGTCATTTGCCATCGGTGCCAGAGGTCTGTAATTACAAACAAAAGCAAAATGAAAGAGGTGATGAAATACTAAGAACTATAAGGCCAGGGTTTTTACAGCAGTGACCCAAATACATTTAAGAACATGAAAGACTGCTGTAATAAGACACAGAATAATATTTGTGAAAGTTTTTCACAGTAAAACACATCAAGAAATGACAAAAAACAGAATGGACAATAAGGCCAACAGCTATTTTAAATAAATATATCTACATTACACTTTTTGTATAGTATTTGTGTATTTGGTTAAATGTATTAACCAATTTAAAAATATGGGTTTAGACTAATTTTATAGCCACCATATTTTTCGGCTAATTTCCTGGAAATGATAATTATCATTATTTCCTAATAACGAGCTCTAACTGGGCTCTTAAAGTAACTTCATTATGTAGCTCAGCTTCCTGGAAACATCAATAAAATGCACATTTTTAATCAGACAGAAAATGAGTCACACTGAGGTGCAGCCTGGGGAAATGATGTTCCAAAGTGTAACAGTTTCATAGTCATCATTAATTCGTAGCAGTTCCAACTTCTGAGATAATCATCATCAGTTATTTTTTTATTACTCTTTCCAGGAAACTCACATGGCATTTGATGCCAGCTTATGAACTTAAAAACACAAATATAATGAGCAAGCACATAGTAATTGTCATTTCCCTTTTACTTAGTATCAAACTACACAATCCTTTTTTAGATATGACTGTACTGTTTGTTACTGCATGTTACTACAATGGGCTGAAGATCTTCTGAGCTGCAGCAGTGACAGTGGTTGCTGCACGCTTGACAGTGCAAGATGAAACGTCCTGAAAAAAGCTGAAGAGTATGTCTGGATGAATGATCAGAAAGTAAAACTCATCATACAAAAATGTGTGTTTTTTGTTTGTATAAGTTACCTGGACATGCCTGGCAGGTTTCCCCAGAAATAGCGAGCGCGGTGGGCAGCAGACACCTCCTTGGCATCGATCATTACTGGGTTACACTACAGAGTAACAGCGGAGTTAACTATGTTTCATTCCACCTGACCATTGTCTGTCTAGTACTGAAAACATACTTGAAGTACCTAATTATTATTGATGCATTAATGTTTTCATCACTTTAATGTTGCAGCTTATAATTTTATGAACCTTGTCTGCTGTTTTGAAGATCATGAGTTATTTATTTGTTTTTTTTTTTGTCCTTTCGGCTGATCCCATGAGTTCATGGTCGCCACAGCTTATCATTGTCCACATCTTGATTTGGCATAGTTTTTACACCGGATGCCCTTCATGACGCAACCCTCCCCAATTTGTACCGGGCTTGGACTGGCACCGCACAGCTGGGGAGGGGAATGAGCTGTTAGGGGTACAGTGTCTTGCCCAGAGACACAACAAATGGCTGAGATCAGGGATCGAACCACTGACCCTGTGGTCCGTGGACGACTGCCTTACCAACTGAGCTACAGCCGCCCCCCCTGAAGAACATGTGTTATGATTCTAATAAGTATAAATTTGAATTGTCATATGATTATACTATAATTTGTAATATTAATCACATTCCAAAAAGTACTGTAGTAATCAAATAAATATAGTGGAGTACAGGTACGATATTGTACAGATGTAACCTACTTATCAGGTGAAATTTTGCAGACCACAGGAAGGCAGTAAACCATCTTGCGTATTTTCATTTTAGCAGCTTGAGGTGTGCAAGTCTTTATTTTAGCATCGGTCTGTGGTAACATTATAGCGTGAGCTGTATTTAGCTGATGCTAAAAACTGAGTTATGGGAATGTGGGAATTTGTTAGTTTGTACCTCTAAAAAGCGGGAGATGTCCCGTTTGTCACTGACTCCCATTGCAACCACATTCTCAAACAGCCAGAAAAATGGCCGCTCGTCTCCTGGTTTTGGTCGAGCCTCGTGGAGCAGACGGTAAAACTCGAAAAACAACCGCCCGGTTCCCTCTGTGGTAAAGATGGAGAAAGTTCAGCCTCCATAGTTCATCTCACACACAGATGAAACTTTTTTAAAACCTTACCGTAAAGACCTTTCCTTGCAGGGTTGACTATGGAGAGGTCATTGCAGGGGCTTCCTCCTATCACCAGGTCAAATGGTCCCCACTCTTCAATCTTTCAGACAAAACACAACATGAGTTCACTTCAGAACAGCAAAACAGCTATCAGGCATGTGAAAACAAATAGTCAAATGTCCACAGACCTTACGGACAATTACTTAGTCTGCCTTTAAAATCAAGAAGCAAAGACGAGACTTTCACTCACATGTTTGTGGGTCACGTTGCGAACATCTCCCACGTACATGATGCGTCCTTGGTGTCGAACCATGCCAACAGTGATGGAGTCTTCACATACCTCAGACGCCACGTACTTGTCGACCTGGATGCCCAAATCCTTCAGCACCAATAGTCCTGATTTCATACGTACATACAATTGTTACTTCAACTGTGGGAGCATCATCACTCATGTGGTCAATGTCTTCAGTTTAACACTGAGTCCTGTAAGAATTATTGTTCTCTAAACTGCACAACAGCCTCTCAAACGTAAGTAGTTTTGCTGTTAATAAAATGTTGGCTTTTTTTAAGCAAAATATTTGAAAATGTTACCTTGAACTGTGGGAACCTATGCTGGACATTTTTACCATTTATATTTAATACACTATACAGAGTAAACAAAAAACGATGAACCGAAAGAACAAGACTAGCAGCTTGCTGAGACTTACCTGCAATGACAATATTAACATGATAATACTTAGGAGGAGAGCATTTCCCTCAAAACCAAAAATGCGAACCTCAAGTTGGCACTGAAGGAATTTGAATTCTCCTTCTATAGATCATCAACACAATTTCACAACAATTCATCCAGTAGTAGATGAAATATTGCACCCACCGATCAACCAACATCTCCTATTACAGATTAATCAATAAAGAAAAGAATCATTAACTGCCATCGTACACACGTACCTGTGGCAATGCCGTCAAACAAAGAGAGGACTCTGATTGGCTGCCTCTTTTCTGCTGCAACTGGTGGATACAACTTTGCAGGCTCCTAAAGTAGAGTTGAAAGACATAAGGGACATCAGGTTAGCCTGATAATACATTCTGTGAAGAGAGCAGAAGCCTGTGCAGCTAATTACATATAAGCCCTATTTGTGTGGATGGACTTGTCATTTTAGATTCAGAATGATTGTTTTTTAGAAGATTAGTTTATGTCATTTTATTAAACAAACAGTTTAATGTTTAAAGGACATTTCTGTCTAAATATACTGAACTGTCCAGCAATTACTACACTTTTTCTGACTACTTTGTCATTCTTTTGTGTGTTTGTTGTGTTGCTGTCTAGTAGATATCTGGTTCCCCTCTGAGATGTAATAGTCTTACTTACAAATTCCTGTTCATGGTTGTTGGCAAAGAAGAGCTGTAGTCTGCAGGGCCAGTCATCGCGACGCCGCAGTAGCCCGTAGGTGCTACGTGGTCCACACATGTAACAGTTCCAGGGGTCTTCATTGATGGCTGCAACCGCTGAGCCGGCTCCTACCAACAGATCCACACACTCTACACAGAAACACCTGCACAAACACACACACACACACACACACACACACACACACACACACCATCAGATCTGTTTCTGTCAAACAACTTGCTACAGACACAAATGCATTGGCATGGTTGCTAATAATGTATTTGATATGCAGATCAGCAGATCACCTGGATGCAATAGAATATTTTGAACTCAAGTTAAAATCACACATGCTTTCACAAACCTGCTTAATGTCCGTCCGAATTTGTTTAGAACAAACCAAAAACGGCTGCTCGTCTGCACATGCCTAAACTGTCCTTTTAAATAGTGAAAAATAATTATCGGCTAAATAAAGCTGTTGATTAGACTTTGGCGCCTGCTGTACGTCAGGTTGATTGCTGGGTTTAAAAGCTTTTCATTTTCACAGAGTAGACAGGAAACACTGGCATCTAGTGCACTTTTGGGGTGAAATTCATTATTGTCACTCCTGATCTGTGCTGTGTTTGCCAGAATCAACTGTGTGCTCTGTATTTACATGATTAAATCTGTTTCACGTGAGTCGGCTGACTCAGTTGCCAATAAAGGGGAGCCATGCATCACATCACGCTTTGACTGTGATGGGTAAATTGTTTTAGTTAATGTGAAATCCAAAACCTTGTTCTGGCCACTACACAAAGAAACTGCAGCCATCCAGTGCCACATTCAACAGAGTAAATAGTACATCACTGACCTACAGCAGTTGTTGTTGCCACACATGAGCACTTCTCTGCCTCCACAGCAGATGGTGCAGTAGGACTGGTAGCCATCATCATCGTACTGGTAAGCACATTCCAGGAACGAGTTCTGCACAAAACAACAGAAAAGTAGTTATTTCCACTGTTATTAAATCATCTTTTTCTACTTCTGTGCATTTGCTTTAATTTTATTACTTTAGAAACAGTGACAATGTTTTAGTAACTTCCCCATGGGATACTGAAATATTTGTTGGTGCAATTCATCGTTTGGGTGTTTGGGAAAAATATTTCCCTAAATATTTTATGTCTATAGTTTCAACTTCAAAAATGTTACAATATGAAACCTTTCTCCTATGAGACTATTATTCCATAATAATAAGGGCAGGGGGCCCGTGGTGTAGAGCTTCTGAAGTCACTGTTCATATTTCTTGTTTGTAAGAATTTAGTTTGTGGTCATTTAGAGATAAAATTACCAAAACTAATTAAAAGTAATGAATGAAAATAATGAAAATAAATAATGAATGAATGTCTACTATACAGTATCTATGGAAAAGGTGCAAAATGTCCCAAAGCTCCCATAACATAAAATGAAATGACTGAAAACACATAAAAAAACGGCAAAAAGACACAAAACTTCCTAAAACAACCACAATTACCAACTAAAGACTCAAAACAAACGAGAGGGGGTGACGTGTTCATGCACAGGGGCTTATTTTGCCATGATCCATCCATCCATGGTCCAAGGTTTATCAGGGAGGTTTCTTACCTTGCAACCCTGGCACATTGCTCCTACAAACAGAGGATGCTCCAGAGAGACGTTGAGGCTTCCACACGAGATACAGATATCTAAAGAAACACGCACAGAAAGGTGTGCAAACTAAGTCTTCTACTGCTCTGGAGGAACAAATATCAATAATGTTTTGAATAATGATGATCATTAATGCTAATATAACGCTTACTACAAGGGGCAGGTAATAAAATATTTCTGCAAGCCAGTCTTTGGCTAACAGTGTCTTCCCTTAAAGAAGACACACTACAACTACTACATCAAGACTTTATATTGCAAGTAACAATAAGCCACAAACTAATTATTCTCAAAATGTTACCTTCAATGTTTCTGGTCTTCTTTTTGATCTCATATATTAGTCTCTCTAGAACAAAACATACATAAAAGCATGAACATTTTGAATATGCATACAAGCAGACAATTCATAGATAGATAAATAATTTGTACAAACAATATGTAGTCAATATCTTCATTCAGCTCCAAATGTAAATGCTGTAATAATAATAATAATAATAATAATAATAAAACTGTCCTTATTTTGAGGTTTATGACATTTTTTTCTCACATTATATTATTATTTCTCTGTAGGAATAATAAATGGAATAACGTCAACAGTAAGAAAAATATATGGACTTGAATGTAAGCAGGCAATATGAAAATAAGGTTTCTGACGGCAGTATAATAAGTCTGTTTGTCATGAAGTGGGAAACACATTTTGAAAAATAATTTCATAAACGATATATCAAAGATTATTTCTCTTGATTTGAAGCTCTAACATGCTTGTCCTTCTGCAGAAAGCTTCTAAGCTAATGACCTAAATAGTTGTAGATTAATTTTGAGTGTAAAATGTGTTTGGGTGTTTACCTCTGGTCCCCTCATCTATCACCTCTCTGATCTTTGCTTTCTCGGCTGAGTTCTTGCGAGGTTTCTTTGCAGGTGGAGGCGTGTATGCCGCCTCAGGCTCTGCCCACATTTCTGAGTACACCTCCTTGTATGGATTCTGTTCCTCTGTGGAGCAAAGATATTAAATGATAACAGTTTATAGTAGTAACCAACAAAAACAGTCCAGTTTGCAAAGCAATGACTTGTTAAGGTCTGCTTTAAACTTTATCAAAGAGTTTTATTTTCTTCCTCAAGCTGTTTTTTTCTACAAAAACAACACCATGAATAATCTTAAGGAAAGTCTCTGTTAACCCCCCGCACCTTTGAGTATGGCTGTGTGAACTGAAGCCACAGTACGGCTAATGTATTTCTTATTTACTTTTCTTATTTTACTTTATTGATCCTCTAAAATGGAAGAGTGTGCCCAATTTTTTGGCTACTACGAGGAATATTACTGGCCCCCCATGTGATCATTAGATGAATAAAACATTTTACAATGAGTTTTGTGCCACAGACGGGTTTTTTGAGCCCTCAAAGAATTATATACAGTGTGTGTTTTAGACATTTATCCAGATGAATAACACATCAACAAATGTGTGTATACCCTCTCCGGGGTCCAGTGATTGTGGACCATTGGGTAGAAAGCCTGTCATAGCCCACTCTATCATCTGCCTGGTCTGGATTTCCACGCCATCGGCATCGTCACTGGCATCACAGGAAGGCACTGGCCTCCCCGCCCGCACA
Organism: Channa argus; assembly: GCF_033026475.1. Taxonomy (NCBI): domain Eukaryota; kingdom Metazoa; phylum Chordata; class Actinopteri; order Anabantiformes; family Channidae; genus Channa; species Channa argus. Next base: position 5,142,207 of record NC_090213.1, on the reverse strand, counting down.
CTGGCCACCTAAACACAAAGCAAGCAGAGACACACACCGATCAGCCACTACATTAACCCAACCTGGTTCATACAAAAAATATTTGTTTTTTCACAAAAAATATGATGAATATTTATTATGATATGATAATTGCTGATGTATCATTATGGGTGTCAGCACATAAAGTGGTTAAAATCAGCTCCATATTTACCAACAGTGAATTTTGACTTAGCTTATTTTTATTAGCTACGGTACATTTTGCCATTATCACCATCATAAGCATTTTGTAAAACACACAGTTCTCTTAATAGAGTACTTTCCCTTGAGTACCAGATTTAAAGTGGTATTTGTGGAGAATCTTTTTAGGTGCAATAGTTGCACTTGTATTGAAGTATTGGGTTTGTGCACTTCTACCAGCTCTGCACACAGTGTGTCACACTTTGCTGCGTATGAGGCTGTGTAGATGCAGACCGCTCAGACTGGCCACACTGTCCTTTATTACTTTACTCAGACCACCAGTGTTAATGTTATGGCTAAACTGTGGATATACATTACACATACAATTAGTTTAAGTTATGAGTGTGATCAATAATGTTTTAAAGCTTAATCACAGCTAGGGGATCACAAACTGATGTAAATTTATCTTTGAGGTAGCTCACTCAAGTTCAAACACACTAATGGGGAATAATTTGCACTTATAGCACTTTTTTTCTTTATTGCTACCCAAAGCACTTTACACTGCTTGTCCTACACCCATTTAAATTCACAATCACACACTCACACTCGCACACCAACGAGAGAGCTGCTATGCAGCAGGCCTGGACTCACCAGGAGCAACTAATGTGGGGGTTCAGTGACTTGCTCAAGGATACAATATTTTAATTATGGCTGTGCAATCCAACTTAAGGGTTGCCAATGAATGCGTAAGTGACAGAGACTTTTAGTAAATAAAACTAATTATAAAGAATTATTACACTTAAAAATATGACCTTGAACTAATGTGCCCACATGTTAACACTTATAAATTGTAGGCAGAGCTAGTTGAGAACAACACCTCCACAAATGCAAAATACCAATGTTATGTAAGAAAAGAATGAGTAAAATATGACCTTTAGACTTGTGTATATTTATGTTTCGGTCTTTATTTTATTGTATCTGCTGATTTTATCCGGAGAGATTTAAAGTAAGTGGAAAAACAGAAACCATTGGTTTACTGTCAGAAAGTGACATAAAAACCACACACTCCCTCACATTAGAACATTGTTTGAACATTGTGAGCATTACCTGCAAAGCCTCAAAGATGGCTTTCCGGTACATGGACTGTTTGTTGTAAGTGGGCTGGTGGAAGGCAGATGAGAAAGAGCTCAGGGGCATCAGCTTCTCCACACAAACCTGCAAATTAAAGAAATTATAATGAATATATCTATTAGATCCTCTTTGGTCTTCAAAATTAGAAGAGAAAAGGGGAAAAGATGTTAAAATGAATTCTCAAAAAGCCTTGATTATAGAGATTTGGATCTGTATGATTTGTTAGGGGAAATATGGCCAATTATTATCAAAATGGAAAATATTACACACAAGTCAGTATCAGATATGGATATTTCACTACAACAAACCAGTATCAGAAGGAGAACAACATGAAGCCAATGGTCAGCTGCTTACCACAGAGAATTTGCAGTCTCCAAACCACATGACCCAGCGAGTGCCATCAGCAGCTCGACTCCGACCGCTCATCCACCAGGACACGATCCTGCCAGGCCACCATGAGAAACCTCGCAGCTTCCCAAACACCAGGGTACCAATGCCAAAGCCCCGGCCGTCCTGTTAGCGCACACACAGAAAATAAAGGTAAATATTTAGACAGCACAGGTTGTAATATGATAAGAGTCCACACCTGTTTTGTACAAACTGTGTGATGAGTGGTGTGCGATGTGCGTTTTCATTAGAAAAGTCAGTTTCAACAGCGCATCAATTTCTAAAAGATTACCAGACTTTAAATTAGCAGGAAGACCAAAAACTGGATAAAAACTGTATTTTCTCAGCTCCAGTCCCATGTTGTCTCTTATTTGCTTTAAACTGAAAAGCTGACTGAGGTACGTTATTATGAGAGATGTGATAATTCAAAATGAAGGTGAGAGAGATACGAAATCTACAAGGGGGTTGTCAACATTGTGACTCTTTTCAGTCTTTTTTAAATTGTTTGTCTCCGGGGGCCCGATGACACCTTGGGCATGTGGGTATGTGCATGTGCCTGATAGACCACCCAGTAATCTATCCATGCTGTACAGCCATGCTGGCTGAACTTATTAGTCACTCCATTGGCCATTTCTTGTCTGGCTGTGCTGTAAACCATATTTCACAGAGAACAAGGACATTCCACGATTAAAAAGATGCATAATATGATTAGGATTTAAAACTATTTCTGTTTTTAGGGAAGTAACTCCAGAACAGCTGCTAATGAATGTTTTGGCGAGGACATGCTCCAACATCTGTAGCACATACAGTAACCACTGGCTGATGTACCTGGTATTCAATCTCACTCGGGGTGGGCTGGTCTCCCCTGGCAACTGGCTCCGGCGTCACGGCAACTGTGGGCGAGGCGGGGTCTGTGTGTTGTGAAGGGGGCTGAGGGGCTGGACTGGCCGGGTCCTCCTCCTTCTGGAAGTCAGCCTCTGATAGGTCATCCATGATGTTCATCTCTGCCTCTCTGTAAGCCCTTTGCTCTGCCTGTTAGAGAAACAAGCAAACACACCATAAAGTAGCGATCAAACTGCAATAATTGATTCTTTTTTCATGATGGACTAACACAAAGTGACTTTGTGTGGAGTTTCTTTCTTTGTTGGGGAGATATTTCCTTATCTGATTCAAAAGTCTAAGGACAGAGGGTGTCACTGTTGTGCAGACTGTAAAGACTGTAAGGGCTTTTATAAACCTGATTTCATAAATACAAATAAAAACAAAATGAATTTTCCTGTCATTCAAAATAATAAATATATATCCTGTATTTTGGGAACTTTCATAGCCTTTTACAAGGCTAACAAAATTCCTTGGTAGGCTACAAACTTTAACCTAGTGTTAAGATTTACCACTAACAAGTCCTCGTGATTCACCATTTAAGGCTGAGTTTTTATCAGAGTTTCCTTCGGGGAAAACGCCTCCATGCATATAGCCTCCTCCACTAGTGCTGACACGATTAGATAATGGATTACTCATACAAATACTCATACAAAGTAAAAATACACATCCTTCGCAAGAGCTGTTCAGAAATGAATGTTTTTTCCCTTTGCAGTTTAAGTAATTTTGGGGACAATTTTACTCTTTAATTGTATAGTTGACCAAGAGAGATATGGAGAATAATACACAATAAACTTACAGAAAAGCAGATCATTTGATTAAAATTTAGTTTTTACATTTTTATAAAAATAAACTCCTCCGACGCATTTTTAAAATAAATGCAAGTCATAATAGTAGATCATCTTCTCTTTTCTGTGTAGGAGAAGATGCTTTCGTCAATATATTTTTTTAACTGTTAGATCAAGTATAGACCAGAACACCAACAAGAGACATCTACACACTGGCCCCAAACCTGAAAACAATCACCAAGGATTGACAATAGTTGTTATTATATATTAGACATGTTGAATATCTTCTGTCTCTGGCTGATTTTGTTTTGTGCATGTTTTATGTACAGATGTGGACTATTATAGGATGTGCTAATTACAGGAGACATTTGAAACACTAAATTCCATTAGACACAGTCCATAACATGCTCAATTTGAATAGGACCTGTAAACTTATAATAACAAGAAAGTTTTTTCACGATGAACTATTTTTCATAGCCCTTTTTTATTGCCCCAGGTACAATTTATTTACACATTTGTTTGTAAACTGTCCCTTTGTAAATAAAGTATTTTTAAAGAGCTATTTATTTAGTCCAATATTCTGGTTTCAATTAAAGTACTAAAGTTTACACAACTATTAACAGACAACCAGACCACTACATGTCTTAGTTGTTGATCAATTCTGACTGTCCAGCTGAGGAAATCTTTCTCTCATTTGTTTTCCCCACAATTTGCTAATTTATCATATACATTTTGTTTAATTCTTACAAGCAAACTCCTACAAGCAAACACTCAATAGCTGATGTTTTATGTGGGTCTTTCCAAGTGATGTGGCCACTGCTCTAGATCAAGGCCTTAGTGCCCCCAAGCTGTAGGAACAATCCTTTAATTGTTCCTCTAAACAGGAAGCGAGTAGGGAGAAAGGGTGTGGCGAGGAGGGAGTTCAATGGGTTCAGCTCAGGAAAGACAGACAGAAGGAGAGAGTAAATAGGATTATATTATAAAATGAGGAGTACAATGCAAACAGAAAGAAAGTGGAGCATGTTTGATAGGAGAGAGAAAGACAGAGAGAGGACACAGAAACACAGGAAGCTGTGCATGAGTTAACAAAGTTTGTGAGACTATATAAACCTCAATGTTGTTCGGCTTAGAGACAGTGGCACTGAAGAAAAGACAGGAGGCAGAGCTGGAGGTAGCAGAGCTTAAGATGTTGAGGTTCTCTTTGGGAGTGATGAGGATGGACAGGATCAGGAATGAAGACATCAGAGGGACAGCTCATATTAGATGTGTTGGAGATAAAAGTCAGAGAGGCCAGATTGAGGTGGTTTGGACATGTTCAGAGGAGAAACTGTGAATATATCTGTAGAAGGATGCTGAGGTTGGAGCTGCCAGGCAGGAGGTCTAGAGGAAGACCAAAGAGGAGATTTATGGATGTAGTGAGGGAGGACATGAATGTGTAAGACTATATAAACCTGCAACAAGAGATGTTTTGGCTGCATGGCGACAGTAGAAACAAGCTCTATACACAACATATGACCAATCTAAAAGGTGTCATGGTGCAAACTGTTAGCAAACCTTTTTTACGCACAGTGAATAAAATAAAAAAAAAACATATTAATTTCGGAGTCCACTGGTCCCTCACATTTTAGCTGTTTGAGGCTAAACTCTGTTCAACATCTAGGGTCTATCAGGTAACAAACCATGGGATTTTAGAGCATTTTGACTTTAAAAGAGCTGCCTGCTGCTTTTGAAAATGTTAGAGATGTGAGAGTGAACCATAACAGACATAGAGCAGAACAGAACTGATTCTGGTGACAATTCCCAATTTCCCTTTAATTTTACTGCATTTGAATATGCTAATGTGTTACTGTCCATAACGTAAATCAACGTTAACTTTATTGCTCACACAACATTAGATCCATGTCTGATTGTCCTGGAAGAGGTATGTCTACTCTGTTCCTCCTCATGAGGTTTATTTCATTTTCTCTGTTAAATGTTTAATAACCTGCAATTTGTGGAAGTGGTTTCCATATATAAAATGATTGCTATGAGCAATCGAGGGAGTAAGGACAGTGGATGCTGTAGAGTCTGTGAAGCCATGGGGCAAGATTAGGATTTGGGATTTTTGGTTTGATCCACAGTTTATATAAAAACACTAATAAGAGCAGCTATTCTATTAGCAACTGCTGTACCACAGTGACTATTTTAACCACACTATAGCAAGTTTACGAAAGCTTTTATAACCCTTGTGAATATTCTTTGGCAACATTAACATGCACAATCAGAAGTTTGTGGGCCTAAAATGTTGGGATGTGCTTAAAACAACATGTTTGTAAGACATTTCTTATGAACCTATCTGAAGTCAGAAGAAACTTTGGGAGGCCTATGTAGAAATAGTCAGTGATCAAAGAAGCCAACTTAAAAATAATCATAACCTCACTGGTTACTACACTCACTGTGGCCCAGATGTAAAATCCCACGACTCCTTAGAGCATTTCCATGACCTAAAACATTCTTCCTTTTTGGTTTTTAACACTGGAGAGAACAACTTGGCTTCTCCCCTATAGCTTCAGTAGACAACCACAATGTAATGTAGTGAGTCAAAGAAGTTGCGTAAAAAATGTATGCTGAATTTGTCCAGAAAAGGAAAAAAGAGAATGTAACAAGGGGATGAAAGTGGGAGGGATGACAACATAAATTAAAGTGGAAGAGACGGTAAAAGTGATTGTCAGGTCATTACAGTTCTGCCTTCAGTTTGGCCTTGAGGTGAGAAGGTCCCTCTTCCCCAGCTCCCGTTGACCTCTACGCTCATAAAATCCTAATCAGCCTGTTACACGGATCACTGACAGACCACTCACACACACACACACACACAAACACTGGCTTCTAAAAAATATAAAACAAAACGTGTTTCTTTACCTTCTGCAAAAAAGTAGCAGTATGTGCTAAATCTATACTGCACACAAATTAATGTGTAGTATCTAAAATGTTCACACTGCACACATAACCAAATAGAGGAGTCCAACTACACCGGATGCATAATGCCCTGCGATTTGTATGAATGTGATGCGATGAACACAGTGCAATGCACAAAAGAAATAAAAGCTAGCTGCTCACAGCTGGAGTAAAATTACTCAGTCCAACAAAGATTATCCACCCATCCATACATCCATCCATTAACTGTACCACTTATCCTGTCAAGGTTCGCCGGGGGATGGAGCCTCATGTCATTGGGTGAGGCACGTTACACCCTGGATAGTTTTCCTGTCTATCTCTGGACCAATGCAGAGAGACATTCACATACAACCATTCACACCTACGAGCAGTCTAGCGTCACCAGTTAACCTAACATGCTTGTCTGTGGACTGTGGGAGGACACTGGAATAACCGAAAGAAACCCATGCATGTACAGGGAGAACATGCAAACTGCTGACAGGTAGATTTGAACTGAGACAATCTTGCAGTGAGGAAGTGATGCTAACAACTCCCCCAATGTGGCAAAAATGTTAGAAATCAAAAATCTTTGGAATTGTATCGGTATGAAAAGAAAGACATGTGCTGTCTATTTGATATGCGTTATTAGTGTGTTGTGTTTTTCTTACGGTAAGATTTATGATGTTCCTGTTGATACTTTTAATTAGTACTTTTTAGCATTAGCAGTAAAATTACTATGTGTTCCAAGATGTCATGCAAAATTTGTTTAGCTTCCACATTCTCTCATCTCATGTTGTAGTGATTCCTGTCAGCATCTGGACCAGATCATCTCAAAGAGTTGGACCCAAATCTTGTTGCAAAGATCTCGGCCAAAATCCTGCATTTAACCGATTGAAACTGTGTTTGTTGCCTGGCAACTGAGCTGATTGAACCATCCATCAGGAAGCTTTTTTGGCTTTCAGAGATGAGTCACTGAAGACAGATAAGTTTCAACTAATCTGCTCTGTTTTCTGAGTAAGCTCCACAGAACAAAGTGAGGGGTCAGCTTCATGCAAAAAAAGGCTAAAGAGCTTCTACATAATTTGTTAAGTAAAATACTTCTGACACCACATAAAGTGCAATTTAATGCCTTTCTCACAGTCATGTTGACCAAAGTGTAAAAACAGTAAGGCCCCGACTGGTTTTCCACTTTTGATGCACTTTGTAAGAATATTTAATAAGTATGTAAGTCATAATTTTTAATAAACACACCCTGGACTTGTAAAAGCAGAAGGAATGGGTGGCTGAATTGATAACCAATGCCCATAGTCACTAAAACCAAAAATGAATTGCATCTACTCACAGGAAACCTCTGTGTTCCGCGAGCCTGAATTAGTTTGTTCATCTGTGCTGTAGACCTCTGATGTTCACAAATACATCACCAAGACACAGTGCTCTAATCGGTGACACTGTGGTATCATTCCGAACGCATGGTCGAGATTTTCTTTTAAGATGTATATTGTAGCTTTAAATTATAGTTTTGCAAAAGTTTTTACACTGTAATTTGTACATAAAACGTTTCTCTAATTTGCATTTAACTGCTGCACAGCAAACAGACAAGCTTAGTGACTGTTTCATTGTAAGGTCATTTATTTAAAGTGGAAACTCAAAATGGGAGGTGGGGAGCAGAGGAGCAGTTGTGCACATGGGGCAGCAGCGGCTGAATAAGGGTGGGTGTGTGGGGGATGTGACCGTGAGACACAAACACATGTCGGGGTTTTTTTCCTATTTTTTTAACGCATTGATCAGGAGCAATTACTCACAAATGGCCATTTTCAAATCAACCAAACGTGTGGATTTTGTTGGAAAAACAATCTGTATGGCTGTCACATACTAACACGGCCCACCTGGACCCCAGACTCTAGTTTGCCAAATACAGATGAACCTTCACCTTTCATCATTAACTTTACATACATCTATAATTTAATGCTACCAAATTCACTTTCGAAACAATTGCTCATGTTTGGTTGTAAATAAAATTTAAAAAACCTGAATGTCAACCACGTGTGCCCCACAGAACTGGGAGTCATGATGGTATGATGTCATTATGAAGCTGTGTGAAAGTGGTCTTTGGAACAGTGTGGTATTGTCACAAAAAGTTCAACCATGGACATGCCGTGGGTCTCATGTGAGGGACAAATCAAAGCAGGAGGGGGCAGAAAGGAGATTGTAATGTTGTGAGTTACCACTTTGAACTCTGCTAAACCTCTTGGCCTGGTCAGTGTTTTCACCATCAGTGCCTCCACTCTGACCTCTGACCCCTCACCCCGTGACCTAATCAATGAGCCTTTTCTTATACTACAGCTTTTTCAAGACCATGACCGACCCTGACCTCATGTTGAACCCGACATTGCTCAACACACACACACTCTACAGTTTTAAATAAGCAGTAAAGATGACTCTATTTCACAGTGTTGATAGGCAGCACATCGAGAACAGGCTCCTTCTTTGGCATCGATTGCAGTTGTGGAACGTTTTAACATACACAATGAGTGCTTTTCTGTGAAACTATCCTCAAGCCTCTTATAACAGAATAGACCTAACATCTGTCTGATGGCTGTTTAAATAACACAGTGTTTGACCAGATTGAAGCTCAATAGTTTGGAGACTTGGTGTTGTAGTTTTACGTAATTTTAACCCAACAGTGAAATGTGCTGGTGATTTGATGTTATTTTGTAATTATTAGCATGTGTGGAGCATATTTCTGTCGAGTGCAACAGAAGAAAATGTTAATCCACATGTTAAGCTGTTAAACCCATCCATATCCTGTGAAAAAACAACTGAGGGTTTTAAATAAAATAAAACATAACCAAAACAAACAAATGAGCACAACTTTTTACCAGTTGGTTGAAATAATTTGACAGGGTGGTGCAGTTTTCCAATTATTAACTCATAAGAGCCCAAACATTTACAGACTAGAGTGTTATGAGAAGCTGCATAATGTTACAGTACACCATAAATGTTTTGCACATTTTTTAGTACTGATTACTTTTTGTACAGCTACATTTTTTTTAAACTTCTGGCATGATGTGGACAAACTTTAAAAGGTTGGGGTTGGTGTTCACAGGACACCATACAATAGATCCATTTAAATGCTTTTCAGGTCAGTGGAAGAGGTGCAATTATTTCAAACTGTTGATTTAGGTCCTTATTACCTAAGTTACCAGAAAATAAAAAAAAATGATCTCTGTTAGGTCTTGTCAAACTCTTTAACACGTGTTTCTCTTTTACATGGAAAAAAATTAATCAGCACTTGACTTCTTCCAAAAGAAACACCCACTGTACTTACAACATAAAACTAAACTTACCATGCAATAAGTTGCTGGTGACACAATCAGGGTATCACTTCCTATTTTTATATAGAAAAAATAATTTCCACACACAGACACGTACACACAGTTACATACTTTGCAACACTTGCACACAGTGGAACTGAAAAAAATGTAAATGACTTACAGACAGCACATGGCAGCTCTGCAACTGCAACCCTTCCTCCCTGGGTCTCTTTCTCTCCGTCATTTTCTTCATCTATCTCTTCTATCAATCTCTCACCTCCTCCACCCAATACTTCTACACTTTTCTCTCCGTGAGTCTCCTCTGCTTTACTCAAGCCCTCATGTCTTCTTTACCCATTCTCTCTCCCTCTCTGCTGATTGGCCCACAGTGAAGTGTGTGATTTATTGTCTCCTTTACCAAACACATGTTTTGGTAAATTTTCACACACACACATGCACACTGACACACACACACACACACAAATCTAGGTTAGTGTTTGTGTGTATGTAAGGTGTGTACATGCACTAAGGTGAAAGGTTGGGTAAACCACTGGACTTCACATTCTAACACAAATGGACTTTGCAGAGCTACTGTAGCGTTAAATACATTTAAAGCTGAAAATTTGGGACAATGACTGCGATGATGCATAGTCACAATTTAGATATAATATCGCCTTTATAAATAGGTTTCAGATAAGAAATTAGAAAACAGGTGTTTATTCATACATCCAGAAGACATGAAACATTAACTTCGTTTTGAAGTTATAGCTCCAATAGTGGAAAGAAGTTTTCTCTGACTCTCACCTACAGCTTGGTCAACTAAACAGCACCTTCCTACCTGAGTTCACACATCCAGATCTACAATCCCTAAAATCACAGCCTCTGGTGATTCCTACACCACACAGCAAAAGATCAAATTAAAAATCATTTAAAAATAGCTGATCTTCCATCTTGCAAATATTATGATGTGTAAAGTCAGAAAGAGGGTAACAAGTGAACAGCACAATGAATTAGATGAAGGAAAGTCAATGCTATGTTAGTTTAGACAATACTACAAGAGATAAGTAAAAACTGAAAATCACAACATATGGTGAATATGATCCATCCTTCTGTACCTTGTCCTTTAGACATTCTTCTACTTGACAAAACAAATAAGGCGTAGAAAATTCTGAAAGGCATACAACTAAAACTATCATGAGAATATTTCCAACACAACTTCCAAATGGCACAACCTTATTCCACAGTACAACCTCTACAACCAGTTTTCTGATCTACTATCAGCAGGACCAGATTTATTTTAGGAACATTTTAGAAACAACTCAAGTAAAGTAGAACGAACAAAAAGTGTTTTGAATTTGTAAGAGAACAAACAATTAAGGCTGAGACACAGGGGATATTAATGCCTGCTTAAATGTAAAAAACAGCAAATGTGCAGGTCAATTTAGTTTGTGTAAAATAAATTGAACAAAGATTTTTGTTTGCAATAAATCAAATTTTTCTTGTGTAATAAGATAATAATCATAATAACGTCTCTTTAAAATCTAATTTGTGTTCATACAAAAAACATCCATAACAAAACACTCACTGTCAGTTTGTGGCAGTAGTGAGCAAACAAACATAGCAGCTCGTGTACAGAAACTACTAGCTTCTCTAAAAAAAAAACCAACAAGCTTTTAAATATCCAAAACAATCAGCTTTTCCAAGTATTTCACGAGCAAATAAATTCATTCAACACCTCAAGGCCTAGAAATGCATTGTGGTCTCTAACCTCCTCACTCACGAGGGGACTGTGGCTGAGTTGATAAAGTAGTCGCCCACAAACGACAACGTCAGTGATGCGACTCTCGCTTCCTCCTGCCCAGATGTTGAAGTGTCCTTGGGCCAAGTTGCCTTTGGCGTGTCATTACTCATAAGTCGCTTTGGATAAAAGCATCTGCAAACTGACTAATTGTAACACTGTGTTTGGCTGAGTTTTTAGAGGTGAAAACAAGGTCACAGTTAAGTGTGTGTGCAACATGTGACTTGTTAGATTTAATCAGAACAAAATCAGGTTAAAGCATGGATGAAAAAAGTAGTACACTTTAATATATACAGTGCACTACACCCCCACACAGTGTTTATTTTCTTGACTGTAACTTTAGAGGAGAAGTGAGAAGACGCCAGATTTATTTTTTTATCTCAAAATGGAAAAGAGTTAGCAGAGTTACCGGGTTTCCTTCAGACAGCAGTGAGATGGGATATTGATGGTGCTGTTAACAGCTGGCTGCAGTTCAAGTGACTGACAGAGCAAATACACACAGACTCGCAGGCAGAAATCTGGAACTGGTTAACCTCTGTCTCTGTCGCTGATTTCTCCACATTTTCTCTTTCACTGTCTGTTTCACACTTTTACTCGGTTTTCCTTTCTCTTTTTTTACATCCTCACATTTGTCATCTACTGCTTCATTTGTGGCTATACATCCCTATTTACTTCTCTTTAATTTCCCTCTTCTCTAGTTCCCTTATTTCCTTGGCACTTTCCAGTTCGCCTGTTTCCTTACATTTCCTTTCCTTCTATTGTTCTGTATGTTTCTCTTTTCCACTTATGCTGTAGCATTTGTGCTTTGCCTTTTCACTCCTTCAATCCTTCTCTTATATTCTTTTCTCTAATCTTAGTGTAAAGTAAATAAATTCATCTACTCAAGTATCATACATGCATTTCCATTTCCTGCTAATTTCTACTCTCTTTGAGTTTAATTAGGAGGACAGGTACATATACTTGGCTGCTATGGATACTAGGTTACTAACTGCAAACTCTTTATAAAATAATTAAAGCTAACTCCATCTTAAGCAGCTACAATGAATTAGTGTCGCTCCGTCTCAAGTTTACCAATTCAACTTTAAAAAACACAAATAAAAATGCAGCCACATACGAAAACACCCTTGGACAAGACACAGGAAGGGGGGAGTTGTACTTTCTCAGAATATTTCATACTTTCACAACACTGAGGACTAAGTGGTTAATTTTGCAAACGGTTTCCTAAATTTGTTTTTTTGATCTTGTTGCTTCTCGCCTATATTCACCTTACTGTTAATTTCCTTTTAAAATTTCCGTTCTTTTTTAAAATAAAGATGAAGCATAAGAGAACAGCTTAAGTTTTTGTCTCAGATTCTTTCAGCACACATCACTTATAGCTTGGAGAGTAGGTGATGAGACACTAGTGTTAGTATGAAGCTTGTGTAGACAGGAAATCACACATGCTCAACCTCTCTGTAACTTTCCCTTTCTCCATCTGTAACATGCAAATGCAGTAGTCAGATAACAAGCTGGTATCATATTGACCAACTACAATATGCCTGTGTTTACATATGGTGTAGTTATGCTTGAATTTTGTGTTTGTTTCGTAACCCATGCTCTTTGATATATTGTTTCAACAGTATATGCAAAAATCACCCAACTCGAGCAAAAGAGAAAATTACATCTTTAGATTAGGAGGAAGCACCATCCTTCAAATGCAAGACTAAACCCATTCAATATTTCAGTCTGTCCAGGAACTCGCAATGTTGTGATCACGACAATTAATTCAACCAATCCCCTATGAATTCGGTGTGACTTTGCAAATTAAAAAAATCCTAAAAACAAATAAAGGGTGAAAACTTCTAAAGAGAGTGGCTCTTATCTACACACACTGTATATTGTTAACGTTGTTTGATTAAAAAGATTGGAGATCAATGTTGTGCTCTTAGATGAAGTACTGGGAGAGTAAAGGAATATCACACATAGTGTAGTGGATTACTTTCTGCATGGGTAACTAAGTAAGGTAAGATATTACTTTAATTTTTTCAACAGTAACAAGTAATGTTACAGTATTAATTTTTTGAGTGATGACCTCATCAACGGTCTTGACACATATCACACAGATTTTAAGTGCTTATCAAACTACATAACGTTGAGCTCTGTCTATCAGTCATCACCTATTTCACTCTCATTTTCTCACACACACTTTGCTTCGCTTCTCACACTCTCACATCACAAGTGTTCCAGCCAACCAGGCTGTCTGTCAATAAGACAGAAAGACTTTTCTATCTCTCATGACCACACACATCCTGTCCTTTTTAGTTTTCTCACTTTTAACAGCATCTCTGAGTTACACTAAAGCATAGCAGCAAATAATTTCCCCTGTGATAAAATAGAGCACCGGTGCCAGATATTATTACACATGTGCATAAATTCAAAAACTGACATGCTAAAATGGATATGAGTGTAGCCCTGCATGTTGTAAACAACAATTTCGACAAAACAGTTGCCTATATATGCATCCATCAACATTATTATCGAACATTTGGAGTCATTCTGAATCTGAATCCAACATTTATTCTCTTTTATCTCTGTTTTTGGTCTTCTCCATCTCCATAGAACATACACACTAGTGACAAGTTAAAGGGAAAAACAAACCAGGGAAAACGTCCAGCTGTTGCAGCCAGAATTGTATCAATGTGCCTTATTTATTCTACAAGTATTCTTCAAGTCTGGCACTCAAACGTTTTTTCCAAATGATTGTTTTGATGATAGCGGTGGAGAGCGCTATCTAACATGTCCAAAGGCCAAAAGGCCATGGCATCATTTTCATGATCATCAAACCACTGAGAGACCCCTCGCTCCCTATAGATTGGAGCAATGTTGTCCCCTCGATACATCGGAATCAACATGGTGCTGGTTTGGCTTTTTATACATGCCGCAGAGCAAGACCTCTCCTGGACAAAACATGTCAACAGCTTGGTGATAAAGGCAAGCTAGCATCTTCATCACCTACATCTGGTCTGAAAGTTGCTGGGGATTTTCTACACTGGGTCTGCAGAGAGCCTTGTCAGAGGGAGCATTAGCACCCTGTGACATGCTCACAGTTACCACAGCCCACGAAAGAATGACACTGTCAAGTTACTAACCTTGAGAGAAAATGTGAATTTTTTTTATATTATATCACTCACAAACATAAACATGTCCACTATACCCATATACATACAAATACTCACGTGCATCCTCTACTGCATGCACATAACACTGTATAGGGTTGCTGTATTTGCACGTCCCCTTTCCTCTACAGCAGGGGTAGTCAATTATGATTTAAGGAGGTCTGGATAGAGAAAATTTCCTCATGCACAGGTCTGCATTACCATGGTGTTTAAGTTGCTTTATAATTTAGTTATACATTACAATTAATTTATATACATATATTTATACCATTTTCTTTGTATCAACATCTGGACTGTGTGAAGTCAACAACTCAAACCAAACAAAGGAACATATAATTCAATGCCATTTTATCAATACTTATTTTCTGTGAAACTCTGGACTCTGCAGGGCAATATAAAATAATTAATAATAAATACAATTATAAAAAAATATTAATAATAGTAAAAGCACGCGACTCTGAGGGAAAATTTGTTAGCGAGCTGTTAGCCAGGAAATGAATGTGTCAAAACGTTAATTGATCCATCGTTTCACATTACCACTTTTAACCACTACCACCATCTCAGAGCAGGTGAGACACAGCAGTTTCGAGTTTCCTATGTATGTCCATTCTGGATTACAAGCCCGGTTTTCTGTGTCCACCTTCCGCTGTTTAGCACAAGGCATGACACACTGACCTACAATTTTGCCGCTTTCCTTTGACTTGTTTTGTCACTTATATTTACTTACTTATATTTTTCTCTCCCTGTCACTGTCACTGTTTTCACGAATGCATGTAATCTCCGCCAAAACTGAATAAAAACTCAACGAAATGTCGGTTACAGCTCCAGGTCCAGACAGGATGGAGTATGGGTCTGGTCCCGGACCACGGTCCACCTATTGATGACCCCTGCTCTATAGACTATAGTCTAATTTTTTCTTATGTCAGTATTGTATTGTATTGTTATTATGTGTCACGTACGTCTTTATTTCATTGTTTGTTATTCCTCATTTTTAGAAGCTGAATTCTTCACTGTTATCACCAGCTTGTGAATAACTTTGCTTTACATAATTTCTGCTTAATACATTGTATTTGTGTACTTGTTTTTACTTTTCTTGCTTCTATTGATGTAGACCTCAGGAAGCCCTGTGACCACATTTTATGGAAGCTAATGGGAATCTAAATGAAGAATAAAGAAAAATCAGCAGCCTCAGAGCAGTAAGACTGAACCAAACAGTTAAGCTTTGGGTCGCTTTGGACTAGAAAAAAATTAAAATAAAGAGCCAGAAACTGGCATTGGCTGATCTCTACTATTATGGAGCAGTGTAAAAGTGGTTATCACTGCTGCCTCTTAACTTGAAAGACACGGGTTTGATAACCCTTTTGTGGAGCTGTGGTGCTGCTGTGCTTGCCTGTTAAAGTGCTGAAGTATAACATTTGTGCACTTTAGGGCGATGTAAAAATCAACCAAAGGTCAAATCCCCTGTATAGATAAATATATATAGAATGAGAAGTCGATGTAGCCACATAAAGGGAAAGCCCCACTTTCACTTTTAACTGCACTTCAAGTGTTGAATAAATGTCAATTTTAAAAAGGTGAATAATTGAAAGAATACAGTTCATCTTTCGCCTGGTAACTGTCTGTGTCTGTGTGTGTGTGTGTGTGTGTGTGTGTGTGTGTGTGTGTGTGTGTGTGTGTGTAGGAGAGGGAAGTCCACTCCCTTCTAGTGTAAACACACTCACTACACAGTAAAGGGCAGGAAGACAGAAAAACAAAAGTGTGCTATAAAAGCCAGAAGAAAATGTCAAACAATGAGTAAAGTTGAAGACAATGTCGGCAAAAACATTTGTGGATGCGGTTTGGTGTTATGACAAAGTATTTACAGTTTCACCTAAAATGTAAGGAAGTAATGTCATGCAGCATACAGAAATCTGCATTCCCTTTACCTTTCAGGAAATTGAAAAAAGAGAAAAATATTAAACAGAAATTATGGCATGTGTACTCTGGTAACTCAGTACTTAATAACCTCACATTTGCAAAAGATTTCTGTTTGGCATCTAAGAGTCTTTGTATTCTTGATTTAGAAGAATAAAAAGCATACTTGCAGCAGTAATGTTCAGGTCAAAGGACTGTGAGGTTCACGGTTTGTATTGTATTTGTGTGTGGTTAATAGTGGGTTTTGAGGTATGCTTGGGATTGTTGCCCTGCTATAGAAGCCAGCTTCTTTTTACTTTCACTTTCTTGATGGACTGCATAGTATTTGCATCCAAAATGTGCTGATATTTAGTAGATAAACATTTGTATTGTTCACTTGATTAGTGCAGTGTTTCCTGTGTAGCTGACTTCTACAAACCATCTCATCAGTGAAGTACAGAGCTAGTAGAGGTCCCAAATTTTATATCAAATTTTATATCAAAAAAGTATATCAAGTATATCATTTTTGCAAACATTCGTGATGAGTCTTTCATCCTGCACAAACACTCTTGGACATGGCAGCGAAGCAATTTACCTGAGAGAATTACAATAACCAAGTTTCTCACCTAGGTCACAGTTACTTACTCAAGTTTACTCAAGGACACTGACTGTAACCAGGTTACTTAAAATGAGTTATTAAGTGTATGGAAATGCAACGAGGGAAGAATAGTCCCAATTAAGTGCAGCAGAGACAAGAGAGTGGAGGAGCTGGACTAGCTTGCCATTTGCACTTCACTTTTAAACAGCAGAAATGAAGTTCAAAAGTTATTTTTATGACCGGTCTCTCATTTTATTTGTGTAAAATCAACATTTAGCAGAAAAAACATAAAACGAGTTTATATCCGTAACACGTGACATTAACATTTCTCATGATATCAATCATTGCTGAGCTCAGTGCAGTGTAGTTGATTGGTTTGATTTTATTTCTCAGGACTATTTCCCTTTAACTTCACTAGTCATTGCAGCACAGAGCAAACCACAACTTATTTCTACTAAAGTATATCTGGAATGCTTTTCCAGATAAAGCTTTCATCTAAAGATCAAAATAAAAACCTAAACAAATCCTCTGGGCAAATGTCAGCAATTGCAAGTTTCACAGTATGCACGAGAAAGAGTTTTAAAAATTTAAATTAGATCAAGATGTGAAAATATGATCTGTTAAGTTGAAATCATGCTTTTTATTCAAGCCTAACAGAGATTTGTGGGCTTTAAAGAAACTATAAGAGAATGTAAAAGTGCTAACTGATTTTCAGATTTTAGGACTCACTCTATTTATTGTGATTGATCCGTACTTAAATTAAATTCAAGTCTCTGTAATTCTGTAGCTATAGTCACACAGACAGAGACCTAATTCTATCCCACCTCCATCTTCCAGCGGCTGAGCCATTCTTCTCTCTGTCTCCTGCTGATGTAGTATGGATCTCCAGCTTGGAAAGTCACTCTGGGAACTGGCCTCCTACGCAGTCTCGTAGCTTCACCCTACCAACATACACAAAAACACATAAAAACCTGGTATGCACATAATATAATATAATATAATCTTTAATATGTTTGTACTACTGTATTAGAGAAATTAGCATCATGTTTTTGGATGCAATGTCTCACCTCTCGGAGGGAGTCGCAGTTTCTGTCATCTGGCTCATCTGCAGAAGAAGAGAAGTTACAGGAAATAGCCCATTTGTACAGATTTAACAAGAGGTTTGATGAGTGGGGAAAGTCATGTTTTTCATCACTTTGCCCTTGCATACTTTTCCAAATGCCCTTAGACAACTGCAATCTGGAAGCTATTTAAACTCCAGGTAAACAGGTGACTTTTCACATATTTAAAGCATCTTAAATGTCAGCAAGTTCATATTATTTCAGAGGCATTTGATGTTTCAATTACTGAAAAGCATTATGAGCATGAGCAAAGCCATGTTTGAAATTTGCATTAAATCTTTACCCTTATTCTTCTCAGTTTGCTCTATTTTCCTGCGCCCACGCTTTTTGCGAGGAGAGGGGGAGGGCTCTGGCTCCTCAGGCGGGGTTGGGGGGGCATTTGCACAGGGGTCAGAGGTCGCCATCTCCTGGGAAACAGAGCAAAGTCTAGGTCTGAGAAAAGTGCTGCTCGCTTTCGTCTAGACCCATCAAAGCACTCCACAAACACAGTAATCGTACACACACTTACAGGCCTTACACACACATAAAACATGCATACACACACAAAGAGCTACTGCAGTACAAGCACATACCTATTAGTCTGCTATTGACTACAACACAGAGCAGGTACGTCCAGCAGAGTGTGTCTGCATTGGATCAGTGTAATAAACACCACCGGCTCCCATTTTCACACACAAAAACACACACACTCTAATGAGATGATACAAATGCTATTAGCAGTGCAGATGATTAATGAGCACATGATGTGGGTGCAACTTTGTTAAATGATCATAATCCCTCACAAAATTATGTAAAAAATTACAAATAATGTAAAATAACCTCAGAAAAATAAACTTAGTGTAATTACTCATTGTAAACTTGTACTAGCAAAATATTGATGCTGCAGAATGGAGTTTTTTTAATTATGCACTCAAACAATCTCCTGTAAATTATGCTGTCTGTAACACAATGGCTTATCCATTTGCTCACCAGAATTAATGATGCTAGACTCTGATGTGTCCACTCTGAAAAGGCCAGTGGGGGGTTTTATGTGTGTATCACTAACAGGCTAACTAACAGATTTTATAGTTGGGTAGTTAAAAAGTGGGTGAATGTGAAGCTCAAAGGCTACACTAACACTGGCTAGTGCTAACAAGCCTACAAAGGCTGTAATGAGCAGGTGAGGTGGCCTGTAAAAGGCAGTGAAGGTGAGTAAAAGAGCCTTGGGAAAGACTGAAATCTGCCAGCACACATTTTTAACAGTAGGTAGCCAAACAGAAACAGGTTTTTAATGTTTGGGTCGATTTCTGTTGGCTTAAAGGCTTTTTGTGCCAAGGACAGCCCACTCATATACGAAAATATAATATTTTCCATTAATACTCAGCTAATAAATACAATAAATGTGACACTGCATCCACCTAGTTCGTAGAGTTTGTTCAGGATCAAGTTACAAAAGGTAGCCTGGTCTGTCAGTCAACAGAAAACAAAGTGCAACTGTTTTGATAATGGAATACTCATTATAGTTCCTATTGAACAAATGGTTAAATATTGGGTTCTAGCCTAAGCATCTTTGCATTTTGGGCTGTTAATTAACAAAACATAACTTTATTATTTGGAATATTTGCTACAGTAAATCTGATACTTAAAATAGCATATAACTGATATTTTCATATATAGCTTCATTTTCTTGATCCAAATCCTACAGATTAAGTTTAAAAAATATTATGTTTAGCTTAAATTACTGATATGCAATCCAATATGCAAGACCCTAATAAAACTTAATAAAAGTTCAAAAAAATGACACAGTGAGATGCTGTAGAGTGACAATATACTCTCTATGTATTTTTGTTTCTGAAATTACAGTATCACTCACTTCACGCGAGGCTGTGCAGTGTTTTTACAGAGTGGAGCAGATTCTCTAATAGACCATCTTTGCCTGGCTCAGTGTTCATCACCTCCTATCACTTTGTGCCATTTTTACCTCACCATCTAAAATCAGACACATTACTTTTAAAATTCAAACTGTAATTTTCACTTTCTTGTAAAGCACAACACTACACTGTAGAGCACGGCTGTGAAGGAGATTGGCATTGCGACATGAGCAGGTAGAGATGGAAAAAAAACATTAGAGTTCAGCAGAGAAAAGATCCAGTTTTGGTTGGCTTGATTTCAGTCAACCCAAATATGGCCGAATGGAAGCTGCTATGCAACTCTGACTCTAAAACCAAGTTTCCCAAAGGGAAAGTATATGGTATCTTAAATTTTGATCTAAACAATACAGAATTAAATTTCAGAGCTGACAGCAGATAAGGTGATGATGGCCCATAAATGTTTTGTTTTCATTATAACGAATATTTTCAATAATAACTCTATATCCACTCTCATTTCAAGTACGTTTATACGTACAATCTTTATAAATGTTATACTTAGATCTTTGGCAGACAGACTGCTTAAGTGAGGAGTGAGTGAGAGGAGTGACAAACATTAGCGAATGAACTGCTAACATAAAGTGACAATAAAATATAATTATCTTCCATAGTTCTAGGCTACATAAATTTTAGGAAACATGAAAGACACAAGGTTTAAACTAATAAAAGCAATCAAACGCCTTCAAAACTCAAATGAAGAGTAAAACTTGCTACAAAAAATCAAGCATGTGCTCAAAAATTGCGGGCACTTACTGGATTTACTGCAAAACATTAGCTCACATGAACTGTAAAACTGTGCACACAAAACAATCAAAAGCATGGTATGAATTAACCCAGCAGAAAGTAATGTCTTTTTAGAATTAAATTAAAATGAGTGAACCAGTGTCTATCTTGAGCACATGCAATGTCATCATGTGCCCTTGATGAGAACACATGGCCTTAACATTTACTGTGTTAACCCGAAAATGAAAAGTAAAGCTGCATTAAGCAATTTTTACCATTAGGAGGCAAAAACACAGACACTATAACTGCTCCTACATCTAACTTTTAAGCAAACAACTGACTACTTACACATTCAGCAGAAACAGAGGAATCTGGACTTGCAGTCATCTTTTTGGCCACATGTCGCATGTAAATTCAATTCAGCCCTGGTTTAGTCCACAGACTCTTGGATGTCTTTGGATTTCTATTTGTTCGACGTTCTTCACTTCCGCCATTTACTGCTAAACAGGAAGGATACGGTCAGCTTTTGAAAGCTGACTGTACACTTCCCCTTTTGAGATCAGGTGCAATAGTTGAGTTTCACTTGGGCTCATGAACCAAAGTCATGACCTGAATGCAGCTGCTGGCTGCAGACTACAGAGTTGATTCACAGTTTTGATTCAGTGTCACAAAGGAAAATAAAAAAAAAAAAAGATTGCTTAATGCAGCTTTAAAGTTGCACTGTGAGATTTGAATGTACTGCTTAAGTACAATGAAACACTTGCCACAAACAAGCCCACTGTGTAATTGTAAGACATTTCCAGGCACAGAATACGTCTGAGAGAAGTCATGCAACCCCACAAAGTAAGTCCTATGTGGTGCTTCATGTGGTACTTCACCTTTTCAAATAACTTGTAGCTGTCCTGCACTTCCTCTTATCTCTGTTCTTGAATGACACACAGCATGGAAAGTACCAGACTTTACAGCTGAGAGACTCTAAGCTCTGTGCACAGTATGGTAATCCATCGAAGGAAAGTTTTTAGGTTGGATGAAATTTTGATGATACCCAGTGGAGGGGGGGAGAAAACAGGATGTTGCAAACAATAAAACAGTAGTGTTCCAAAAACAATAAAGTAAGCAAACCAAATATATTGTAGCACATTAATGCATGGTGAATTTACTGTAGCAGATACAAACGCACATGCAATGTGTCCAGAGCAGTCCAAAAATGAATTGTTGCTGTTCCCATCATCAGTGTCACAGATGGTGGTAACACATGCAAAAATGCAGCATGTGCACTTTATTTTTCCAGTTATTTTTAGTAGTTTGCATCACAGTAACTGTGAATCTTGTCCAGACTGTGTTTTGGATATGACATGATTTAGAAAACGGCGGTGAACAGCTTTATTTATGTCCTGTTCTATATCACTGCCATTCAGAACCAACTGTCTGACGAATGAGAAACTCACACCATTGAATTCGTCCCCTTTAAGCTCAAGACTTCTCTTTTAATATTGTTCCCTTTCTGCTCCAGTTTTGCTAGCTAAACAGTGGCTATTACTAGAGATAGCTACCGAGGCCACACTGGCTGAAGGAGCTATCCCTAGTGGGGATAGTTTTAAACTAGTTATTTCTCAAAAGCAAATAAAGACAAACCAGGCTCCCTTATCTGACAATGATGGAACACTGCAAAAACATTGAGTCCTAAATAAAAGATTACTGCTATGACTACTGATACCACAATATGTCCTTAGTGGTAAAGAGAACCAAAAAAACATAGTTTTATAACATTATACATTATCAACATTACCAATATCATTTTAGCATTGCTTATTAATTCTCAGTGTAGCTAAGTATTAATCATTAAAAATGTTTGACATTTGCATTGAATGCTATCATTAATTTGTCAGTGCAGACAAACTGCACCACATACTACTTTGCTGTACATCGCACATGCTTTAAACAAGTGTCACATTTTTTTCAGAGGAGATTTCACAGTCAGGGACTAATGACTTCATGACTACTGACATTAAGATAATGATTTAATTAAAGCTTTGCCAGTGTTTCCAGTAATCTGACCTCCCAAATAAAATGAGTTTACAGGACTTACAAATTATGACTTGTAACACAATAGAGGACATTCAAAGGCAGTAATAACAGACTTTTGTACATGCTCTGCTACAGCAAGTGTTTGCCCAAGTTGATTTCTTGAACATGACACTTGGCGAATTCTAAAACTACAAACACATTTTTTTTCTTTAAATGAAATCTAGTTAAAAACACAGAAACATCCACAGAAAGGGTAGGCATCAAACAGGGCAAACCAAAAGCTCTGGTACACACATTTGGTATGTCATGCTTGGTCTAAGCTGAAGGGCTACTTCACTGACTTTCAACTTGCTACTTCTGGTTCTAGTTTAGGGATTCGGTGTATATGAAGGCAATTCTACTTTTGCTTTCTCCTAAAATATCTCTCTGCTTCTAGCTGGTAAATGCCTCCAGGTGACATCATCCAGAGGAGTGTTTCAGTTCTGACAAAGTCATCTTGTTGCTGATATTACAGATGTCTGAAGCCTCTTTCACACATGCTCTGGAATCCTGACTTTCTTCAGACTTCACACAGAGGTGGAGTATGTGAGAACGCAAAGGTCAGAGTAAGACGGTCCAGACATTACCCAGACTTTATCCTGCGTGTGTTCATGACTTTTCTATCAGGAAACTGCTAAGACATCTTTTCCCCTCCTTGAGTTTCTCGTGTGAGAACGCTTCTGATTCACACAATGTGTGAATGCAAAATCCAGGATTTTACCTTTGTAGCTGGCTGAAATAGAGCTCAATCTTTTTTATCCAACTCCAACTAATAATTATTTTCATCATGGCAGATTATTTTCTCCGTTCTTTGAATGCTAGGAAACATGTCTTGCAAACAGTGAGAAATGCAGTTGCAAGTACTCTAAATGATTATTAAAATAGCTGCCAATTTGCAGTGGGTGTGTGACAGCCTGACTGACCCTGTCTGCATCCTTTAATTCACACAGATGTAAAATTTAAAAGGTGCATTTTATGATTAATGTCTAAAGATACTGTACTTTACTGTAGGTGTGCGACAGGGCAGCCAGACTGATCCTGCCTGCGCCTTTAACTCAAACAACATGCTTTGTTAGGTTAGTCCAAGAGTCTGGAAAGTCTGTGTGCAAAAAGGCGGATGTTTAAATATCCACACGTTTTTTCATTAAGGATTAGACGGGACACATACTGTCCTTAGAGCTGCACGGAGGGATGCTGTTCTTAGAAGATGGGCAAACATATTTAATGCATTCCTTCTTTAGCAGCTGATTTGATTCCACAAACTGGATATCCGTCCACAGGTAAAACCCCCGGTGCTGCTGATTTTGATTTCTCTTTCGGGAGATGGAGATTAGTGAGGTCAGCCTTGCTTCTCTGTCATTTCTTAAACTGCATGTGTGCATGCGGCTCCAGTCTGCAAGGCACATCCAGGTGAGATTCTTCATTTGGCTGCGTTTCTTCTGATACCGGTGACAATCATTCAGCTCATCACACATTTCCTTATGGTGCGATAAAATTCAGATTGTTCACAAGTCCGTCATTGCAAGTCCGAGTCCAGTGTCAAGTGTTTTTAGGACGCATCTGAAGTCTCTCTGTGAACAACATAAGTTCTACCCGAGTCCAAGTCGCAGAGTCAAGTCCCCATTTCTTACTCCTGATAGTGAAAAACTCCTCCAGTGCTGGAAGCAGAGAACTCTTTGCACATAGGGAAGCCAGAAGGAAGTTTAGAGGCATTAATCTACAAGTAATCCTGAAAACTAGAACCATAAGAAGCGATCGGTGAAGTCACCCTAAAAGTAAGTGAGGATAATTATTCAGTAGTTTACTGTTAATCCTATTTATTAGTGTGTATAAAAACTTTCCTTCAACATACCAGTTGACTTCACAACTGACTGTGGCTTTGAGGGAACTTTCATTTAAAACCACTGTGTAAAGGTTGGGAAACGCGCCAATATATCAGTTTAGTCCTACTGTACTTAAAACTTCTCTGCAGTATTTAAGCCACATGCAGATAAAAACCCTCCAGCTGCTCTGCACATGGTTCCAGGGGCAAAAAAAGAGAGAGAGGAGGGCGGGGAGAAGGGGAGATGAATACCTACTAACTAAAGCCAGAAAAAATAAGAAGCAATGAGCGTGCAAGAAAAAAAAAATCGCAAAAAAAAATAAAAAAATCTTGAGGGTTGTAAATGTTAAGAACCATGAAGTTAATTTATTATCCACAAAAGAATCATCATGACTGTAATAATATGAATGTGCGAGGTTGTGTATTTGTGCGTGATAGAGTTTGGGTGAAGGAGAGAAGTGAAGGAGACTCTCCTACCGTCTCCCTACTCTGGAGTAAGCGTCACTGATAGCTCCACCCTCAAGTCCACACAATAGCTGCACACTCTGCTGTGTCTCTACATGTCTTTCTGTGGTCTGTGGACACATTTTTGTTTAGTATTATCGTTGTAAGGACATTTTGGTCGATCCTCTCGTCTTCCACTGGGTTTTTATGAGCATTACGACTTGGTTTCAGAGTTAAGTTAGGGAAAAGAGTGACAGTCCTCACATATGTTCACAGAGAACGAGGCTGTTGCTTTACATCCTATAAATCTACATTGTGTTTGACTTCAACTGCATGTCAAAATAGTGCATACTGTAATGATACTATTTGTAGTACTGCCAGCACAGCACTTCCAATAGCTCCTAGTACAACTCCTACCACTTCTATTTTACTAAAATTACTACAGTTTCTATTCTGCTCTTATAACCACAACAAATACTACTACTATTATGAAATTGTCATCATTACTACCAACACCCATGGACACATTATGATTAGAGAATGGGCCCCTACACATGGACAAGTAAAAGACCATCCATCCTTGGAGTCATTTTGTGTCTGTTATTGGTCTTTTGTGTGTCTATTTTTGCTTGTTTTTTTCTCTTTGTGGTCCAAGTGAGTTTTTAGTCTTTTGTTGTCTCTTTGTGGTCATTTGTGTCTGTTTGTCATTGTTCTTGTCCCTATGTGATCATTTTGTATCTTTTAATTCAGTGCTGTGACTTTCAAACAAGAAATAAATACCCAAAGATTTGTAGGACAATCCATCCATGGTAGTACAACTACCATTATTAATGCTACAGTGTCTAGATTACCACCACAACTTGTAAAAGTAGTAGTACTATACCATACCACTGCTGCTGCTAAAAAATGGCTATGAGTTATACAGTACTTATACTACTGCTGATATTATTGTCCTACAATTAACAGTACTACTGCTATTATTAAAGTTGGTTTTACTACCGCAATTTTCACTTCCAATACTACATTTTGACAATGAGTGGTACTATTGCTTTTACTACAATGCTACAAGAGCTACTAATGTTTTGTTATTATTATCACAACTACTAATACAAATAGTAGTACTGACAATACTTCGGTCACTACTCTGTTGCCACTACACAGACCACTGCTAAAATTAATACTATAACTATTATTAAAAGAACTACCACAATTACCAGCATATTCCAACCATTTATGCTATTACTACAATCACTTTGAGAACAACTACTGCTACATTTGCTATTATTACCTCTACTGTGACAATATTAAATTTTTCATTATTACTGTTACTTCTGGTACTACCACCACAACTACTATTACTGTAAATACAATGCTACTGCTTTTGCATGTCATCTGCTATTACTTTCACTACTGATACTAATGTTAATATTATACTCCATCACTATAACTTATGGTACTGCACTACAACTTCTATTATAAAACAACCACAACATTTACTACCACATTAAATATTACTCTACACTATACACTTCAGCTACTATTCTAATACTATGAATATTAACATTCTTACCACTATATGTACTATAACATGAACAATATGAGTGTTCTATCTGCAGCCCTCTAAGTGTTAAACATACGTGTGTGTGTGTGCGTGTGCATGCTTGCGTGTGTGTGTGTGTGAGAAAGAGAGAGAGAGACAGGACTCATAATAATCCTGCTCGCCTTGTCAAACCTCAGACATCAAAGCAGGATCAGACCTGATCTTTTGCACGCATGAATGCATGCACATACACACACACACACAAAGGGATACATATGCACATACACACGCCCGCATGCATGTGTCTCTATACATCTAGAGCACACACACACACGCACACAGAGTGATAAGAGGTTAAATAGAAAGAGAAATATGGCGCTGCCAAAGACCTGAAGCAAGTCAGACTGAAAAATTCAGTGTACAATGTCATAAAATAATAAGACAGCTCTGTAACAACACTCACTGGTGCCCTAAAGGTGACTGGAAGGTTTTCAGTTAAATTCCCACAAGTCAAAACACATAAGTTAACACAGGGAAATTAAGCACTTTTACACTGTCAACTTGTGTAAAACTCACAAAGCTCAGATCACAACAATGTTAAAGAAAACAGAAAACTACAGCTGAATTGCAAATGCTCACATTTGCTGACATTCACTTCACTCAACAAAGAAAAAGGCTCAGAATCTCTACTATGTTGTACCGCAGATTGATGAGGCAGGAGTCAACTGTGGATGCACAAGCTCTCTGGTGAAATTACAGCGATTATTAATGGTGATCTTATGGCCAGTTCTCGATCAGTAAACATGTCACTCAAGAGTAGTGGCATGTCTGGTTGATGTGTTTTTATTTATTTTTGGATGACAATGGAGGTCTATGGCACAGACAAATAGACTGATATACATCACCCCTGAGTGTTGGTTTAATTGTATCAGGATTGTTAAAAATACAATTTAGAAAATGACCAGTTATGCCTTAAGTTTTTGTACAGTATGAATTTAGAAGCTAATGCTCAAAGCTGGAGGCCCAGAGTTGTCTACAGTTCTGTATCTCTCAATAACTCATTCTTATTACATAGTCAGTTATTTAATAATTTTACCTGTCACACATTTTGTTTCACTCAGAAGTAAATTACATCACTGATGCCAAAATCAAATACATTTTGCTGCGCAGTGACTTCAGGCCAAGTGTGAAGTGTTAAGTATGTGGAAAATGTGGGGAATGAAAACGTGTCGACAAGTGAGGATGATGACAAAGTTGAAAATTATGAGGAGATGAAGCCAATATTACATGTTGAAGGAGAGGATGCCCACTAACTGCTTAGCTGCTGCTTTGCTTATCTGTCAGTTCGAGCCGTAGGGGAATCCCCACTTTCAGACACTGCTATCAAAAGATGTCTCAAAGCTAACATGTAAAAGCATGTATAGACACTTCTACCGGCTGCTGTGAGGTGCAGAGTGCCAGTATTATTTGTCAAACACACTGAAATGTTGCATTTATTGTAATAAGTGTGATTCATGTGGAAACAAAACTGAGCTGATTGAAGTTGTCACTCTGTGTAACTTTAAATAAAAGTGTTCCTGGAAACATGCACGTTTAACATCTCTCTCCAGGTTGAACGGAGGCTGTTGTAATTGTGAATAGAGACTCAATCACTGTGCTATAGTTAAGACATGAAAGGCTGACGACAAGCTTTAATTACAGTACTCACAGGAAGCAGCTGTTTGCGTTTCCTGCCAGGACGGCCCACTCTGCGCTTGTTGCGGGGACTCGCTGGCGTCCCCTCCTCTGGACTGTCCTGGTCGGCTCCATCTTCACTCTGATCAATTAAAGACAGCCCACATCAACCACCCAATCAATCAAACAACTGTATAAAGTTATAATTGATGTCAGCAGTGAGGCCACATTAAAGTGACGATGATTCAAGCCAACGTGGTTAAGAAGCTCCCTGTGGTAATGACTGGGAAACTAGATAAAACTAACAAAAGGAAGCAGCGCATTGGTGACAGTTGCAAAGAAACAGCATCGGCAAACAAATGTCACACTTTTTGTGAGATTTTTTCGTGATAAAGAGTTGAACTGAAAATGTATTTTTTGAAAGCATACTATTAAAAATATTTTAAAACCCAGCCCTTTTCTGACTAACCAAGGCTTTTTCAAACTATAACTGGGCCAAAAATGATTGAACTGTATTGAGCTAAACATGTACATCTTTGTTTGCCTTATATTGATGCCTTTTGTGCAGCTCAGGACAATATTGAATTAAACTCAGCAGTTTTAAACAGCTTGCTCTGATCAGCTCACAGCAGTCACACAGTGATAAAGTATTGTAAAGCAGAGTAGAACAGCAGGGGGGTAGTTTGACAATGATATACGGAATAAAAATAGCACGCTGCACCTGTGTTTCAACTAAACAGCAAGTGGGTCTGGTCCAAAGCAAAGTTAAAAAAAGCGCCTTTGGGAGGATTTGCCTGATGAAACTACAGCATGAGCTCAGATAGTATATACCTACATTTTCTCCTGTCTTCATTTTTAACTCTTTGTGCAATGCTTTTATGTTACTGTTAACCAAAAAACACAACTGAATCAACTGGACTTCAGCTTTATGACTTGGAATTATTAGACCATCCCTTCCCAGGCTCAAACACTTAAAAGTACGCCATAAAAAGCGCACAGCAAATCATAATTTTCCTGAAAACAGATACATGAATCAATGGGATAGCAGCCAATCATGTTGCTTGTACGGCATGGAAAGTCTTGCCATTGTGACCACCGGACAGACAAAAGAACAAAAGAGACTGTCTACAAAACAGACAATGATGTGACAAATACTAATAATAGTTAATATTCAATGTTTAACGAGTAAAAATATAGACGTGGTTTTAAATACTTCATTAAACATTTCTTTAATTTCAAATGTGTTTTTCATCCACAAAGATTACAATACCTAACTTACAAGCACATACAATTCCTGAAATATAATCACGATGATGTAAAAACTAATATTTATGACATACTATAGATGAAGGCAGAGACCAGGTCTACGTAATAAGGTCAGTGTCTCAATTTCAAAGTTACAAACACTAATGTTAAAATGTTATAAATTACTCCACAAAAGAGTCATTAAACTTGGTAAAATGCACAATTCCAGTTAATACTGTAACTAGCTTAGGACTTCCCACTGCCGCCTCTTTACCTGATGATGGTGGGTGTTTTCTTGTTTTAACATCACAATGATGAATACTGTAATTCATGCATAAGAAAGGAGCCAACACAAACTGGTCGTTTGGTGGACAATGAATAGTGTGAATCACTAACAATCGTAAGGTACCAATATGGACTGATTCACAATCAGATTGTCTTGCATTTTTCCCAGAGCTGTAAATCTGCTTTAACCCACGCAAGAGAAAGAATGAGTAATGCAATTCCCTCAGTAATTAATTGAGGGTCTGATCAAACTTAAGTCAGGTCCGCGCTTTCCATTTATACATCAGCTCTGGGCAAGGTTTGGTTTGCTGAGAGTCCTGGGTTTATGCACATTTATATTGACCTATGAGGACATGTAGATATGCCAAATAAAATAAGCAACACCTGCTGCATCTTTGGTAAAGCAGTCATAACAATAATGTAGTGTCATTGTGTGAGGGATTATGCCTGTTAATTTAAAAGTACTTCCACTTTAAGAGTATTTCAAATGATTTTATCGATATTGCTGACTCATGCAAAAGTCAAATAGATGTCAGTAAAACATTGCTGAAGCAAAACAAACAACTTTAAAGTGTTTTAGTTAGTAGTAATATTGTTTTAATCTGAGGTTTTCCCAGCTTGGTTAGGACAGCAGTGACAAATGATCTAAACAGGATTGAGAGTCATCAGACAACCTTATCTTTTCACCGGGATCTCATTCATCTTCTTTTGCTCAACTACATCTAGACCTAGGTGCAGCCTATGTTGGGAATCTCTGTATTTTTCCTTTTGATTAGCTGTTTTACGTTGCTGTTGTTTTCCGCAAAAATAGGTCCATATGTAAAATAATAAAAATGATCAGTTCGCACATTCAAAAAATATTTAGCTGATACTAGTAGCAAGATATACCTGGATGCATAGTTGAATCAAGGGGTTAACCGCAGCTGTAGGCTTTGATTTCACCTGTTATATAGTTAGTAGTTGCTGGGGACGAGTGTCGCCCACCGACCATAGGGTTGGAGGTTCGTGCCCGCTCCTTCCGAACACATGTGTCCCTGGGCAAGACACTGAACCCCCAACAGCCCATCCCCAGCCACACAGTGACGGTCTAAAACCCAATAGAAATTGGGCAAGGTTGCGTCAGGAAGGGCATCTGTAATAAAAGAATAACTGTGCCAAATCAACATGCGCACTAATGATCCACTGTGGCCACCCTGAACTAATGGGATACGCTGAAAGGACAAAATAACATAGCTAGTACTTGCTACTGTTGCAATCAGAGTGTTGTTATTACATCACTGTGCTAACACTAAAAATGTGTTGGTAATGTCTGTGCAATATATTTGTTCCTGAATAGGAGAAACAAAACAACCCCTTCACAAACAGATGGCACAACTCAGTAGATTCAACACCTCAGGGCAAGACTCATTTGTGAAAAAAAAAAAAGGCTTCTGACATCTCTCCCCAGGCTGTTTAACACGTATTTACACCTTGGCTCATGACCCTACTGACACACATGATGGGGAGGTGTGAGAGTGCATGAAGTAAGTTCAACAAACAAACAAGTGGCCAAGCAAAACCAGCAAGGCGTTCATGAGTTTGTAGGGAAGAAGATAATCATTCATTTTATGATTTATTTATCATTTTGATGATTATTGGTGCTGCTTCTGTAGTTTTTATTATTATGGATCTAGATATAGCACGTGCTTTGTTACTTGTAATACATACACCTCTTTCTTGAATTGTGTAGCCTACTCTCCAGCGCTCTTTTGTTTTGTGAGGGTGGACACTGTTGAATAAGTTGTTTCACACTGTGCTATATGAGTAAGTTTAATAATATCTGCTCTGTTTCTTCTCTTCTTTGCTATCGTCAGTGCTACCTGATTCTCTACTGTCTCTGCTGTTGGGGGGGGGGGTTCCGTTAATGTTATCCTGCTTCTGTTGCCGTGACAGTGGAGAGGTTGCTAAGGTGCAGAAACTGCTTAGCAACTGTCTCCGACAGCGCTGCGGTGCTGACTAAACATTCTGATGTCACTTCCCTGACAATCAGCATAGCAACCAGCTACAACGGGTGATGGCCTTGCACGCCTGTCTGCCTGGTGTGCTCTCCATATGCATGTGTCACGACAAACACTTGCAGACACACACACTTTAACTACACAAGAATGTTACTGAAATCATGTGCTGCAAGTGTAAGAAGTAAAAAAAATACTATACGTCAAATATAAACCAGCAGAGCTAGGAAACCACTCAACCAAATCCTTTCAGGAATGTGTCAACACACACAAATGCACACACTGGCCAATCTGTCTATATATCTTTGGTCTATTTCTGTCTCTTGGCAGGTTATTTTAGGCCACTGCAGTTGCTAAGCAACCAGACTGCAAACCAGGCAGGAAGAGGAGGACCCCGTCAGCAGCAGACAGCTTGTCCTCTTTATTTCTTCCAACCCCACGCTCTCCTTTCTGTGTGTCTTGCCCCTTTTCTTTTCTGTGCTCATTTCTTATATCTCCCCACTCTCCTAAATTGTTCCTGTATCTCACTTTGAACTTACTACTCACCCAGTTATTGGATGATAAAGCTGTCAGGAGAATGAATATTAGCCTGTGTCTAATATTTACATTTATATCCTCTGTCACATTTATATCCCCTTATTTAAACTAAAGTTCTTCATGGACCCCAAATAAATCTGAAGTAGACAGATGGTGATAAATGTAGCAATCCCAAGTGATAGCAACATCAGAATTAAAGCACACAAGAAGCTTTACAAATACCAAGGGCTGAAAGAAAAGTTAGAAAAGACGTGGAAGGTGAAGTGGCCATCATGGTAATTGAAACACTGGGGGCTATAACCACCCAAACTGGGAGAGGGGGTCCAGCAGATTCTAGGAACAACATCTGAGATCTCTGTCCAGAAGGATGCAGGAGCAGCTAAGATACTGCACAGGACCTTCATATATTATATATATAATATTTATCCTTCTTATATATCAGCCTCAATCTGCCTATTTATTTATGTCCTCTGTAGTGGACACTGGTTTTGATCTCTATCCTTTGACTCATTTGAGCTTCCCTACTGAGTCCTGATGTGCTGAACAGAGGATACCGTGGCCTATCCAGTTATCTAATGATAATTCATGTGTTTGGGTGGGATGAGAGGAAATTTGTTTTCATGCTGAGACAAAATGGAGTCTGCAGCAAAACAGGAGTATATATATACATACACACACACATATATGTATATATATATATACACACACACACACACACAATTTTGTTTTCAGACACATTCCTCTTTTTTGAATTTTGTGTGTGTAGTACTCAGTTACAATAGTCAATATTTCTAATCTGTCCAAACTCTTGTTTCAGAGCATGAATCTTGTAGGTTACTTATTTCCTAAAATGAGCTCTGGTTTTTCTTCAAACCGATGCTCTGATCACCTGTGAAGTTCAGTTTTCTAACCTTCTCGCCTCAAAACACACACTTTTCTCCAACACACAGGAATTGTGCTGTACTAAAACTGTGCACGTTATCCCTGCTTATGTAAGTCTTTGCGTAAAAACTACAGATTTTTGAAGAGATGGGGAAGGCAGTGCAATGGATCTAGCAGTACGTTTTTAATGGCAGGTTTTTTTATCTGCCTTTAACTGTTGCCATTTTAAAAAGTTACATTACTTTTTCCTTCAGATTTGATCAGACACAATATAAGCAATCTTTCAAATGCAAATTGCGGCCTTAAGGTCTTGGAGAAGAGATGAAACAACACGGTCCATGTGATCAACATTTGGTCTTCAAAGTCTCTTTTTGGATTGTAATATCTTCTGTTTGTAGCATGTACAGCCATGCTGGCACTTGCAGCCAAGGTATTAGAGAGGAAATGTGACCTAAGTTGTCAGAAACTTTGCTCAGCTGTGATTCGTGCAGTTCACAAGAGGATACATTTTTAAGTTGCAAAAAATTATGTGTATAGGATCAAATAAGAGTATTTAAAAGTTTGATCTTGTGATGTTATCAAATCATTTTAAAACCCCCGTCACCTTCTGCTGCAGAAAAGTGAAAACACACATTTAGGTTACAAATATGAGATGTGCATCTTAATTTTACAGCAGCAAGACTTTTGTAACATAGATTTACTTTTTGCATCCGTTTAAGGACATTTTCAAACCTCGAGTACATTTCCTCAGGCTTTGAAATTATGTAAACATGGTGTGTTTCCAATTTGTTTGGCTTCTTTTCACACAGAAAAATCCAAACAAACCAAAATGGAGCACTTCTAGCCACTTAAGAACGTTCTTGTCTGCCCACTGGTTACATGAGCCTGGGGTGGAAACATGTACAGTAACTAAATGCAGGGCGAAGATTCTGTTCTGGTTCGCTATGTAACACGGAGCAACATCACAGCTGGAATGCTCGTAACCAAATGCCAAAACTGCTTAACAAAACTATATTACCTTAAATATTTCAAAGAAAATGGACTGTCAACGACTCACTCACTCACTCAGATCTGGTTCAGACCAAGGTTGGAGCAACTTTTGGATTTTGTTTGCGACCGGCCTGAGACCATGTTCATTAAAGGGTCTGTTTGATTTGCTCTACACCTGTGTGCAATTGCTATGGTCAGACTGGGACAAACAAGCACTGCTAAGACGGGGAAATCAACCAGAATTCAAATCAACCATTTAAACAATCAATATATCTTTCATTCTTTTCTACACATTTAAAAGGTTACAGGTTGAGTTTTTAACTGATTACAAAGGGCGTTTTACAGCGACACAAGCTTTGAAATAATGTTAAACATGTAAAGCTTAAAATCTTACTTTTCTTTAAATGTTTATTTGATTTTTTATGAACTCACAATGGTTTTCGGGATCTAACAAATTAAACTGCATAAGTTAGAAATGTAAGTTTATTTTATTTTTGTTTAACTTATTATGCTTCAACTTTGTAACCTCTTCAGGGACTATGGATGAAAAACTAATACACTAAACGACATTAATATTAAATTTGGTACATTTTGTTATTTGAGCCCAAAGACACATGTACCTTCAACATCTGAAAATGTAAAAAAAAAGTCCCTCTGATTTTTCTTTGGGCTTTTATTGACTGTGAGAAAGAGTCTCAGGAAGTTCGAAAACATAACAAACTGTATGAGGGAAACGCTGTACTTGTTGGCCCACTGCCAGTGTGTGGATGTGGAAGTAAAGTGAGTAAAGATGGCTCTTTATTTAGCAGCTCTATAGAACAAACTTCAAACTTCTCACAGATTTACAAGGGCTGCCCTGGGCTCTCGGGGTGCAAATGAAAGGAGCCCTTTTTCAAATCGTGCATGTCTCACTTTGTTGGAAAAAAAAGGCTGAGATCCAAGACCCCGCACTAGTCTCACCTGCATGTGGTCATGTGTATGGAATGCAGAATGTAGTGAATGTAAATAAATAACTTTAAGTTTAACTATTACAGACACAGACACAGTTTGATGTGCCAGATTTTCTGTGTGTGTTGGCTAAAAAAAGCTCTCAACTGCATGCCCAGAAGCCAAAGTAGTAGTGGTAATGATAGTTGTAAAAGTGGTGGTGCTTGTAATAATATCTGTGTTTGCAAAAATAACAGTAGTAGTATTTCAGTATGTATAATAGTGGAAGCGGCAATTATAAATATATTAGTGGCAGCAACTGAGAGGTAGGAATAAGAGTTAAGATAGGGTAACAGTTAAAGATAGAAAACGAAGTGAATTAAGTGCTGCCACTGAATACACTTCTGAAATACTAGCACTTTACTTAAGTATTGCCACTTTATAGGTACTAACTATTTCTATGTAAGACACTGTTTAAAGACAGAAGTATTGTACATTTTATCCAAGTTGCTGCTAGTCCACACTACAACGAGCTCCTTAAAACAGATATAGTGCCATCATTGAAATTACACAGTAGCATATTCATTTGCACCACCTGTACTATACAGTACAGAACACCACTGAAATACTGCTTATATGTTAATGTGTCAGTAGGTTTACAATCATCAAACATATATAAAACCATATATATATATATATAAATAAATAAACATTTGTAAATTAAATAATATCTTCTTTAGAATAATACAAAATACAGTAAAACATACCAGTGAATAAATATACTTTATAAATGTAAATTCTTTAACATGTTGATTTTTAAAGAGAAATCTATTTTAGGAAAGGTCGATGTGATTTTGGGACTTTTAAGTTTAAAAATATATTTTCAGTTTTCTTATTGCTGTGATGGAAAAATAGTCCTGCAATAGAGTTTTCATTCAGTTCCACTGGCACGATGTACACGATAATAGCGGTAGCTATATATTTTGTGTGGTACAGTAGTAGCTTTAATGGCATAATGGTGTTAGAACTATCTTAGGGGTAACTAGCTGAAATAATTTAATAAATGACTAAACACTAGTGAAAAAGTATTAAATGAATACTATGAATTGTGTTTAGTCTCACCACATCATTGGAGGTTTCGTTCTCTGGTGTCTGGGGTGGTTCAGTGGCAGCGGGACTGTTGGACGGCATGGCAGGGAGCAGTTTGGTAAAACCAAGTTTAGAAAATAAAGAAAGGAGCAAATCAAAACATGGGATAGGCCCTCAGAAGAAGCAGGTGCAGCTTCATTCAATCTGTCTGTCCGTCGGTCAGTTGGATGATCACTCTCTTACTCGGTCCTCCCCCTCTCCTGTGAGAAAAAATAGAAAACACACGCAGCGTGACATGAGTGGATATGGAGTGAGAGGAGATTTATCAAGTTTGAGTAAGAATTCATTCATAGTGTGTGCCTGACATATTGCTTTTTCCCTTTTTCTTCCTCTGTCTACACAGCTATTACTTTTACACACACACACACGAACAAACAACCCTGAGGTCAAGACTGTATAACAGGTGTGTGTGTTTTTATAAACTGTGGTTGATGGATGGGTTCCCTGCACATGCAGAGCTGAAAATATTCAAAGTCGGTGCA
Organism: Channa argus; assembly: GCF_033026475.1. Taxonomy (NCBI): domain Eukaryota; kingdom Metazoa; phylum Chordata; class Actinopteri; order Anabantiformes; family Channidae; genus Channa; species Channa argus. The sequence continues at coordinate 5,105,406 of NC_090213.1, read as the reverse complement.
GTAAGAGCACACACACACACACACACACACACACACACCTGGAGGTGTCCTTAAAGGAATCTGCAGGAATCAGGATAGCTTTCAACATGGCTGTCAAACTGTTGTTGTGCCCAGATACAATCTTCATCTTTCATTAGAAAACATGGCTGCCTTAAAGACTCACATCATTGCTTGTATCTTTTTTTCATAAGTAAAATATCAGAAAACAATTCTCTTAATCTAAAACAAAAGAAACAGCAGATTTTTACCCTGCGGCAAACTATAATAATAAATATATTTTATATGTAACACTACTCATAAAGTCATATTATTATAGTAATGCCTTAACCACCGATAACATCATAGCACCAAATATTGTTAGCATAACACATAACTGAGACACCTGGTTGAGTTGTAATCACAACATTTATTGGTTCGTTATCAGATGTTATCATCACAGATCATGAATGACTGACCACTAAAGCTCATGACAACAGTTAAATCAATCAATCAGATATCGTACTGTATGTAAGATATATGGCTTGTGTAAAAATAATATGAAAGTGTTATACTTCATTATCATTTATCTTGTTGGCATATTGAGCAAGAACAAAGGAAATTTATACTCTGTTTGGGAACAAGTTTGGGAACTGACACCCTGACTTTATAAACATTTGATTTGAAATTAGTTGTAATAGTTTTCACCGCTTGTTTTGGCACATTTGGGGCATTAGAGATTGTTCCCTGACATTTGCCAACAAACAAACTTCAACTGAATGGGCACACATATTTGGCTGTGAGTCTTATATCTGTTCACAGTTTAAGTCTTTTAGACAAAGGATGAAGTGGATTGATCGTACTGGAAAGCCTAACGTTGGGGGAGTCTAAGACCACGCCATTTCACTTCTCAGTCAAACCAATACACTTTGGGTTTCCATGCAGGGGAACACCAACTAAACTCTACTCACTGAATTAAAACATTAGTTACGCTACTGTTGTGTCCTTTCTTATATGACCAGTTTTGTTCGCAACAGACCCTGATGAAGGCTATAGGCCAAAACTGGTCTGATGTTAACAGACCTTAATAAAGCCTATAGGCTAAAATGCATTTGGTCATATAACCAAAAAGTTGTACTACAAGCTGTAAGTGTTGCCAGTGGTTTGATCTTTTTAGTATGTGTCCCCACATCCGTGCACCTTAACAGTAGGTAGGATTGTGCCAGAGGTTCCTTTTTTGCTGAAATAGCTAAATCAGCAACAGATTCCCAATCCAGTCACATAATATGGTATACAAGGTACTTGCCTGCTCTTGAAATGTGTTCTTTATATGCGGTTTTCACTATATGAGTTCAGATTCTGCCATACTCACTGATTAATACTCAAGTTGGTTTTGTGCTAACTCATACTGTAGCTTTGACATCTATCAGCTCATCCATTAGTAACCTATTCCAGCTCTTTTGTGTATTTTTATTATTGATTTGGAGTTAGGTTTTGTGTTGTGTGCCATCGCATTAAAGTAAATGGAGTGTTTACACTCTTTTTGCTCAGGAATTAGTCTTCAGTGTGCACTACTAAGGGAAATTTACATTTAGTCATTTCACATTTGGTCATTTAGCAGATGCTTTTAGCCAAAGCGACTTACAAGTGAGGTACAAGGCAAGCAAAAATCTAAGTCAAGAAGAAAACATCAAAACAAAGTCCTATCAGAAAAGTGTTTTCTCATTTCATGAGATGCAAGTGCAAGAAAGACCACCAGACGTCATTCATTGGCAGACCACAGCGGACGGGAGGGATTATAGACCTGAATGAGGGAGTTGAGGTAAGCAGGAGCTGTTGAGGTGATCCTCCTGTAGGCAAGAGTGAGCTTTGAACCTGATGCGAGCAGCTACAGGAAGTCAGTGTCGAGATCTGAAAAGTGGTGTGGTGGTGTAGAGACTGAGGAGATGTGGCTCGATTGGTCGTCGAGATTTCTGGTCAACTTAGTGAAGACAATCACTGTAGATCCAATGCTGATGCTGATGCTGTGTTGTGTCGAAGGTCTGGCTGGGAAGACAAGAACTTCTGTCTTGGAGAGGTTGAGCTGAAGATGTCTCTCGCTCTCATCCAAGCAGAGATGTCGGAGAGACAGGCAGAAAGGCTTGATGAGACAATGAAGTCATCCGGTGGAAAGAACAGGAAGAGCTGGGTGTTATCAGCATAGCAGTGATAGGAAAAGCCATGTGAGCGCATGATAGAACCGAAAGTCTGAGAGTTGATTGAAGACTGCTCGCTCCATGGTCTTGGCCAGAAATGGAATAAGAGAGACAGGTCTGTAATTCTCCACAAGGGAGGGGTCAAGAGAAGGCTTCTTAGTCAGTGGGGTAATGTGGGCCTCCTTGAATGAGGTCGGAAAAGGGCCTGTTGTGATAGATGTGTTGATGATTCATGTAATAGCTGGAGTTAGTGCGGGTGCAACTGCTTGAAGGAGAGTGGAAGGGATCGGATCCAGAGAGCAGGTGGTCGGATGGTTAGAGAGGAAAATACCTGATTTTCCGGCGGCTAAATTCTCCACTTTGTTAACCAGTTATTTCCCAGCTGTCTGTCAACCTGCAGTGGGTTTGGGTCCAATATGCTTTAAGAGCAATGACAGTGAACCACAGCTAAACAATTACAAAGTGCAATTTCACATCTTACAAAAGTTCAAAAAACTACTTTTTAAAAGTTTGTTCGTAGTATATTTATTAGATTTTATCATCTAGCATGGTAGCATCAAGCAGAAGTACTGTGGCCATACAGGGCTGGATTAAGCTACTTGGGGGCCTGAGGGCAAAATTCTTCTCTTCGCCTCTATTTATACACATTCTCTTTGCATTGTGTGAGGATCTTGTTACTTCTAAGTACCCGTGAGTTAAAAACCACACTGCAGACTACAATACATATGGCAGCTTGATTATATTTTACTCAGAAAACAAGAAACCAATCAAGTAACTATTGTATTGTGTTACTTCTTTGCTTAAAATATGAACTTTTTAGATCATATAATCATTCAGTGGTGTATATTCTTCAACAATAACGTTAGTGTAATACTCATAATGCACTGATTTGGGGGCTTAAACTGTGATAAAAGCTTTTTCTTGTTTCCTTCATGTTTTTCCATTAAATTGCTCGAAACAGTTTTTAGAATTTAGGCTTTGTAAATAAAAGTGACATATTTAACTCGTGTCAACTATTGTTGTACTAGTCGTTAGTCAAGGTTTCCCACTCAGCATGAGCATGTCTTGTGTGAAGTTTTAATTCCTGTAGTTTTCAGTGAGATTTGTTCAGAATGCTCGCAATTTAAGCACAAAAGCAGCTTAAAATATGATATATGTTTGCATATGTGCCTAAGAGAAAATGGGACCTCGGCAGCGATTTAAATTTAAGCCCAGTGTGCCTGCAGCCAATGTGTCTGGCTTTGCTCAAGATATTGTACAGTATGTCACTCCTCACGCTGTTGACTTACATCACCTACTGTAAAGACAATAAGCAGCTGGCCAGGGTTACCAGCGGAAAGACAGGGGTGGAAACTCTGCAGAAATGGGTGTACAGTATCCACCCCACCACCCCTGGGGCTCACTGTTCAAGCTCCAGGCTCCAGGCCAACCAGCTCCTCCAAGTTCTGCGTATTTAGGTCACACACAGACACACCTCACACTCCTATAGCAAGTCTATACACACTGATTTAAATTGTTCCAGCCTTTATGTCAGCAGTGGTTTAAATTAGACCATAGTCAAAGGCCCAAGAAGAAGCCTGTACTGGTGGGAGGAGAAATGGTTGCGCAGAGAAAATGCTTCAGAGGTGTGTCAAGGTAGAGAGTCACACAATGGCACAGCAGGGAAGGAGGTATTTTTTCTTCACAATAAAAGCATGCAATTCTTACTTTTAAGCACACTACTATTTTTCCCTTATGCCTTTAACTTCATTACCTCACATTCACCATCTTCTCTGGCTGTCTTTTGTGTTGATGCAATATTTGAGTGTCCTCCTCCTCTGAACAATGTTATTTTTCGGACAAATCTGGGTGCTCTTACTTGAAAAGACTACATTTGTAGTCGTATAGGCCATTATATTATAACATGTGAAATAGGCACATAGCCTCAGACACATAACCTTATTTTTTAGACAAAACATCCAACATTTCAGAATTTTTAAATAATCATATTCATAGAAATACAGATAGAGGAAGACTTTTTGATACAATAAGGTCACCTGAGGTCAAATCCCGCTCAACACATAACTCCTGTCTCACTAAATTGTGACCAGACACAAACAGTTAAGCCTCTAAAATGTGAAATTGATGTCTGGTTTCTACTATAGTTTATTTAATCAGACAAGTTTTCTAGAAGTGTTGCCCAGCTTCTTTCAAAGCCGTCTTCACATTGCCAGGAATAGAAGGTTTTTATTTATTTGAAATATTAAATGTTGGACCAGAAAGTTGTTAAATGTAACTATACTGAGACTACAAGCTGTAAGATATTATCCATGTGTTAGTAATGTTTACTGTATGTATTAAAAATCAAATCACCTTAAGATGCAGCATACGAGACTTCGATGAGCTTAACCCTAGCTACAGCCTTTTATAAGTATCACTTTATATAATTTATAAGTATTTTGATAATATAAACTTCAATGAACTTTTGAATTAATCAATTGCAGCAATTGGAATAATTTTATAATTACTTGTTTCAATTTATCATACACTTACCACAAATGATCACGATACAAACCAAAAAACAAACGTCTTAAACTGCATCTTGACACATTTGTCCCACAACGTCATAAAGATCCCAAGATGGAGAGGACCCATTACAGCTGGAATATGCTGAAATATGCAGTTATTGAAACTATGTAAAGCAAACCAATCGTAAATCTGGGGCTTCAGGGACCCAAGTAAAGTGGGGTGCCTGGTCGTCTGCCTGCTATGTCAAGTTGGTAGTGAACTCCTGCTCTGGGGAGCTGTGATGGCAGCTTGCAGATTTATTGCTAATACAAATCAAAACTTACAACACCCCTGCAACATTCAGCTGTAGGACTGCAAACATTTAATTTTATTCATAGCGCACAAAGTAAAATAAATACACTGTGAAATAGCATATTTATTTATGAATTCATGGAGATATAAAAATATGTGATTACATTGCTTGAAATCATTTGATAAGGAAACAGTTTCTGCAAACCGTGTTTACCTTAGTGTAGGCCTACAACATTCGTCGACGAGGCTTTTATTTTTAAAGTGCACGTCGGAAGTGCTGTCGTCATTCCAGTCAGCTTAGCGGAGCCCAGCTTTATGACAATTAATATTGGGAGCGACCTCACGCGGCCTTTACCGGACAACCTCTCATAAACGGTGTATAATCCCGGCGGGGGTGTGTTTGGGGCGGGCAGCCGGTGACAGACACGTGTCTTAGTGTTTAGAGACGATAAGCTTTACTGGGTCAGGTAAAAAACACACACGGGGGCGCGTTTCAGACCGAATGCACCCGTTAACCCCAGCAGGCGCGCGCGTCCTCGCTCTCCGCGGTGCCGACGGTTCCGCGCGCTGATGTGTCTGTCTGCATCTGGTAGGTGAAGAAGACGGTGAGCTCCGGTTTAACGTTACCTATTGGTGCCGAGGGGAGCCCCGAGGGAGGGGGGTGTGCAGCCCACCGGACAACGTTTAACACACATTCCCAAAATAACGGCCGTACTGTGATTTTCCTCGCGCCGTTTTAAAGAACTCCCCAAGTTCACTCGCCCCGTGAACGGACCGCTCCGTCTTCACGCGCACATCATCTGCTAAAAGGGAAGCAACGGTCGAGCTCCGAAGCGCGCGAGCGATGACTTTAGGAGATGACTGTCGCTAAGTTAACGGCTGTAACGGGTGCCGGCGTGCGTCCGCGAGCCAAAATGTAATGTTTATATTTACCGTGTCGTCCGTCCCTCAGGCACCCGGACCCTGACGGTCGTCGCTCTCTCTCCTCTCGTTCACTCTCGGTCTCTCTCTCTCTCTCACCCTCTCTCTCTCACTCTCTCTCTCCCTCCTCGCGCTCTACCGGGTCTTCTCTCTCCGCTGCTGGCTCGCGCTCCCCCGCCTGCCCCTCTCTCACTCGCTCTCTTTCTCTCTCTCTCACACACACACACACACACACCAACCGGTCTGCTCGCGCTCTCACGAGCCGCAGAGGCTGCCGCACCGGAGACAAGGTTTCCGCGGGGTCCTAAAGTCTGCTACACAAACGCGCACGCACACGCGCGCGGACACAAGCAGGCACACTGAAGACAGGTGTAGAGGTAGGAAGACATGGACGGATTACACAAAGTCATAGAGCTCAATAAAAACAGACTCATGGACAAAAAACGGAACTGAGATCCACAAAACTACAACAAAGAGCAGCACAGCAACTACAAGAAGCCATGATAATATAGGCTAAAGTATGACAGTGAGACACAACAGTGGCCAGTGACAAAATGGCTACAAAGTGACAAATATGACGCACAAAGAGTCAAATATCCCCAAAGAAAGGGACAAAAAAGACATAAAATACTACTGAGTCTAACAACTACAAACAGACATAGGCATAAAATGACAAAAAAAATAAAGACACAAACATTAACCATAAGGTGACTATTAAGAGACAAGAATGTCTTTCAGAAGACAGACAACTCCAAAGGCAAAATGACTTTAGATAGGTTTCAAAACAACTACAAAGACAAATACTCATAGAGACTCAAGACATCTACAAAGTGTTAGACAATAATGCCAAAGAAACTAAATGACAATAAAGAGTCACAAAACAACTACAGACACTAAAAGTTTTTGGAATTATCAAAAAGAATGAAAACATTGCCACAAACTGACAGCAAGACAAAAGAGTGACCATACAGAGGCACAAAACAAAAATGTGATGATTTGAAAGCCCTAAAGAGACACAGGAATAACACTGAAAAGACATAAATGATCAAAAAGAGTCAAACATGAACACAAAGACACACAGAATGACTACAAGAAGAAACACACAAAATTACCATAATTATCATAAAAAGGTCACAAAACAATAACATACTTGACACATGATTAGAAAAGACAAAGAGACACCAGAATAACACTAAAGAGACACAGAAAGACTACAAAGACACAAAAAACAACCGTGGTCTTAAAACTTTTAAAGAGACAAAATGACAAGACAAATATAAATGGACACAAAATGACCAGGAGGAGACACAAACTGACACAGAAGACAATCTCAAAGAGGCAAAGAATAGGCATAAAAATGATTTTAAAATTCAATTAGTGGAAAACACAAGAATTAAGATCCCTTAATACCTGGGCCACAGACCCTCAGGGGGTCCAGAGTCCCCAGCTTTGCTGTGTGGTGCTGGTTATAAATGGGTAAAATTCTACGCGCCACTAAAAGTACATAAACAATATTACAAAGGCCCCTTAAAGTGAGCCCTGCGTTAAAACATTTACAGCCAATTCTCACAAAAGCAGAAACTAATTTCCAAAATAATCCAGGCACATTGTTTTGTTACAGGGGAGATTTCAAAAAAACCTTTTGATAGTTTCTACATGAACAAAAACGACCAGCTTGTGCATCAGAAGCAGCTGTTGTTTTAATCAATGTAAGATATAAGTAACATGTTCTTTTTAATGGTTAGTTTTAGAGCCATTATTATTGGATTATTACGGATTACATTTTAATTGTGTTTTTTTTATTGTTAGGCAGTCTGAGCCAGTCACCGAGAGACATTTTCACAACTACACTAGACCCTTAAAGCCCAAGGTTCACTGAAAGTTGTGATATAACTTTGTTAGGGTAGAAAAATAAGAAATACAACTGACAGGACTAACAGAACCTAAGTTTGTCATTATTTTATACAGAACCATATATGTGTCTTTACTTGTATTATTATAATTGTATGTACAAGAGAATATGCTGGCTGATGTATAGAAAAGTAAAGAAATTAGATATGTTTCATTAGAAAATCACCCAAAAAAAAAAAAAATGGCCGTGTGCTGCTAACAAACTGCAACGTGCCACAAAAGAGTTTCCCCATGTTTCCAAGAAATCACCATATGCCGCTAGGGACTTGCTATACAATTGTACAAAATCATTAAGTGCCGCAAAGAAATTGCAACATGTTGTTAAGGAATCACCAAAAGCTGCTAAGGTATCGTTACATGCAGTTAGGAATCAGGGAATACCACCAAAAATAAATAAACCACCATATCCCTCTAAGAAATCTGCACATGCCACCGGTCAGAAGTCGAATGCCATCAGCCACTTTTTAATCTTGGAGCTGCTATACACACGAGGCCTTGTAATCATCGTATCTGTCCTAGACATCGGTGGGAGGTGCAGGGGCCCGGCTGCTCATTTCTGACCCAAGTAAATAACTGGTCATGCTTGTAATAACTGGAAAGGGTCAAATTATGTTGCCATCATTTAACAAGCGGAAGCCAAATAGTAAGCAAGTCAGTAAAATGTATTTATAATGCAGCTTTCACAGAGAAGAGCTCACAAAGGGCTTCAAATGAAAACAACTCAAATCAAAATGGTTGGATCTGTTTCAGGGTTCGCGTTAAAATCTCAGCTAATAATTCACATTTGAACATTAACACATTGACTAAACCCACTTTACCAGTAAGTCTTTTGTACAAGAGCTAAAACTTTTTTTTTTTTTTTTTAATTTTTATGGACTGCATCTCATGACCACATTGGGTGCGGAGGGCTGTGAGTTAGCACTTTCACAAAACGTGACTGTAGAAAGATGTTGTAAGATGTTAAGTTTATACACCTCTACACACACAACCCACAAGCAAATGCAACACGTTCAACCACGTTCTTGTTTGGCAGGTTGGTTTCCCCTTGGAGTAACTTCTTTCTTCCCAGATTTATCAACAGGTGAAGCTGAACTCGGCTGCAACAAGTTGGTACCTGTTCTCCAAACTGCGTTGGACCTGCTATTCTAGAAAACATTTTGTTGTAGGAAGTAGCTGAGAGCAAGTGGGGAAATCATAGTCATTTACAAAATAATTAGTGCTTTGTTTTGGACATCACGGTGTCCAGAAGATGCACGAGAGGTAATTTTCTTTAACCCATATTTCAATGTTAAATAATAGTGTAATTTCCACTGATGATACGGTGTGATCCTCTATTCACAAGCAGACAAATTTTGGTGCAATTGCTAAAATCCCTTTCATCAGTGTTGACTTCCTGCACTGTCCAGCAGCAAAAATCTATGAGAATTAGGTCCCAAAGTCTGAGACCACACGGAAAACCTGAAAGTTTCATGTAAAGCTGGAAACAATGTGTGAAATTATGAGAAAATATTTAAGATTCTGCACAACTTCTAGGCCAGAAATTAAATGAAGGCAAATTTGTCGCACTGACGATGTGCAGAACTTATAATTTAAAATTGTATAACACACACCAAAAAAACCCCAACAACAATTAGTTACATTGTGTAAAATAATTCAAATTTTTCTCTAATTTTTCAAATTTTCTGTTTAGAAGTGATTCAGATAAACTTTTATTACATTCTGACTGGTTAATTTTTTACCAGTTTTCTCCAGGCGAGAAGGTTAAACTCAGTTTAACCTCTGAGAAAGAAAAGGTAACTAATCTTTACTACACAGGGTCATATATAGGGTGGGGTGTGTGAATGTAGAAGGTGGCGGGTGTGTGGTTATTTATGCAAGTCAGTGAGGTCAGGAACAACAGACGACCTCACTGAGCTTCATTCAGTCTAAAGTTGCCACCCCCACTTTCCACACTCGCACACAAACACACAAATACAACAATACACACACTGAGTCATGACCTCTAAAGGGAGCTCTTGGGAAACGTGAGAAGTGCTCATTCATACTAATGAGGACACTAAATCAGGGAGGAAGTTACAGTCTTAACATCGAGGAGAAAATTTGGTTTATCTTTAGTGTACGTCCATGCTGGGGGAGTTTATTTATGGAAAGTGGGTTATGACCACAAGCACTGCATGGAAGATTCCAAAAGAATAAAAAAAAAATGTCCCGCCCTGAATTATTAGGGTCATTTTGATAAAAATAGGCTATTTTTATGTAATTGTGCTTTTAAATCCTCGCATTTCTAAAACAGTTCATGTTTGTATTTCAGTGGGTTAGTAGAATAAAATGAGAGGGATATTTAAGTATCTTTTAACTATTACTCAGTGTTTCATGTAACTGGTTTGTACCTACCGATCATACAAGGTAAAGTCACATTTCAGTGTTGACTAATGTTGCCAATCAGTGCAGAGCAACCTTATAATTAATTAAGATGTTCAGCAGTTTAAAGAAGGACTTCGTAAGTTTTAAAAAAAGGGAAACTATCCCCTTTTGTATTTTGTACAGAAATTCAAAACCTGCAAAGTTACTATAGAGTAGGATTCAGAAGTTTTTCTGGAGGCTGCTGTGGCCATGTCCTCAAATTGGCGTCAAAGTCTTCTGTTTTGTCAATTTGCATGTGTTTTCTCAAGCCACACTGCAGTCTGCCCTCTCAACATGTACAGGAACAAAAGTCACACATAACCTAACAAAGGTGTTTTTAGTTTTGAGGCCCATCACAATCACAATTAAAAGCAGGGCATCGCTTATTTTTAGCCTCCCACTTCACATAATAACTAGCAATTACAGCTTTAATAAAAGGTTTATAACACACCAGTATGTAGCTATAGGCAGATAACTGTTAATATGTAACTCCACATGTGGGCATCCCTACAGTAAGTGGATGATCCTTTATGTTTTCATCATCACGCTGTAATTATGTAGTCAAAATGATTTTACTGAATTTTAAAACTCATTGTCAATGACTATAACCGAAATAATAGATTTACATTAAATTAGGCCCCATCTAATCTCATAGGCCATTTGTATAGCTACACTCAAAAATAGCTACATTTCAGGATTACAGTAGTGTGGTTTCCAGCTAGTGCCACATATTTGTCACATTAGAAATGTGTGTTTTGCCAAACTGTACTGAAACAGAGAATCGTTACACGAGCGTGAACAAGCCAGAAGGGAGATCATGAGATTGAGGACAATGAGGTCATGGACGAGGTGGGACAAACAAATAAAGCCATTGAAAAACTTGTTCAGTTGCTTGTTTTTATGTTTCTGAGTAGCCTTTTGTGTGCTGGTGAACTTGACTAACAGAGGCCGCAGACACACCGGAGTTTGACGTTAAATATGATTTATTTCAGGTAATCCACACGTGTCACTCACACCATCTGCTCCAGCAAGTTCAGAGCTGAACGTGTTTATAAATTCACGTTAGGACGCGTCTGTCCTGTCGGTCTTTATTTCCCTCGTTCTCCCTTTCACACACATTTGCACTGAAACACGAGCTCATTCATTTATTAAAATCACTCATACAGGCTGTCAATCGTACTGCACATTGAAAATGTAATAATCGTATTTGCAGGCAGGTAGGGAGTCAAACAGAGAGGAGTTAGAACAAATGTATCCAGATCACATACCTACAACAACTCAAAAAGATGAACAAATACAGTTGATAAAAACACCTGACAGCATCTAAAGCGAAAAAACAACCTACAAAAAGCTCAATATGTCACTTTGTATCATGTTTGATTTGCATTAAGGGTTTTGGGAGGCTGGATAAAGAAGCAATGTGTAAGAAGTTCATTTTGGGCAGATAATGTTAAAAAAGTCAAAGTACAAGATTTCACATAGATGATGTTTGCTGAGGGGCACTTGGAGAACTACTCAATCTGCCGTTCAAAGAAATGAAAATAAATAAAATCTGGAGGTTTAAGAAAAAGTGAATGGTACAAAACAACAGAAAGCACAACGCCAGTGAAGCTTAACTTAACGAAACATCTCATAACAGAGTTTAAAATTCAGTTTTACTCCGAAAACTGAAATTAATTCACTTTCAGATTCTGAATGAATATTTGCTCACATGAAGTTTTGTTCAAATGGAAACGATTAAGGGATTTCACAGATTTAAACCAAGTCTCCTGACTATTATAGAATTTAGACTCCTAATTACTTATAAATTATTACTCTGTATTACCAAATTGATTGTAAAAATATTTACATGTGACCACGCTGACATAAAAGTGTAATATAATTTCTTGGAGGCTCCTGTGTAGTTGTCATCCTGGTTTGCCTACATGATCAAACACACATTTTCAACATTTGTTACAATCTAATTCTTGTAAAACAGTTCCAGTGAATAGTAGTGCAGAGGTGTATTGGTGTGACAACCACAAATGAAATATTTATATTAAGTAAAAACTACACCGTTTGCTTACACATGAGCATTGCTTACTAAACTTTAAAGCTCTTTAAAATTGAGGATTTGTGCATCACAAGTTGCTGCCTTACCTGAAACTGAGAAGTGTGACATTTGTTTCGATTTAGGATTGACTATGGTTTGAACTGTACCTCAGTGTATGTTGTTTTAAACAAATTAATGTAATGAAGGAGTTTGTTTTGTTTTGTTTTTTACCTCTTTACCTGTCTTATTTTTTTAAGATTGTTCTTTACTTTTGCCCTAGTTTCTTTTTTTAAAAATTGTATTTGACATTGCATTGACATCTTAATAAAGTTAACTTACTTTTGGCTTGTTAAGAAATAACTGTTTGCATGGGTAGAATATATGCATTCTATCATAATGTAATTAATAATTATTTTTACTTTTGTAAACGTTAAAGTATCTAAAAGTTTAAATTAAAAAAAGAAAAATATATCCTTATATACAGTAGATCTACTACTACTTCTTGTGACCCCCTGGTTGGAAGACACTGAACTGAACCTTTAAAAGGGAAAATTCCTTTTCATTAAAACTGGATAAAAAGTTTAAGAAACTTCATCTTTGGTGAACTTGCTACTCTTTTACTAAACTGATACTGTTGAAGAAAGTTGTTCAGTATTCACTTATCTTGCCCCCCCCCACACACACATACACACACACACACACACACAAAGAGCAAACGGATAGCTCCTCTTTGACTCTAGCCCCACTTCAGTACCAGGAATCTGTAGAAAGGCTTCAACAACCTGAGCTGCTATCATACCAGCATCCATCTCATCCAGGTTTCAGTGACCTGGACCAGGAGCAAAATTTTAACTTTGCACTTTGCATACGCTCATCCAGATTTCAGGGGGCTGGGCTGAGTCTCACGCAGCAGGAAATGTCCCATTAAAGCTTATCTTTTCAGCAGGGCCTGACCACACTCATGCACACACAAACACGCAAACTGAACGAATAAATGGCAAAAATCACATCAAAGCAATAAATACTAAGCACACAGTGCCAAAAGGTAAAACATTATACAACTAACTTCTTCTGTCTTTTTGACTTTCTTCAGTTTTTCTTTCATTTTATCTCTCAAATACGCCAACAGACAGCATCTTCATCCTGATCCTTTCCGTGTACTCCTATCCTTCATTCATTTCCTGAACACACGGTGTCCCTCTCACTTACTCGACCCTCTCGCACTTTTAAAACGCAGAGCACACGCACATGCTACAGTACAAATCAGTAGGTTTCAGTTTCCACGTTTAGCTATGCATGAAAGTAAAACCCCAGTGACAAGACACACACAGAATCACAGCTATACAGTATATAGTAGGGCCCACAGGAGGGCTTTTGGTGTCCAGCATCACGATTGGTTGATTGGCAGTGGACCTCTAGTCCCCACTAGTTAACGATGAGTATAACGAAAATACATTTTAGGGTCAGTCTTCTTTGGCCATGGTGAAATGTCATGCTGCCTGCAGAGAGAGTAACAGATCAGACACATAATTGTTGAAACAATAATTATTCGTCTTACAGGATTAAAGAACTAGTTCATCAAAGTACTCTTGAATTTCTCCACGTTTTACAATGTTGAAAATTTATTTTAACCTAAAACGTGAAAAAATACTTTAAAAAACAAATTGTAAAAAAGCTAATAAAGTCAAATCTCTTATTCACAAAACTGTTCAGGCCCTTCGCTCTAACACTCCAAGTTATGCATGTTTTTTGAACTAAGCTAATGTAACTCAAGTTTTTTTTTTTTTTTTAAACAAGATTATTATTTATTATTATCATTTTGATAAAGTTGGGAATTGCAGGAAATAACTTACTGTTTTTGTTTGTCCTGCAATCATTTTAACCTGCTAAAGAGAGAAAGAACACTTTGTTAGCAGTTAGCAGGAGACAGTGCAGTCTGAAGCTACTGTAAAACAAGTGCTAAAGGTTTCTGCCAGATACTGTAATAAGAACCAGAACGTTCAGGGGGTCAGTAGGTAAGTACTGCAGGTTAGTAATCTAATGAGTATTTAGTCTGAGCACAGGGGAGAAGAACAAGAAGCAGTTTCACCACTTCGTCTCAGCAGGGAGTCCTCCCGTAAAGAGGAGGGGCTCCACAAAGCATGGCTAATCAAATGGCATGTTAATGAAACGTGCTACAGTAAAGATGAGAGCACCCGGATAATAAGTGGAGTCGTGCGGCGAGCGTGCAACTGGCTGCACAGTAAGAGAAGGCACGCAGGAAAAGTTTTACATTTAACATCTTAGCAAAAAGCACAAAATGTTGGCCAGAGCAATAAATAAATAAATAAATAAAGGAATGAATGAATGAATGAATGAATGAATGAATGAAAAACAATCCAGCTGATGGGAGGATATGTTGAAACAACTATATTGTTTTTAATCTCTTTAATGTTTCTGTGGCTTTAGTGTCAATCAGTAATCAGTATTTGCTATCGGGTGGCAGTGGCTCAGTTGGTAGAGTGGCTGCCTACCAACCGTAGGGTCAGGGGTCGGGGGAGAAGCCGAAAGGACAAAAAAATAAATTAATTATAAATAAATAAAAAACCTTCAACCTGCTATATTGGACAGTGTTGAAACCACCATGAATGTGTTAAATTTGGCTTCATGGTATTTTTTGTTGATTTTGATAACACTTAACAACAAATCAATTATATGAAACGATCATATGTGGTAATGAAAATAACTGCTGGTTGTAGCATTACAATAGGTTTTCTTAGTGGTAATTAGTTGACATACACAATAAACTGAAGCGTTTTTATGAAACCAGATACAAACTAATGAGCTCAAAATTGAAAAGAAATGTGAATTTGTTTCAGAGCCCTGTCTGCCTGATTACTTATACTTATTTGAAGTGAATATGGTAAATGGAAGCAACTAAGTTGGGATTCAGTGTCTTGCTCAAGGACACTTCCGACATGTGACCGGAGGAGCTGGGGATTGAATCAACAACTGAAGGATTGGTGGACAACCGCTCTACCATCCTGCGCCACAGTCGCAGGCCAACAGGTCTTATAAACTTTTATTTGAAAAACAGTAAAACCTCCTAAAAGGAATTGTGGCATATTTTTTTTTGTACTTTGAAAGTAAACACAAATACGTCAATGTATTTTTACCCTTTACTGTTGGTTTTGGATGATCAAGGTAAAATTAGCATCTGGCTAAAGACCTGCTATTTCAACATCAGGAAACCAATGTTTGTTAAGCTTTATAAGGATCACTAATGTGAAGCCATTTCTACTAAAGGCAGAAGGTAGAGTCAGAGAAGAAAGAAATGAAGTTTAGTGAATAGTCAAACACATTACTGTACCTTTGTCCTTCCCATTCAACAATCTCTCCTCTTCCTCCCGATCTTCATCTAATCAGCAAGGAAAGTAAAAGTCAGTATGTCCATATATGTCAGACCAACATTTCATTACATTTTACAACAAGCATTAATTGGTTTTAAATATTAAACATTAAGAGTTAAAACATTACGGTACTTCTAGACCAGTTTCACATTCAAAACTGACTCATAGCAACAGAGAGCAAGATGGTTCCCTCCCTATGTATATGGCATTTGTAAGCTACAAAGCTGAACATTTGAATGTACCAGAGTGGAGCTCTTTGACCAGCGATGACACAGTGTTGGTGATGGAGTCGGCTGCTACCAGGAGATCGTTCCTTAGGTTCCTTCTTGGCCCTTAAGTTGAGAGAAAAGGATGACTTGTCCAATAAAATCCCTACTTTAGGCAGCTGTTATAAAATCTTTTATGAGTGTAGCAAGAAGTTTAAACAGGTCTGCTTTTCAGAAATTGTCACAAATTTTTTTTTTTAAACTTGCTACCTGTGGGACAACCACATACATTTAGCTACTGTTCAAGTCTGTGGCCACATGAAAGGGCAACAGTTACCAATAATGAATTGTAAAACATCTGCTGGTTACTTGTTATAATTTTTGCACCTGAAATTATAGTAGTGGTGTGTGTTTTTTTACAAACATTTCCACCTTCATTTTATCAGTCCACAGCACATTTTCCCAGTAGTGTTGGGGAGTGTCGAGTTGGTCGTTGGCAAGTGTGCTGCAATATTGTTTAAAATGTAATGGCTTCCTCTATGAAATCCTGCCATGGAAACCATGCCTTGTTTTATGTTTAGCATATGGTTGACTCATGAACAGAGATGTTAACCAACTCAAATAAATCCTCAAATGTTTAACTTTGTCACTCTAGGGTCCTTTTGTATCATACTGAACATTCTACATTGTGCTGTTGAAGTGACCTCAGTATGATGCCAATTTCTATGAAGAGAAGCCACGGTACCAGAATGTCTTCTTTTACAGAAAATATGACTGGGAACTGATAAATATCTAAAGGCTTTTATAGAAGATCATGACTGCTTGTGTTTGAGCAGATTGTAAATATTGTGTTTGCTCATATTGGTGGAATGGTAAAGATCAGATCACATTTTATCACCAGCAAACAACTCACTTACGGTTTCCTGTCACTATATGTAGGCAGTGTTTATAGATAGGGATTAACTGATTACCACTTTTGTCAATGCTCTCATGCAGTAGCATTAATAGGGTATTCACATACCTGGGTGTTTTGCGTTTCTTTTTTGGGGGTAAAATGTCTCATAATAAAGTAAAATCAGTAATATTACTTTTTGAGTGAGACATATTGAATTTACTGTGCATTTCCTTAAAAAAAAAAACAACTAAACCATAAAATTCAACCCCATTTAACACCAAGTTTTCAGAAGTAAAAATTTAGAGCGGCCTTCAAACAGGCATCAGATGTCTGTCTAATAAGTCATGGTTAAGGCATGAATATATCTATATATGCATCTATATATGGAATAATAGATATTTAATTATGGATATTTTTGTATTTGTTAGTGTTACCCTGAGCAAAAGCCTCTTGCACATCACCACCAACCCCAGCAAGGGAGTCTTGGGGAGGGTGCATGTGAGCCTGGGGAGATGCTGCACCCACAGAGCGGATAGTTGATGGGCTTGGCCGAGAAGGAGATCCATGAGAAGAGCCGGCCGCCTGTGCCTATGACAGATTTAGGAAGGTTGTTACAACTCATATGCATAATAACACCAAGGAAAGTTTGATTTGTTAAATCAAATTTGTTAAAATAAAGCAATGTCCTGATTGTTTAAAAAGTTATTTTGACACAGAGCACTATGAGTCAATAATACAGGGGTTAAACTTACTGCCTGTCGCTGTTCCTCATCCTAAACAGCCACAACAGTTGGAAACAAACCAGGAAGAAAAGTGTGGAAAGAAGAGGTCAGATACAGTCGGAGCTAGAGAAGGGTGACATTGCTAAAGAGGAAATAGCAGTGAGGAAAAAGTGAGGCTTGTTCCTGCTGGAAGAGAAAAGGGGAGGTGTAGGAAAAAAGGGAAACTTTTCCCTCTAGTGTGACAATACACCATGTGGAAACAATAGTTTGTGTGTCACCTTGAGCAGCTTCATCAGCCCCTCGAGCTGCACCATCAGTTCCCTCCTGCTCTCTTGCAGAGATGACATCCTCTGCTCTAGCTCATCTTTCCTCTGTCTACAACACAGACACACACACACACACCCTCCATTACTGTCACATCACAGAGTGTAAGAAGGCAGGGAGAAAATAATCTGAGTGCTAAGACTCACTGAGGGTAGAAACTGTGACGAGACAAAAACAGCATACAGTCAAAAACTACATTACATTGCATACATTATACAGTTAATACACAATAATTCACTCTTAGCCACATAATGCAGTATGCATCTCTGTCTCAGTCTTCAGTTCAGGCTATTCTAGTTTGTACCAAGTCTTAAGTGCTTAATCAGTGGATGAAACAAAAAGCTGGGAACCTGCCAAAATTCCTCTCTCTCCCTGCTACACGCATGCTGACAGATGTCAAGTTGCCTAGTTAGCTAAATAAGAGACTGATGTTACTCAAGTAGGTGTTTGAGCACAGAACCATCATCAAGAAGCAGCAGCTTAGGCGGGAGCATAACATAAATTAGATATAATAACTGATTACTGCGGTACAAGGGACCATTAGGTCAGACTGGATGGTTGAAAAATGGGAAGATAAGAATTTAAATAAAAAACATTAACTGGGGCAACGTAATACTTTGGTAGCTTAGTAATGTAATTTAGACCCATGTATATTCATCCACAATACATTAAATATCACTACAGTGCTCATACCAGTGAGATTAGTAACAAATCTGTGAAGTTCAAGAAAGAAAAAAAAAATAAGATTTTCGAGTCAGCACATGATATCAGATATACTGACTCACCATGAACCAGTTTAGCAAATATATTGTGGTGTTGACAGTCTTTCTGTTTTTCTAAACAATATGTGGTCTGGATGGCACATTAAAGTAGCAGCAGAACTCTTCTCATTCCTGCCTGGCTTCCCTTCACATGGTAGGATATAAATCAGTAAACAAACTAAAACAAAGCCAGTCTGAGTCATCAAATGAATTCAGAGTTGAGTCATTTTGATCTAAGTAAAGCTTCTATAGAGAAATTCTATAGTTCTACTTTATCAGCATTCTTCTTCTTCTACTTCCTCTTATTTGATCAAAATGGCTGCACTTGAATTGAGTCAAAGACGCTTAAAGCATGTGGAATAGAAGAAAGTGAGCTGTGATTACAAGCCTGCGAGATGTCACACCACTGGAAAAAGTCTTACTAAGATGTAAAAGAAGGAGGGGAGCATTTGTCAATCAGGGTAAAAACTAGTGTCACCATCAAAGGCTGAATCCAAATGTCTGGACTTAATCACACTTGCAGACTTGAGGACAATGTGGTTGCGTTCCTGTAAAGTCCACAAGCGCTGAGGGCTGTCCAAACACTCATCAAATCCCTCATGGGGACTCAAGCGGACGTTCTGCAGACTTCCACACAGTCCGTATAGAGACTTCACCAACCTTCCCTAATTATTTTTAGTCCATAAGGGATACGAATGTAGTAAGTAAAATAAATAAAATCCTGTTCCAATAGCTGCAATAACATAAGTCTGGAAACACCTTAGAAAGTCCATCTAACCTACCTGTGTTTGAACTCTTTGAATAAATTAGAGCACCCACAGAAAACCCACACAGGCATGGAGGCCGCATGGATACTCCTTAATAAGTACATTTTTATACATTTATTGATGAACTTTTCATAATTCCCAAAAAGGATATGGATTGACTGAATAAATTGCAATTGATTACAATATAGAAATTTACATTGCAAAAGGTTGTTTTTCGTGTGGGGATCCTAGTGTGTGCTTTACATTAAGGTCACACCACGTATTGTCTGTTGCATCTTGCAACAGGGACACTGCCAAGTCTATATCGTCTGTATGTCATCAGGAAGTGCCTCTGTGCAAGGTGTTCAGGGCAATCCAGCTTTACAATATCTCAAAATTGTGGCCAGCAAAAATGCTGAGTGGCCAATATCTTTGAAAACCTACTAGGCACAGTGGCTAGTGAATAAAAAAAAGTTGTCAAGCCCTATTTGCACAACTTAAAGCCATTGGGAGGTAAATTGTAAAACTTGTGCACACCAAGGGGTTGTACAGCATGGAAAGAGAGGGTGTCATTGTCTGGGTTAAAAAGGTCTGCTGTATGTTGTTTCACTTCCTCCGGCTCTAAAATTAGCACATAAACTCAAAGTTGATGCAGCCACTTCATCTGTTGCAGTTCTTCCTCTGCTCTCTGGCTTAACTGATAGGAGAAACTTGTCAGCTTAATTTACAATGAGCTAAGGATTAGATAAGTTTTAAAAAACAAAACAACATAAGAAAGTGCTGAGACAAATATATAAATGCTATAGAACACAAGTCAACCAACTGCAAGTAGACATTAGCCAAATGGTAATATTTGTAATGTTTGTGATATCCTCAGCTCACAAGCTAAACTCTGTGAATAGTGTTTTAACCTAAACGCAGAGCAGTGACTTTTTTAAATAATAAGAAGGTGGCAACTGTTGCCTCAAAATGATTTGAATATATAAAAGATTAAAATGCAGAATAAAAATGAGACTAAAATTTGACTTTAAATGTAAAGTATTTCCAAAATAGTTGTTGGTCTATATTAAGATCATACAAACGGCATCACTTCCATCTACCCCCACCCCCTGGACTTTTTTTCTCTTACGGAAAAACCATAAACATGTTGGACGTGAGTTTTACATTAGTTTATCACAAAGTCCGCCATCTGTCACTGCCATCTGCCATAAAGCACTCTCCCTCTGTGCTGCAAAGCAACGCAGCAGATTTCCCGCCAAACCTCACACCGAGGTAAACAATGGAGAGAATTCGGTGCGAGGAGTGACAAACTTTGATGGTTTTCAAAATTAGATTCTGTAATAATTTCTGAGGGTATGACTCTCACTGGTTACCGGTGAAAGAATGATTGACATAATCACGTGCACATGTACATCAAGTTTCAGTGTAAATCCTGCTTCCTGGTGGAGCCTGTGTTTACCTGAGTAGGCGAAGCTCGGCCAGCAGAGTCGGGTTGGTGCTGCCCTTCTCCGGGCTGGGCTGGCATGCTGCGTCATGCTCTGCGCGGAGATGTTTGATCTCTGCCAAGATCTCTCTGGGATATGAAAACACATAGTGGTCAGCTAAGGCCAGGCATTACATGACTGAACAGACTGAGAAAAACAGGATAATCTTTTACAGAATTCTTAGAGGAACAAACAAGTTAAACAGATTATTGAAATCAGCGGCATTTACAGGACTACACACAAAATGTATATATGCTTACATGATATAAAGAACCAAAATAGGCTAAAGGACTGACTGGAGGATTAAAGGGAGAAGCTAATTGCAGAAATCTCACTATGTATTTATGTTATATATGTATATATATATATATATATATATATATATTTTTTTTTCCCCACTATATCTCACTATATATATTATTTCACTTTACAAAAAACAATAGCTTGTGTAGAGTTTTCTTTTTTCCATTTAAGCAAAAAATTGATTCACGTTCCTTAAAATTCTACAAAGAATACCCCATAATGACAATGTAAAAGAAGTTTGTTTAAAATCACATCTACAGAAGTATTCACAGCCTTTGCCATGACCCTCAAAATTGAGCTCTGGTGCATCGTGTTTCCACTCATTGTCCTTGAGATGCTTCTACATCTCTATTGGACTCCATCTGTGGAAAATTCAGTTGATTGGACAGGATTCTGAAAAGCATGCACCTGTCTATATAAGGTCCCACAGTTAACAGTGCATGTCAGAGCACAAACCAAACCATGATGTCCAAGGAATTGTCTGTAGACCTCTGAGAAAGGATTGTATCAAGGCACAGATCTGGGGAAAGGTACAGAAAAATTTGTGTAGCATGGAAGGTCCCAATGAGCACAGTGGCCTCCATCATCCATAAATAGAAGAAATTTGGAAACACCAGGACTCTTCCTAGACTGGACCGGCCAGCCAAACTGAGCGAGAGAGAAGGGCTTAAGTAGTCAGGGAGGTGACCAAGAACCCAATGGTCACTCTGAATTTCCCTGGTCTGATGAAACAAAAGAGTAAACTCTTTGGCCTGAATGCCAAGCGTCATGTCTAGAGGAAACCAGGCACTGCTCACAACCTGGCCAATACCATCCCCACAGTAAACCATGGTGGTGGCAGGATC
This sequence comes from Channa argus, assembly GCF_033026475.1. Classification (NCBI taxonomy): domain Eukaryota; kingdom Metazoa; phylum Chordata; class Actinopteri; order Anabantiformes; family Channidae; genus Channa; species Channa argus. The sequence continues at coordinate 5,083,494 of NC_090213.1, read as the reverse complement.
ACGCTGTGGAGATGTTTTTCAAAAGCAGGATTTGGGAGACTATTCAGGATGGGGGTAAAGATGAAAGCAGCAATGAACATCAGCAATGAGACATCCTTGATGACAACCTGTTCCAGTGCAGTCTGGACCTCAGACGGAGGTGACTGTTCATCTTTTAACAGGACAATGACCCTAAGCACACAGCCAAGATAACAAAGGAGTGGCTACGGGACAACTCCGATTGTTCTTGAGTGGCCCAGCGAGAGCCCAGACTTGAACCCGATTGAACATCTCTGTAGAAATCTTAAAATGGCTGCGCACCAAATTCATTTTGCACCAAACCTGAAGGAGCTTGAGAGGTACTGCAAAGAAGAATGGGAGAAATTGCCCAAGAATAGGTGTGTCAAGCTTGTAGCATTATACTCAAATAGACTTGAGTCTGTAATTGGTGCAAAAGGTGCTTAAACAGAGGATTAAGCAAAGGGGGTGAATACTTAATACATCTGATTTTTTCCCCTTTTTTTTTCTTTTTAATACATTTGCAAAGGTTTCAAACTTCTTTTACGTTGTCATCACGTTGGATATAATATAAGAAAATGTGGAAAAAGTGTGAATACTATCTGGATGCACAATCAGAAAAACATCTACAAAGTGGAAAAGTTTCAGTAAATCTAAAGTTAAGAATGTTCTACTTTCACATTTCTACCTGTTTTTGCTTTCCAGCTGAGCTATAAGTTCCCTCTTCTGTTTGTTCACATCAAAGTTGATGCTGCGCTGAGGTATCACCTGAAAACACACACACACACAGACACACACAGACACACACACACGCACCTTGGTTAGTGGTGGCCATTGCTTTTAGTTTTTTTGGTTGGTTATCTATGATGTAAGAACCAAAAGAAGTTGTCAATGTAAAATAATAGGAGAAACAGTATTACGTTTAAGAGATCTGCTGGCACGGTTAAATATATAATTGTGTTGAAAAACTATTTTCAGTTTGTGTGAGGGAGAAAACAAGGTGTCTTAGACTCACTCCTGCTCCTTCTGTCTCTGCCAGTCGGGACGTGTAGCGGGCAATCAGTTTGTGCTCCTCATCTTGCCTGCTAGGACTGTCGACACTACGGACACATGGGAGCAGGAAAATTAGCAACCTACTGACAAAACACGCCAATGCTCATTTTAATAGCCAAAACTTTCTTTAGGACGGGCTAAATGTTAATGGGCAACTATATCCAGGACATTCTGGTTTCTGACCAAAAAACAAGCCTAAAAAAAAGCCGAAACCCACATAAAAAGCCACAGCTAGAAACTGTAGCATTAACAAAAAACAGAACAAATGTAAAAAACGTAAAGCAACAACACTTCAGATTTTGAGATTTTAGTTTTTACCTCATCTTTATTTGCTCTCATCAATATGAAGGTAATAAACCCGGAGAGATTAAATTTGGACTGTGACTCAGTTAAAGTCTAACTGTGCTGCTCTCCTCTCGACACATTCCCTCAGACCCTGAAAAAGCCACCCCCTGCTGCGCCCCTGCATCTCTCTCACCGTGGGCTGCTCTGGAGGCGATTCACATATGCAGCAATCAGAGCATGTTCCTCATTCATACGCTGAGCTGCCGCCAAACTGGAGCACAGAGAAACAAAAAGAACATAAATGTCAGTATGAGAGACACAGATGACGCTACATCATATATTCTAATTTACTATGCGTCAAATATAACCTGATATGTTTCCAACGATACAATGTCATTCGTTTTGCCTCAACACAGCACATTGTATTGCTGGTTGTTTGCAATCAGGAAAAAAAAATGTCCTTTTGGTTTATTAATCACACACAGATAAGATGTTTATACATTCTAAAATATTGTATATGTAAAGACATTATGAACGCATGGCTGGACTGATTGTCATACTGGCCAAAGATATGTGTGATAAGGCAACAAGTTATTAAGCACTAAGTGATGCGAAGAAAGGCTTCTTATGTCTTAATCAACCACGTGGTTGTGGAAAAGAAGTAACTCTATATTAGAAGGGTCAAATTACTGGACTGTATTAAGCAAAGAAAACCAAGGAGATTGCTGAAACATCTACATTTGGGCTAAAGACTGTCCAAGACATCATTACAACCTAAAGTGGTGGACAGTGGTACACCATCTTTCTTTTAACCGAGCAGCATACTGTAAATTAGAATGGCCCTGAATTGTTTACCTAGTACACAGTAAAGGTATTTATATTGCCCTAGCTGTATATAACAATGATTCTTAATAAATATAAACACAACCTAAGCCTTGAACATGGTGCAGAAAATGGATGAATGGGACATTATTACTTTACTGTAAATAAAGTAACTGGTATGAAACAACAGTAAAGTTCTTTCTTTTTAATTAAACATATTGACAAAGAAAATTATAGCAAAACTTTGTTCTATGAAAGACTGGATAAAAAACAACACAAACAAAAAAAAGACTTTAGACTTTTAAAAGGCACTGACACCTTGTGCTACCTTATGCATACAGTTAAGACACTTTTCATCAAATCTACTCGTATAGCTGAAAAACACGTCACTGGTGTTACATTTGTGTAGAAGAAGTAGAAATTTACAAGAGATAAAGGAATGAAGAAAGCTGTAAAGCAACAAAGTCAACATGACCTAGAACTGCAACCATATCAGTCTTTACCTCTTTGAAGATTCAGGCACCGACGAGGACAGCAACATGGTTTCACTGTTGTTTCCAATAGGTCGAGTAGGGCTGCACACACACACACACACGCACACAAAATATATCAACCCATATTATTAACAGTGCAAACACAAAGTGAGCATAACAACATTAAATCCTTAACAAACAAAGGCCTTCCTATCAGCAAACACACAGTCTCACACACTCACATGCTTTTCAGCGCATTCATGCAACAGTGAACTGCACTGGTCTGAGCAAACACAAACAGGCCAAAGATCACTGGAGGGAGAGAAGGAATGAAAGAGAGACAAAAGAACGAATGCAGATCCGGACGGATGTGGAAATAAGAAAGAAATTCACGTAAAGTAAGTTTGAGATGGGCGAATAAATCGGATGTTGCTTTGTGCGAAATATACTCACATTTTTGTGAAGTGCAGTCTTCGTGTTCTGGCCTGAATATATCCCTAAAGGCTGCAGGTTTATAATGACCCAGTCTGACAATGTTTGTAAAACCAAACCGTGCGGATCCACCACAAGAGGCGGAGCAGCTAAAGTGGGTCCGAGAGGTGGGACTTTTATTTTGTTCTCATTATCTGAACTTCTTGTGTACAGCTAACTTTAAGGGAGATAAATAAATTGCATAAAGTGAGGCAAAGGTCTTTTGACTGGCAATAAAATGTTTGAGTGTTTAGAACATGTCTTCACAGCACAGCTACTCCAAAGTGTTTTAGTTAAAACAGAACCTAAATGAACAGTATGAGTATGTTCTCTGAAGGCTGAATTAATTCTAAAAATAGTACCATGTATTATGTTACAGTGAAATTAAATTGTGACGTTAATATCAAATCAACAATTCAGCAGCACATTAACACATATCACATTTTAAAAACTTATAAAGAGCTTTTTAATACCACATAGAACGTTTCATTAAAGAATGAATCCATACCTCTAAGCTATACAATGTATAACAAAGACATTTTAGTAACTTAATTAATGTGGACTAAAAATGTACAGCTGAATTAATATTGAAAAACAATGATTTATGTTTTTGCTAAAAAATACCTATTTCGAGCCTTCATAGAAGTTTCAATGCTTTTGTTGATGACCCTGCACAGTGGGTTATCATGTCAATTCTAAGAAGCTCTGACAACAAGCCAAAATTAATTTGTTTTGTTTTTTTATTATAGATTTTGAGGACTCTTAATCAATATAGCGCATAACAGTAAAACACACATTTTTTTGAACCTGTAGTACATTTTTAGGCAAATACTTGTTTGCTGTGAGATTTATATTTTCCCTGATTAAATTTTGGTAACCTTTGTTCAGCAGTCTACACTCACATTAAATTTTCCTACTTTATCTACAATTTTGTTGAATTACGCTGCTTCATTGACACTGTTATTAGTCAAAGCAAAAGCAGGAAACTGTGACCTACTAAAAAAAAAAAAAAACTGAGGCAACTCAAAGTCTAAGAAAAGATTTATTACCATCAGTCAGACAGAAACAGTAAATCTAGCTAAAGTTAGTTAACATAAAAAGTTGATATGTTTGGGATTTATTTATTTGCCTTTTATTTTTAGCATTTAAAAATGTGGCACTTCTTCATTTAGAAGTGAACATTTAGAACATTCCTGTTTATTAAGTGTTGTGGGATCTTACACTATGTTGGCAAGGTTGAGGGTCCTCTCAGGTTCCTCTGGGTAAATGGGGTGGGGTGGTTCTCTGGATGACACGCAGCCCAGAGTCCTGCTTAAGGCTCGGCCCAGCTTTGTTGCCGGTGATTTCTAACCAAACGCCATCACAAACACAAACACAAACACAAACACACACACACGTCAGGTAAAAATTCTGTTTATTTACCTGTGCAAATGAGAAATTCTCTTTTACAAATCTTTCCTTAAAAAATAAATAAATAAATTCAACTCTTCTTTAGTTCTCATCACTATGTAGTTCATTTCAACTGCTCCAGTTGAATTAATAGTTATTAATTAACTTTAGTTGTAACTTTTTGACTAATTACTGAATAATTCTAATTACAGACTGTATGTTTGCTCTATGCTTTTTCTTTATGCATGCATGTATGTATGTATATAGGTCCAGATGACTAAATGAACAACTTGCATGGATACATTTTAATGTCAAAGTTAAAAATATTTAAAAGCCAAGAGATTTAAAACCAGTCAAGTTGTGGTCTCAGGTTCAGCTTTTTATAAACACAGGTGCATATAACACCTCTTCAACAAAGACAGGAGAACCAGATGTAACTCTGTTCCCTCAGTATAACAATAAGAAGACAGAAGTGAAGCAGGTAAAGTCATAAAAAACTGGATCCTGCTGAAAATGATATGCAAAGTCTTTGGAGGATTATTAGGATGAGTTGCCTGTGATGGAGAGATTTTGTTGGACAGGCAGGAGCAGCACTAGTCAAGAGATTTAGTGAAACATTAATAAGAGAAATTATGCCAAGCCTCAGTGATGAATAATTCAACAACTCTGTTTCCATCCATGAATAAAGAATGAATTAATTAAAAACATTTTCTCTGTTTTGGATCATTACAATGTTAGATGGGTGTGCAATTTCCATTCAGATTTTTGGTAAATAAATAAATAAATAAAACATAATTAGAAGAAATCAGTTGTAACCAGGTACATTTACTCAAGTTGTGTGTAAATATATCTGTTATCTGTACTCTATTTGAGTATTTTATTTTCACGCCACCCTATACTTTGGTTCCACTACATTTCAGATAGATATGTTGTATTTGCTGCTGCAATACAATAAATACTCCCGGCCAATCATATTAGACTTTGTTATGAATTGGTATTAAACTACCCAACAGTATAGTCGCACAAAGAGAGCTGAAGCCAGTACCCAACAAATCCATGGAGAATATTCACTGGCAGCTAATTTAAAAACTTTTCATTGTGACGGTGTCACTTTGGTAACTACATGTAGTTCAGAATTTGTGTTAGTCCTCACATAGATGGACCCCCACACACAGACACAGTGCCCCCTGATGAGGTGAATGAGCAACCACATTGTGACTCACCCAGGATGAGTGCTCCTTCATCTGATGCTGGTTGCTATGCGAGCCGCTGGCGTTCCCGCGCCAGAAGCAGTCCTGACACAGCTGGTAACCACGGCAACGAAGGCAGCGATAGCGGAAGCCCGTCATCGTGTTGCCACGACAGTAGGAGCACGTCACAGGGTGATAGACTGAGTGACAGACAGACGAAAGATGGAAAATTTGTCAGAGATCATTCAGCAGAAAACAGACAAATGTCAGAAGCTTATTCAGAGAAGAAACATCTGGTCTCGCTCTCCAACAGACAGTTAGGGTCAGGAAACAGTTTGATGTTTTACAGGCTGATTTATGATAGAAATGTAACTAAGCCTGATATCAGTATTTCAACATAATGCAAATTTGATTGACACTAAAAACATTCCCCTTTAGGATTAATAAAATACTAAGTATCTACGTCGAGTTGTGTTTAAGTCTAATACTAACTTTTCTTTAGCTGAGATTTTAGTGGACACTGTGCTGTCTGGAAATTCCCGAGGAACTAAACTGCTTAAATCCCCACAGTGTTCATGAGCTTGTTTCTAACTGTGTCTGTTTGGTGTTAAAAGATTTCCTTCTCTTTCAGTGCATCTAGAAAGTACAATAAGCGCTTAACTTTTTCCTCATTGTGTTATGTTACAGCCTTATTCCAAAATGGATTAAAATCATTATTTCCTCAAACAATACCCAATGATAAACTCCGACGAAGTTTGTTTGAAATCTTTGCAAATTTATTAAAAATAAAAGACAAACAAAAAAATAAATCACATGTACATAAGTATTCACAGCCTTTAGTCAGTATCTCCCATTCTTCATTCACAGTACCTCTCAAGCTCCATCAGGTTAGATGGGGAGCGTCGGTACACATCCATTTTTAGATCCCTCCAGAGATGTTCAGTCTGGGCTCGGGCTGGGCCAATCAACATTCATGGACTTGTCCCATAGCCACTCCTTTGAAATCTTGGCTGTATGCTTAGGGTCATTGTCCTGTTGAAAGATGAAACCTGGAGCTCTTTCAGAGTGACCATTGGGTTCTTGGTCACCTCCCTGACTAAGGCCCTTCTCTCTCGATAACTCAGTTTGGCTGGGCGGCCCAGTCTAGGAAGAGTCCTAGTGGTTCCAAACTTCTTCCATTTACAGATGATGGAGGCCACTGTGCTAATTGGGATCTTCAATGCTACAGAGATTATTCTGTACCTTTCCCCAGATCTGTGCCTTGATACAATCCTAACTCTGAAGACAATTGCTTGGACTTCATGGCTTGGTTTGTGCTCTGACATGCACTGTTACCTGTGGGACCTTATGTAGGTGTATCCTTTCCCAAATCAAGTTGTGGAAGCATGTCAAGGACAGTGAGTGGAAACACGATGCACCAGAGCTCAATTTTGAGTGTCATGGCAAAGGCTGTGAATACTTATGTACATGTGATTTTATTTCGTTTTTTTATTTTTAATAAATTTGTAAAGATTTCAAACAAAACGTTGTCATTATGAGATATTGTTTTGTAGAATTTTGAGGAAAATAAATCATATAATCCCTTTCACAATAAGGCTGTAACATAAATATGTGGAAAAAGTTAGCGAATACTCTAAACACCTTCTGGCTGCACTGTAATTCAGCTGTGCTGTGTTGCAGAAAATATTGCCATAGGAGTGTTGAGAATGTCAAACCAGTAAAGTAATGAGCCAAAGTACAGCAAATTGGCAGTGTTCACACTTGTTATATTTACAACTTTTATATAGAGGCTTTGAACTTTACTTGATTTTACAAATGTTAAAAACTCACACGTATAATAATTAAAATAAAAAGCAAATCAATGGGTTTTTTTTTTTAAATAGAAGTAAAAAATCATTGTTGCAAGTACGTAACAACTAAATTTTATGTACACACGGGTATGTGTGTGTATTTACCATGTTCAACGTTGGCCATGCGGTGCATGAGAGGCAGCCAGATGAGACACTGAGGAGGATCAGATACAATGTCCAGGAACGTGTTGAGCATCACCTTTTTCTACAGCAATGAAAACATATCCAATGGACAACTCCTCAAAAATACAGACAAAAGTCACAATAAAAGCTCCAAACACAAATGAAGCATTAGAAACCATGTGCAGAGAAATTTGGTATTTGCAGAAACACTATATGCAATATCTACACACAATTAAACAAGATTTAATGTCTCTGATATGGATAATTCTAATGAAGGAGAAATGGATGAGATGTGTGACTGTACCTGTTGAGGGAAGCATGAGCGTGTTAAAGTGTGTGTGTAGCCAAACGATGGTCCTTCATGTAAGGCAGTGGGTAACTTGAGGGCCTCCCTGAGAAAACCATCAAACTTTGAAAGTACCAACACACCTTTGGAGTCAGATACCTGAGAAAACACATCTGCACAGACACACAAAAACATATGGTCAGAAAGGCATATTTTTTCTTTTTTACTGGAGATCGAGACGGTGATTACATGGTATGGGCTTTTTGGGGTGAAATAGAGCATGAATTTAAAGCTAGCTTGTTTGTTTATTTAGTTTCCATACAATCAGTACTTTCCCAACATAAATTCCTGTTTTACCTCTGACACCTTAGTATTTTACTTGACCTTTCAACCCAAAACAGATTTAACACTAAATTTAAACACTAGATTTAACAGCTTTTAAGGGGAAGAATTAAGGACAATTTACGAAATCCTATTGGTCTGTGAACAGTTGTTTTTGTCCCTGCAACAATTATTGCAACAGTACTAGCAAGTGTTTTCCACAAGGTGGCACATATGTAGCATCTATACATCTCCATGAATGCTGAAAGCCAGTGGTGCGAGTACTCCGATCATTTACTTAAGTAAATGAATCAATACCACAGTGTACAAATGCTCTCTTACAGGTAAAAGCCCTGCATTCAAAATGTACAAAACTATTAGTGCTGCTTAGACGGTTGCCTGTTTTAAAACTCATCACATTTAAAACATGCTGATGCGTAGGGTGTAAATTTCACACTATTGTTATCTTAAAATGTAATGGAGTAACAGTACAGTATTTGTAGTAAAGTCAAAGTATGAAGTAGCAGAAAATGGAAATGCAAATTGACTTCTTTGGCATACATACAGAAACAATATTTGTATTATTCATAACAATACATCCTAAGATGTGATCTTAAATGGAACAACGATAAAAATAATTTATAAAATGGCAGTGGCTCAGCAGTTAAAGTGGTCATGCATCAACTGCAGGGTTGGTGGCTAGTAACCCGACTCCCCCTGGCCATATGTGGACAAGAGCTGTCCACAACCCCAGCCACTGAGGTTGCATAAACCAGTGCACTCTACAGTAGGCACCAGTCCTACACCCGTCCTACACCCAGCAGAACTGGGGAGGGTTGCTTCAGGAAGGCCATCTGGCATAAAACTTGTTCTAAATCAATGCGTGGGGTAGATGATCTGCCGTGGTGACCCCAACTAAATAAATAAATAAATAAATACATGCATAAAAAATTAATGTGGAAATTAAAAGCATTTATATTTTATTGGGCCAACAGTATCAGACATCTATAACTCAATACAAAAACAATTGCACCAACTGCAACAAAGAACAACAAAACTATTTTTTACTGAGTCCTGAGTCACATGTACTCACAGCGAAGTTTATCCACCAGTTTCCCTCCACACAGTGTGGCGAGCATTGCCTTCACAGAGAGCACCGTCAGGCGGCTGTCCGGTTCACTGGAAAAAACACAAACATGTTTCTCACAGTAGTATGTGTCACCCTTGTTGCGACATTACACATCATATGAAACAGTCACACACAGCTTTAAAGAAAACAGGACCGTAGTTACCAGTCAATGGCTGCCAGGATGAATTCAACTAACAGGATGGTGCTCTCTCGGGGGTTGATGGTGTGTGTGGTGGGAAGGCGCTTGCTGAGCTGGTTGAACAGGGAGGACACCAGGTTTTCCAGTCTAGTCACAGAAATGATGGCGTTGAGCTCCACAGCATTCAGACCCGCATCCCGCACTGCCTCAATCACATTGTATATGTCGATCAGATGCACTGGAATGAGAGAAGAAAGAATGAAGTTATTTTTCAAAGAGGAGACATCATCCCACTAGTAGTAACAAGAAGTAACTTGATTTTATAAGAGAGACAGTAGCATTTTGATCTTATTTTCCTTCACAACACATTTGTCACAAAAACCCATTTTTCTGCACTGAGGAGTCAGGATACTTACATGGAAAGTTTTTTTATTCTGTCTTAAACAACAGTCAGGTGTTTACGTGAATGCTGAAATGCATTTTTCTTGCTGTAATCAGAACTCCTGTCCATACAGGCCACTAACAGCTTCTTTTAGTGTCTCTACAGACACCTGACTTTAGTGCTTTTACTTGAAATATTGAGAACATTTCCTTTAATGGTAATAAACATTCTCATGTTATTGAAGAAGAACAGTGGTCACTTACAGTTGCATCTCTTCTGTATAAATCTGAGCTTGCAGGCTGTTCGATATGTGGACAGGCAAATGGCATCCAAGTTCTGTTCCCCTGTGGAAAAGAAGAAGCCATTCAGAGGCTCTGAAACGAGTAACATATTTAAGAACATCTTTCATCTTTGAAAATCAAATAGTTCTTTTTGTTTCGACCCATAACAGAAGCTAGAATTCCTGCAAGGTTTAGAAGTAAAGGGCCAAGGCACATTATGAGGTTCAAAGGTCAACTCACCAAGCTCCATGAAGATTTGTCTCCCTTCTGCTGGCATTGCTGCTGCTTCTGCTGTGCCCCCCCTCCCTCTGTCACTCTGCCCCCCCTCCTCCATCACCATCCTGCACAGAACACAACAAAAAGGCAAAAAAGCTCTCAGCACCTGGGCGTTTCAACCAAGCATAAAAAAATCTCCAAACATTTGACACAGCTTGCATAATTTGGACTAGTGTCCCAACTATGCAAAAACAGAATGTAATGATTTGCAAATCATTTGAAACATATTTTTGTTTGCTAATACTCTTTTAGTCTTTGGCATCTGTACCAAATTTTTGGAAACATGTTCCTGGCATCAAATTAAAAATGAGGATAACCCCCCCCCCCCAAAAAAAAAATTAAAAAAAATCAATCATCTTTGTCGTACTTCCAACGAAAAATAGGTGTCAAACGATTTTCTTTCATTAAATTCCCATTTCATTACCATTTTATACAATGTCCCAACTTTTTGGCTCTGTTGGCAGTTTTGTAATTGTAAATTTCAAAAGAGAAATATTAAATATTAAAGACATTGGCCCCTGGGCTTTCTGCCCTGTTGGCCCATTTAGTAATCCATTCATGGTTTGCGTACTGATGCAGTCACACCTGTGCATACAAACTAGAAAATTAGAGGAAGGCTCCCAGGGAGAGTCAAGTTCACGGCCACCACAGGATGAGCTGAGTGCTATGTAAATAAACGCATTAATGAGAGCAGCTGATGAAATCTGATCTGTAAGCTGGCATTTGAACATGTTAACAGTGGCAACTTAGAAAACAGACAAAGAGGGGGAAGGGTGGACTGTACAAGACAAAAAAGAAGGAAAGTAAGAAAATTAGGGAAAAAAAGACAGAAATAAAGTTCCTTGCTGCCAGGTGACACCGAAAACGCCAGAGGATAATGGTTGTCATGGCAACAGTTACACTACACCACAAGGCTGAAACTCACACACAAATATTTGCATTCCTTGTATAAATGTGATGACAGGCCACCCCCAGCACACACACACATTCCAGAGAGGATCTGAACGCTTCCCAGGAGACTTCATGCTTCATCATTACAAAAGGATTCCTCTTTTCAGTAACTCTCTCTCACACACACACACTCAGAAACACTCTTTCCCAGTCCCTCCCATCTTTCTACAGTTGTTTCACTGCCATTTTGCAGTCACATGTACACACACACACTCTCAAGTGATAGCAGTTCTGAAAGCACAATTATATAAACTTGCACTTGGCGGAGAGCCATGGCCACCACTTCTTCAATGTGTCCTAGAGTAGATGCACACTAGACAACCTCTCCATTAAAAAAAAAAAGTTTCATTAAACACAGAGACAGTTCGGACAATGCCAGCAGTTGAGCCAATTCACGATGTAAAATCCAAATTGTTAGTAGCTGTCCAAACGGAAACACGCATTATCGAGGATAGCAGCACAGTTTAGCACTCGGAAGATGCAGCTCTGATTGAGCGGTTGTCTTCTATACACCTATATAGAAATTCAGAGCTTCTGGCAAGATTAAACTTAGGCCTTTTTTAGCATCTGCAAATGGAGCAGGTCCTGATGAGAGTGAATCTTGTTTAGACCTATCACAACAGGCGTGTTTGGGATCCGTTGCTACCGGAGAACACTGTCATTAATCTTTTTTCCTGTGGAACATTCTTATTCTCTAGAGAATTTAGCTAAAATAGTATTAACAGAGCAGTTACAGTGATCGATGACTTGATAAATTTGATATAATGTGCTAATTAATGAACTTTAGAGCTGCTAATAGGCATATTTGTACATTCAGGCAGAGCCAGGCTAGTTGCCCCCCCCCCTTTCCTGCTAAGCTAACCATCTGCTGAGTTTCTATTTACTTCACAAACATGAGTGTGATTTAGACCTTTGCTTTTAACTCTCTACCAGAGAGCAAATAACAGGTCCACAAACTGGACACAGGAGAATGAGTGTCAATAAAGAAGTCAAATGTTTTGGATTGGACAATACATTATTTAAAGAAAAAGAACTTTGACTCTCTCCAAAAGTGTCATCGGTAACCACAGTTGACTCCCATGGTGAGTAAAGTTTTATTTCCAGCCTGGCCTTGGTAATAACTGCACCCTGTCTGTCTATGTCTGTCTGTATGTCTGAGTAAAGCTGACATGGAGGAACATTTGGACTGTGAGGTTTGCTTCCCATTTTAACTCTGAAAGCTTTAAATCATCATAGATATAATTACTCTTCTCACAATCACCCTCAAGTATGTCAGCAGGCCCGGAACAACTTGGCTGCCATTTTACTAATCACTGGGTAAAAAAAAAACAAAACAAAAAAAAACACAGGTTTCTCAAAGGAAAGGGATCCAATTTTTTTATGCTACCCTGGCATAAACTGTGTGCCCACAGCAACTTGATCAAACTTCACATAGGCTGAATAAATATTGTAGAATTGCAAAAAGATGCACACACCTTGCTAAAAATACAGTGCCTATAAAAAGCATTCAGCCCCCTTTGAAGTTTTCAACTTTTATATTATACAAAAATTAAATGTGGTCCATTTAATTTAGCTTTTTGAAAATCATTTATACAAGTAATCGTTTTTAATGTCAAATAGAAAATGAATCAGCAAAGTAAGCAAAGCGCAATAAAAATATAAAGTGTAACACGAAAAATAAGTGATTACACAAGATTTCACAAAGATTTAATGTGACACATTTAAAATCAACACTGGTGCAGCCAAGGGGTTTTAGTCACACAATTAGTTAAATGGAGACAGTGAAAGTGTTTAAAGGATTGTTCTCGAAATACTCTTACAATGATCACTATTCTGGCCAATAGCTACACCACATAAAAGCAAAACCATACTCAGGGCAAATCTGTGAAAAGGTTATTGAAAAGCAACAATCAGAGGACAGATGCAAGAAAAGTCACTGAATAGCTCTTTAAGTACCGCTAAATCCCATCATTACCAAATGAAACACATTTGAGAGCAGGCCGTCCTCAAAAACTGTGGGACCATTCAAGAAGGACATTCCTCTAAACGAGTTTCAAGCTTCCTCGACTGAGCACACAGCAAGTGATGTCCAAGTTCTTCACCAGTCAAAGATTTATGGGAGAGTGGTAGCGGAAAAAAGACGAAGAGAGCTCAAATTAAATCTGGACTAGAGTAGAGATGAAACAGTTACCGGTAAAATATCCAACTATTGGCATACAGTTTTGAAAATGTGATTCAACATACTCAGTTTTTGCCTATGCAGGATAGGCAGTAAAATGCACCCTTCAACATCACTCTGCATGCAAAAAGTCTGCTGTCTTAGAAGAAAAACACACAATTGGTGATATGCTGAAGTGATAATGATAAAGGAGCCTGGTTTGAACTGGTAATTCAACTAGATGCCAGAGGAGATACTTGGTTCTGCTGACTGGATTCTTTTTTATCAGAGATGCAGCTATAGACAGTAACATTCTGTATGGGAGAGAAAAAAAGAGGCAGAAGGGAGCAGACATGGAGAGGTACACACAGCTGACTGCATGTGCACCGCTTAGCTGTGTGTGGGTTGCACCGTGGTGTTTTATTACGGCTGACATTTGCTGAGCTTTACAGAAACAAACACACATACAGTACACACAGCTCTGAACACATACACACACACACACATTAATCATTCTCAGTCTTCTGCTAATTTCTCACTTAAGATACAGCGAGATTTAGAAAACACTGCTGAAAGCTTAATGTACTGTGTGTGTGTGTGTGTGTGTGTGTGTGTGTGTGTGTGTGTGTGTGTGTGTGTGTGTGTGTGTGTGTGTGTGTGTGTGTGTGTGTGTGTGTGTGTGTGTGTGGTCATACCTCTCAGTGTCAGGGGTATACACAGGACAGAGGAGCTTCAATAAAGGGCGACTAACAGAGAGACAGAGAGAAAACAAAAGCACATTTTCAGTCTGTGGATAATAACGTCAAGGCCTCTCTGCAGGGGACACACACAAAACACAACCACTGCAATTCAAGCTATTTATGTCTATATGCCTATTTAGTCGCATTTTTAAGGGCTTTACTGGTAGAATTGTACCTCGAGTATGACAAAATGGCTCTTGTTCCCAAACAAACAGTCTGCAACTTGATACTGACGTTTCCTACGTAACACTTTCAATTAAGTAGCTGCTCTGCATATAATCTACAGAACTAGCTGTAATACTTTTGTAGTATTTCTGTAACACTGGACGTGGCATTTTGCAGCTAAATAGTAAAAAAGAAACCAAATGCTCAAGATTGCCAAGAAACTTCTCACGAAATAAAATATAACAAATGTGACTGACATGTTTGACATATCATTAGTCTCAGTTTACCAAGCTCTCACAGCAGCAGAAAAATCCCAACTCATAACAAATACAGTCAGACTGAAGCCTCATTGTTGAATTGTATGTACTAATTTTTCCACATGTGCATTTTTTTTCTGTGCACAAGGTCATTTCACCATAGACATTAAAATGCCACAGTAGCAACAAACACAAAAGCAACAAAAGCTAAAATTTCTATTAGCAGGACAAGACAATCAAAAAATGCACGTTAACTCAGCATCACATCAAAACTTTTAGCCTTTTCAGGGGGCAGCTGTGGCTCAGCTGGTAAAGGCAGTCGTCCACAGACCAAAGGGTCAGTGTCAGAAAGGACAAAAAAAAGGACTCAAAGTGCTTTACTGTGGCAAATTTGAATGGAAAAAAAAAGCACCAAATCCAATCAAAAACTGAACCAAGTGAAGCTACATAAGTATACATCAAACCTCTGATGGTTTATCCAGAAAGCTGTAAAAGTCACCCTGTCTAAAGAAGAATCCACTTGACTTCAAGAGACTGGGACACCTGTAATGGCACCTTTCACTTTACGAAAAACTGGAGTTATAGCAGCACTGAAGTCACCAATGATCTGACGAGTGCTTTGTTTGGATTCATAATGATAAACTTATATTTGATAAAACAATATTCCATATAGCGTCTTCGTGTGCAGAATATTTCTTTTTTGTCTTAAAAAAAAAAGGAATTTTTTGTTATTACAAATTTCCCCAGACCAAGGCTTCATACAGTCGTGTTTTCTGTGAACAGCATTTTCAAAATCTAATCGTCTAATATGTTGGATATATGGACAGCAAATATTTTTTTAATTCAATATGTCAATGGATATATATATATATATATATATATATATATATATATATATATATATATATATATATATATATATATATATATATATATATATATATATATATATATATATATATATATATATATATATATATATATATATATATATATATATATATATATATATATATATATATATATACATACACACACACACACACACCAAATACAAAGAAACATACAATTTAGCATCAGTAGCACAGTGACATCGTTATTGAAGATAAAAATAGTGAGTGACTCTTTGGTGCTGACATTCATTACACCTGCAACCACATTCTATCACTTCTATACACTCATGTATGACTGCATGCAGTAAATATTCTAATGTTTAGCTGTTTCCTACTGAGTGACAGTGTCTATAGAGCAGGTGTCTTTTCACTTTAGACCCCCCAATGACAGCATCTGTGCATTACCAGCCACACATGCACGCACACAAAACACCGCTTCATAGGAATCAAAAACATGAACACTACAAACTTTGATTTGTAGCTAAAAATCAATCAAAAGTTATAAACTCACCGCTGGGTTCTGTTGGTGTCTCCACAAGTTGTTTTTCACAAGTGGGACATAAGAGGAAAACACATAGACAGGCTTCAGGCAGGCTAAGGGCTATTAAAGAAGAGTAAAAGGGCATTTACCACCCTTTGCACCCCCTCCACACACCATGGATGCCACATGACCAAATTACCACTTACAGCTGCTCTGTATTCTCACAGTCAGCTCTGACAGGACATTACTAGTGTGTGTTATACATAATATATTTACAGTGAGCTGCAACCGATGCAGAAATACTTACTAGCTGCATTTATCCTATAAATGACTTTTTAGTACACAAAACAAATGAAACTCATTGGTCAGACCTAATTATCTGTCTGAAAACCTCTGCAGCAACTTTCTAAATTCATTGTTTTAGATAGCTGCAGGGAACGCAAGACGTTTATGAATTTGTATAGTTGAGTGTATTACCAGTTGTTTGGCTGGATGTAGCAGAGCCAAATATACTATAAAGCCAAATAAACTATCAAAAGCTATTAAAAAGAAAAGTTAGGGTTTTATAGGAAGAGGAATGAATTTTTATTTCCTTAATGGAAATTGGATCTGGCTCAACAAGCTTAATTCAACTTTGATAATTGTTGGTTGTCTGTGTATGAGTCGACTTTATAGGTCACTCTGGTTAAGAGGTTTTCCATATCAGTACATATCGATTGGCAACAGAGTTGGAACCTCTGATATTTTTTCATAGTATATGGGTTATTTTTTCAACAGCATATTGAATAGTATATGTATAAACTGACAACATTAAAAATTCTCATAACTATTTATCTTTATTTATGTAACTTCATCCCATTGCTTGTTTTGTCTGTTGAACAATTTGAGAAGCTGGACTCAACAAAATACATTATGACATACCTGCTTGAAAACAAACAACAAACTCACTTATTTTCTGATAGAAGTCTAAATGGTCTAATAAATAAATATAGAGTAGTCTAAAAACCACAGAAAACCCACAAAGTAACACTTGCAAATGCACTGACTAAAGCAGCTACAAGCAGGTGGAACCGAAAGCAATCTCTCCCCCCTGACCTTTGACCCCTGTACTGCCAGAGAGACAACCTGGCTCACCCTGTAGGACCCTGGGTTGTCATCCGGCTGGTAAAAACAGAAGCAGCTCATATCTGGTTACACATTTAAGATGCAAAGCCTAGCATGCCAGGAGTGTTTGGAGGACTAGTCTGCAAGTTCCTGCAAACTCTGAGGTGAATTTAGGGTGCAGATTTTTAAATATGTACTATCTCTGGGCCAGAAAGTTGTACCAAAACCTCAAAGAACCTGTGCCTTTGTGTCCAAACTCAAGCAAACGATAACAGCAAGCCTATCCTAGCACTAACTTTGTCAACAAGAAACAGATTTATAGTCATGTCCTGTACTCAAACTGGGAAAAGCTTAACACTTTGCCACCCGTTTTTTTTTTAACACAGTGGCCATCAAGGTATGCATAGGGGGGACAGTCGCCCAGTACATTGAAAAAAAAAGAAGTCCTGACCTCAAACTCTGCGTCTACGCTGCAGAAAACTAGCTAAACTACTAAAAGGAGTCATGGCAGAGACAACAAGGGTTTTCAGACACGGAGATAATAAAACTGCTAAGCGAACACTGAAAATTAGTGGCCTACTTTTTCCCCATTCAGGAAATTAATCAGTCATCAGTAAGGAAATCCATAAACAATTAGAACAAATACAGTAGAAGAATCAATAGTGGCATTGATATCAATAAATTCTTATTAATTCCCATACATAGTTACAGCTGCAAGATAAAGCAATAGCAGTGTTTACAATTTCCTTCTTTTCTGCATAAATTAGTCATTAAATTTGATCTGATCATCCCCGAAATCACAAATATCAACATTCCCAAGCTGATAAAATACAGTAATGATTTTTCATGTCTTAACTCACACCCCTTAAAAGTACAAAGTAATGGTGGTATAAGTAAAGATCACATTTTAAAAATTGGCTGAACCACCTTTGACAGCATTAACCTTCAGTTGTGGGTTAGACCTGCACAAGGTTAAAGAGGTGCTTTGGACCATTCTCCTTTACAGAACTCTGAGTGGGCCACTTCAAAAGGCACATTTGTTTTTGTCTCAAAGCCATTTACAGTATTTTGATGTTCAAAAGACTGAACCTCAACTTCATCCAAAATGTAGTCTTGTCAATTGCTACATAGGTCAATTAAACACTTCCTAGGGGACATTCTTTGTAGTATTAATATTCTAGTACTTCTGAAGAAAAGATAAACACTGCTACCATTATAACTTTCCAGAGTTGTTAAATGTTATAGCCTGAAGAGCCTTCACACTTTCTGCCCTATTAGAGCATATGGATTATATTTCCTTGTCTCACCAATACCTGAAGTGACATGTGTTCCACTAACCTATTGCATTGTTTTGTTGAGTTTATAATCACAACATCAGATGCAGAAACTTTTGTGAAGGTAGCATGAGCATGACTCTTTATCTGACTCCTCTCAGTTGTAATTACTACATTTTGCACAATCCTTAGATCTGCAGCCTGGACCTGTAACCTGAACAGATAGTCTTGTTTTATGCCTATGATGATCATATAACTAGAGATCTGTAGTCATCTTGGTTGCGAAGGAGAAGAACAAAAATTAAGAGACAAAAAAGAAAGAGGCAAACAAAGCAGGAAAGGAAGGTGGTGAATTTAACAGGAAGTGAGTGAACAAGTTAAACTCAAAGAGGTAGAAAGTGAAAGTCGTGTCTACCATGGTGAAAAAAATCAGAGGGCACATAATTGTAGAAATGCGTGATCAGTCAGTATATAACCTGCAGCAACAAATATCATACTCTACAATATGTGCAACAATCTTGCACATATACATGAAAATCTTCAGGGGTGGGCGGAAAAATCTCTCTTAATTCAATTACAGCAAACCTCTATATAATAATAAAAGTGTTTGTCTGATTGTTTACCCTTGAACTCATATTTTATAAAAAGTCAAATTATTCATGTTAAATACAATAAATTTAAAAAAGCCTGCTTTTACTGTACACTACAACTACCCGCAATGCTAAAAGCTACAACTCAAAGGCATCAAACCCGCCAAACAATGACCAAGCGGAGCGCTACGAGGTCCCCACAAGTGTCGGTGGGCCATCAAACTGCTTCAACATGAAAAAAGGACTTACACTATAATTTAATTCCTAAGAAATTATATAAACTAGAGGCAAGATAGGAATGACTGTTCTTCTAATCATAGGTTTCCCCCTCACAGCTATTATTTCCCCACACACAGTGGAGAGACATTAGCACAACCCAGCACCACTGTAAATCAACAGTTAAAGTACTTCCATGTGCAGACATGGACAAAATGTAAAAGGTTATGAAGCAGAGGCTGATGCGAAGACGCCTCTGCAGGTAAGAAATGAAACAGGAAAACCTGTTATGTACCTGGTTTTCATGTGCAGGGAGTCGGGGTGGGTTGGGGCTTTAATACCAGGAAAAATGGTTAATTGTCGTTTCCTCTCTAATTTTGCCATGTTAAAAAATGTAAACCAATGGCCCACTTGTTGAATAAAGTACACAATATGCAGCCATCAAGGGAAAAGTAGTGGTCTTCAGGGGAGAGCGCATCAGTAACTGGGATCTTGCTCTCTTTCTCTGTCATCCCTCTTTTTCGCTTTCTCCATAGGGAGAAACAGTTTGGAGTGTAATTGTGCCATCAGTGAGTTGTAAGAGTTGGATTTACACTATGTTGCGGTCACAGCTTCTACTTGCCCTGTTTGTTAATTGACTTGACCATCATTTGATTGTCTGTGTCTCTCTTCTTCTTCTTCTCCTTCATATGTCCCACTTGTGAAAAATAACTTGTGGACACAGCTGCTTGCCGTTTGCAAAACAACTATAACTGGGGTACAGAAAGATAATTTGAAATCTGTCTGGTTTACATTCACAAAGCCAAAATATAATTTGAGTGCTCAACTTCCAAGAATCCAATATTTATTGGAAGAGAGATGCAATAGACTGCCAGAATTGTAAAGAATTAAAAACACATTTAAAATGATTTATGAACTGGAGTCTGGCAATTCATTATCCAGCCAACACTAAAGGACACTACTGGGTTATTACAGATCCATCAATATAGAAACATTTGTACATAAGAGCACATTTAATACAACATTAGAAAACATAGCATAATTATCATGTTTACCTTATTGAAATCATGAATGAACACAAAAAAATGTAACTTTTCCTTTTTTAAGCTTTCATGTTGATGTTTGCGTGTAATGACCTGCTTTATGCATCCCTGAATATTTACACTTCATTTCCTTACAGGACTCATTTTTCCAAGGACGCTTAGCTTAGATCCTGTTTTATTAACTGCATTTTAAATGAATGCTTCATCCACTGTGTGGTTAGAACTGTCACATTCTTCTAGGAACTCAAAACATTCATAGACCATCGCTGAAACCACATTTCTGGCAGCTGTGGGGTTAGGAACAGTCTCATTTGACCGCACAGGTCAGATGTGGGTATTGGCAGTACAAGTTATTAAACTGCCAGTAAGTGTGATACTGTGCAAGTTACCCAACGGTCACATGAAATGATTCACTAGTCTTAAAACTGGCACCCTTCTCCTAAACATCCACTCAGCTAGTTGCACTGTAACGACACATACATGTCCATGTGAGTAAGACACTTTAAACAGTAATGACGTATGTCAAAATGGACCACGATGCTTTGAAAAAAAGCACAACATTTGGTTGCACAAAGTCTGTATGCCTGGCAATACGCCAGGAAATGTAAACTTGCCAGATTTGTGAATGGAGTGCTGTTCCTCTCATAGGAGAGAGCACCACTAGTAGCTCTGCTTTGAAAAGCGGGCGTGACTCAGGTTTACTACAGCCGTCTACACACCTGCAGACACGTTTGTGATAAAGTGCAACATGTCAAAAGGTCCACGGGGGACACATCGGGCTCCCATACGTTTAAAAAGAGAGAGAGACACCTCAGTCCAAAACTCTTCTCAAGTTCTGCCTACTTCTGGGAAGTTGTGTGACATCTGAGCGGCCATATTGCCAAAAGTTTAACTCCCTGTTCACCTTGTTCCCCCAAATGAATGTGGGCTTGAAATCACTCCGTAACAAACTGAGCTGCTCTTCCACTTAAAAAGCCAAACTTGAGGCGACTAAAACTTAAGTCTACACCCAGGCTACAGTGTTAAATCAGCGGCTATGTGAGACGGGGTCTAACGTTACTCACCGGGACTATTTTCGTCAGGTATTCGTGGCCAAACACCAACATCGACACTCAAACGTGTGGCACTGACTTTTTTCCAGCTCTCCCCCTTTGAAATATCCGCTTCCCCTTTTGTTTTGTGCCGTTCTCTTTGGTTAAAGCCGTTATTTATTTCCGTAAGGAGCCATGTTCCACAGGCTCCGTACCCGCCCGCTGCCGCTGCCGCTGTGTTGAAGTGCAGCGACTGTTTTTGAAAGAAGTCACTCCTCTGCTCGGGCCGCCCACCCCCCCTCTCTCCCCTCCACCCCCCCTCTCTCCCCTCTGACACCGAGTGATGCCCACACAAAGATAAAACTTTATTTTTAACCGCACAGTTTTAGTCTGGTTGGGCTTTAACTAACTTATTTTACACGTCAAAGATCAATCGAAAATGTACACATTATATTTGACCTTTTACCTAGATTAGGCTCGAATCCATGGCCACACTGTAATATAATTGGGGCCCGGGGCCAGGCCCTCACCACACTCCTGAAAAAGAGCAACCTTTCTTGTCATTGAGCATATATACATATTGCACATACACGCTACAATGAAATTATTTTTCTGCATTTAACCAATATTTTTGATTTGTACCTCTATTTTGTGTCTCTTAGTAACAATTTTCTTGTTTTCTGCTTGTTTTGGGCATCTTTGGAGATATTTTGTCAGAGTCCTTTTGTATCTATTTGTCGTATTTGTAGTTTTATTTGTCACTTTGTGTCTTTATAGGTATTTTATGACTCTGAAGTCATTTTGCATCTCACTTTGTTTTTTTTTGTCCTTTTGGCTTATCCTCTGATTTCAGGTTGGCCACAGCGGATCATTGACCACAGTTTGTGTGCCAGATGCCCTTTCTGACACAACCCTCCCCAATTTCTATCGGGCTTGGACTGGCACTGCACAGCTGGGGAGGGGAATGGGCTGTTGGGGGTTAAGTGTATTGCCAGGGAATCAAGTCACTGACCCTGTGGTCCGTGGACAACTGCCTCATCATTTTGCATCTCACTTTTTTACCGTAGTGGATTTTTGTTTCTGTATTTGTGCATATTTAAATATTGGGGACGTTTGTTTTCTGTATGTGTTGCACTTTTTCATCCCTTTGTAGCTGTTTTATGTGTCATTTTTAATTTGGTGTCCTTGTGTGGTTGCTTTTGCTTTACTTTGTTTTAATGCAACTCTGTGTCTAATTTTATGTCTTTTAAAAGTTATTTTGTTTCCATTTATTTGATTTATTCAATCAAATAAATAGTCATGAGTCATGAGTCAATGTACTTTGTTTAGCTTTATTTCATAACAGTTTTTATCAAACGTGTCAAAGTATCTACAACAAAAGCTGTGATGAAGCAACCAGCAACCACAGTGTCTGACAGAAGAAGAGTGTTTTGTGGGAAATTGTGAAAAAACATGCAGCTTATTGAAATAACACAGTCATTGAGTGGATGAAAGGAAACGTTACGCAAAATGTTTTCTGACAGATCAGGTGGAGTACAACTGAGTACAGCTGTGGTCAGTACTGACATTTCACATGTAATATGATCACCTGCAACCACTTTTTTAAACCTAACCTACAATTACAAAAAGTTGTATTATTGCATAATAAAAATTGCATAATAAATGCATGATAAAAATTATGCAATAGGCAATTAGAGATTTTAGCCTATATTTTGTGAACTGTGTAGACATTTGGTATAAATTGTTGTTTTGATTTCTCTTTTCAGTATTTACACAGTAAAACTACAAAATCTCTAACAGTGTGCATCACGGGACATAACAACTCATATAAAAATATAAAAGGACTTATATTATATTTGTATTGATATAGCTTTTAAAGAAGAAATTCAGCTTCAGGGTTGGAAACTAATCAATGCGTAATAACACAAACATGACAACATGTACATTTTTGTAAAGCAGTGCATCATCTTAACCCCAATACACAACAACAAAACATACAGTACATGGCAATGAAGGACTACACATACAAATGTACTTCCCTTTATTGGGAAATGGGAAATCCCCGCAGCACATTTATGTTGCAGGGTCAGGGTAATGCCCAGAATAAGTGACGTAGAAACTCACAGATAAAAAGCCAAACGTGATCTCTGCAGAATCAGACAAGGAGTTTTACATCAAAGAGACTGGATCTTTTTTTTTACCTTAGAAAAAAGACTTAAACTGAATTTATTCGACAAGTGTGAGGATGTGGATGCTGGATCTTCAACTGGTTATCACCTGCATTTTCCTACAGGTAGGCAAACTTACAACATGTTATACAGTAAATGCAACAGGACACTGTGTTCATACTGCAAATAGACTTGACAAGTACATCTGTCTGAAACTTTCATAAAGGCTGAATTTAAAAGTGCTGTACAGTGTGCTGTGTTTGAAGAAAAATATAGTGGAGGAGTAATTTTTTAAAGTATTCTAATGGAGGCAAAGTTTTTAAACAAAATATATTTGAAGACCATTTATTGTTTTTTGAACTGTATAGAAGTAAAATTGATTTATAAAGCAGCTGTGAATTTTGTAAGTGCAACTTTAATTTCACAATATAGACTTTATTCAGGATCACAAAAACACAGTTTTGTGTTTGATCTGCAATTTATTCTTGTTGGTGAAATATTCTGTTTGTGTGTGCATAAAGTAAGAAACAATAAATTCATATGAAACATATGATCTGAGTGCAGTTACAGACAATACAACAACAATAAGCTAAAAGAAGAAAAAAGAGCAGAGAAGAAAAAGCATCGATCAGAAGTACAGAATAACAAAAAGTGGCTATAATTTAAAAGATGTAAAAAAATAATTTTGCCCTTTAAAGATTGATTTCTTTGTTAATTTATGTGTTGCACAACAGTGTTAGGATGTTAGGTAAATTCAAAGTCGGGTTTTTTGAATTATAAAATATTAAAGCAAAGCAAAAAGATACTCAGCTTTAGAATAAACCAACGTGGGTATTAATCGATGATATTAGGAGAAAATGACCCCTGGGTGCAGACAGGGAAGGGGCCCTCCACACCTTTCCTTCATTGGTAAATGGTTGTTTTATCTGTTTGTAGTTATTTGATGTGTAATTCTGGAGGTTTTGTGTTTTGTGTTTGTTGTACTTTTTTGTGTCTGATATTACCTATTTTGTGTCTGTTTTGCTTCATTTTGCACCATTCATTTCTATTTTTCAGCCCATTAACTAATCCATCTATGACCTTACTATAAACATTACCAAAAATCCACTTAAATGTTTAATTTCCTCTTGCAGGTGCCGGGGTGTTTCCCATCATGCATCATAGTGGGCTCTGTAGCCAACTGTGCCTTCCAGAAGCATAGTACTGTTCCTGCTCTGCCTCCGAACATCACCCACCTGTTCCTGGGCAACAACTACATTAGTGAGATCAACTCCACCTCCCTGTCAGGCCTTGAGCAGCTGCAGGAGCTGGACCTGGGGCTACAGTTTGTGCCACTCGTGATAAGAAATTATGCCTTCCAGGGACAAAAACATCTTAAAAGTCTTCTTCTCGGCTTCAATGTCGGCCTTCGACTGGAGAAACAAGCCTTCGTGGGACTGTCTAGTTTGCAGAAACTGGACCTAGATTACTGTTCACTTCAAGATTCCATACTAATGGAGAACTATCTGGAGCCACTGTCCTCCTTGGAGAAGCTCAACCTCTTTGGTAACCAGATAAACAGACTTCAGCCTTCAATGTCCTTTGCACACATGCCTAATTTAAAAGATTTGAATCTAAAGCTCAACAAAATTGACAAGATTTGTGAACCAGATCTGGCTGGTTTCCAGGGTAAACATTTCAAGGTCCTGAACTTGCAATCTGCTCACCTAATGTTCAGTAAAGATATTGACTGGCAGAAATGTGGCAATCCTTTTAGAGGAATGTCCTTTGACACACTTGACCTCTCTAACAATGGGTTAGGTGTGGCTACATCAAGGCAGTTTTTCAGAGCAATTGAAGGCACAAAGATCTCCCATCTCAAACTGTCTGGATCAATGGGTAGAGGATTCTCATTCAATAATCTTCCTGATCCAGACAACAAAACCTTTGAAGGGCTAAAGAACAGCTCAGTCCGTATTTTAGATCTGTCTAAAAACTGGATTTTTGCACTGCAGCAGTGGGTTTTCAGTGCACTGAAAGAAGTTATGATCATTGATTTATCCAAAAACAGAGTGAACCAGATACACAGAAATGCCTTTGAAGGTCTTCAGGGTAACTTAAAAACCCTCAACCTGTCACACAACCTGCTGGGGGAAATCTATTCTCACACATTTGCTTCTCTGACAAGTCTGCGAGTGTTAGATTTGTCTTATAATCACATTGGTGTATTGGGTTATGCCTCATTTAATGGACTTCCCAACCTCAGGGGGTTGTTTCTAACAGGGAACTCTCTACGACAATTAGGCTTCCCATCATTTCTACCGAGCTTAGATTGTCTAACGTTGAAAGACAATAAGTTGAAGCCCTCCTCAATGAGCAGTGTCACCATGTTTGCCAGTAACTTAATACTTTTGGACATTCAAGACAACAGATTAACCGACTTAGGTGATGTCTACATGTTGGTGACTCAGTTGAAACGCCTCAAGCATCTCTTCTTTGGAGGAAACACAATCAGGAAGTGCTTGCCCCACATTTCAACTGATCTGAAAAATGTCAAAGCTCTTGATCTTCACAGCAGCTCCCTGCAGGACATCTGGTCCCAGGGCGTATGTTTAAACCTGTTTGACAATCTTGGACATGTGCTGGGTCTCAACTTGAGCCTCAACGCCCTGCAGTCTCTCCCTCAAGGGGTTTTTAAAGGTCTCACCTCAGTTGTGGAGATGGATCTCTCATTCAATGCCTTGACATATCTCCAGGCTGACGTCTTCCCAAAAAGTCTAAAACTACTCTACCTCTCCAACAACTTCATAGCTTCCCCTGATCCTCAAGCGTTTCACTCACTTAACTTCCTCAACCTAAAAATGAACCGATTCCACTGCGACAGCAGCCTTAAGAGCTTCCTGACCTGGCTGAACCAGACCGACGTCACCTTCTTGAGCCCTGTGGAGGAGCTTAGGTGTGAATTTCCCTCTCGCTTCTATAATGTTTCTCTGTTAGATTACTCAACCCAGGTCACACAGACATAACAGCAGTTACAAGTGAACAGATGTTGATTTTGTGTCAGAGTGACTCTTAGAAAATCACAAATACATGATCAGTGGGATTATGTGCTGGTGCCATGTGTCACATGTTATGTTACATAGGTGTTAAATATGGTCCAAATTTGTAATGTCTGAATCAACAAAGTAATTAAATCTCACAATCTAAGAAAAGAAATCCAACGTAATAAAATTAATGAGCAAAATTACATTTTGCATTGTTTCTTAATAAGATGTTAACTATTGTTTCAAAGAGGGGGCTCCCCTAAATAAATGTGTCACTTTGTATGTTCTTACAGTTACGTTTTATTTGTACACTCCTTCTAATTATATTTTTGTAATTTAACTACATTCAGCTAAAATATTTAAGTAACAGCATTTCTTTCATTTGATGCATTTATAGTGATTTACCTTGTAATGGGTTTTTGCATTGATAGATTCCCTCAGTACTGCACTGCACTGCAGGTAATGATGTCATGATGACTGTACTGTACTGTCTGTGCTGCCAAATGCAAAGATGTGGAAAAAATAATAACAATTAAAGAAAAACAGGCTCCCAGTTGAATGCATATTGTAGTACAGTAACATGTGTCCACTGTATACCAGCAGGTGGAGTAACAATCTATTAGCTTCTGGCTAACCCTAGGTTGGTAACCCCCCACCCTCATTTTCTATTTTGGTCTATTTTTCCCTTTATGTGTCTTTTATATAATTTCATGTCTTTTTCTTGTTTGTTTGGGACCATTCATTTTTCATATTTATTTGTTTGTTGTTGGTTGTAGCTAAGCTGTGTGGTTTAAAACTTGGCTTGGGCCTGTGCCTGGTTGCTCCATTCACTAATCCATCCATAAATTAGTGAATGGAACAAATAAAGAATCTGATTTAAAAGCCAATTCTGAAAGAACAACACAGGAAACTCTCTGCAGCCCAAATCAATTCCTTCTGCCCCAATTAATGGTAGCCAGAGTTAATATTTAACTTGTGCAGCAGAGAAGAAAAAAAGAGGGCAAATCAACAATTTAACAGTAACAAATGTAAACAGACTGTTGTTGGTTTGTTGATTTGTACAAAATATTACATATACTTAATTGGCTCCCCCAGATACAGTACACAGAACAACCACAGAGGTAAATCTGTAGAACAAGAAAAAATAACTTTACTGTGACATTTTAAACATTTTATTTATATGCCTCATTCTCTCCTGATTCATCGGCCTCTGTATTTTAGTATTTTATTACAAAAAATCTGTAAGTACATTTACTCAAGAAAATTACTCAAGTACAGTTACTTATACTGTTTTTTATGTTTAATCAATTAATTTTAGCTACTTTTCAGAAGCTACTTTCTTGCTTGAAAATACATAAGTAAACATTAAATTAGTGATTACTAAGCATTTCACTATGTGACAAGTTACAAAAGGCGTTGTCAGTTCCACTAAAGAGTTTTGCTTAATACTACTCAGTTTTACTTCAGTAACTGTAATTATCCAAGTTTTACAATTAAAAGCAAAGAAATAATAATTGAAATACAGTACATTTGTTTTCTGCTAATTAACTCTCAGATTCATATTGTGACCTTTGCAAGAGGTCAAACCCAAGGAAACCACATTATCTATAACTATAATAAGGTAGTTAAAAGTAGCACTCAAACATTCTTGCAAATGTTAGATAAAGTCATATGTAATTGTAAATGAGTCACAGGAAACATTTTGCTGTAGAGTGAGTTTTATTTTTCTCGGAGCTTGTGCAGAAGCTGCATGATGTAGCAGCAGCAGAGGGCAGCATCAGCCCAGTTAGTGACTGCTGACTGTCGCCCTCCATGCTGTTTTCCAGCAGTTAGAAAACAACCCAAACCAGTCTTTGCACAGCTGCGATCAATGTGCAGCAATGCAGCGTTCAGCTGCATAGTCTCTGATTAATTTTAGAGAGACAGGGAACCTGGTAGAAGCTGGGAGCCCACAACGTCATAAAAATGAAAGGAATCAGAGAAAAACTTACGTAAAATCTATGTGAAACTGGATGAATAGGACAACAATAACACTATAATGTTCAGGCAGTGAGGTGTTCTGGGGAAAAAAACAATATCTTACCATCCAAGAAAGGGCCCAGGTACTCATTTTATTCCAAATTAAATAGTTTAACACATTCCCAGTCTGTGTTGATGTGTTTGATGGGAGCTTGGAGAGTAGTTGAATCAAACTTACTCCTGCTGCCCTGATGACACAGCTCTCTGCTCATAAAATATTAAATATTAAAGACAGGTGGAGGGTGAAGAACAGACCTCTGTTATGCCTGTAGGTCAGCTGCTCATAAGACTCAGGGCATCTGAGTGAATTTATAGACCTGTGTGTCACCTATGAGTCAGTGCCAGACATGATTATGTGTGAATGTTGCTCACAGTATAAAAATCAGTTAGGTCACTGAAACATTGGAGACATTCTGTTGAAACACATCAATACTGTGAATATGCTTGAGATAGTGCAAACGTTTGAGCGATCAGAATAACTGGTTTACAAACCATATGTATAAATAAGTACTTCACTATAAATAAAATTACCAATTCAAAATGTTTGCTCAAATTGAAGTACCACTGCATGCTCTAAAATTCATTTTAGGTATAAAAGCACAAGGACTTCAAAATGAACTCCTTGTAAGAACTTCTCTTACTTGACTTTTTAAGCTTATTTAATCAAAGAAATTATGGAATTATAAACTTCAAAAATTTCTTCAAAAAAGCTCAGAATCGGATCATTTAGAAACTTGGATTCTAAATCCATGCAGTAACAAAAACTGTAGAATGAATGTAGTAGAGTAAAACAATACCATAAAATTTACTTTCCCCGTGTAAAGTCTGACTTATGAGATCGTATGGTCCATAATGCAGCATTTTCTGATTTTATGTTCTACAGTTGTGAACAGGTTTGTGGTTTTTAAATATTAAAGCTGTATAAACACCTGCAAGACTAGCATGTGACTTGAAGCTCTGAAGCTAAATGGATCCTACTAAATCAAATTAATCATGAGTGCAATCACACACACACAACCTAAAAACAAATCTTTATTGATCACATAGTTGAGCAGCAGGTGCCTGTGACACTGTCTTTCTATTGCATTTTTTTCCATCAGACATGAGTTCAGCCTAATTGTTCTGCCATAGACATACATAGAGACACACAAACCCCCTCTTTACCTTCCCCATCCGACACCCTGACATCCTTTACAGGCAGGTTACCATGGAAACAGGCTCAGTATCCACCACCACCTCCACAGTTATTTCTCACTTCCTGATTGTCTTCGGATCCCTGCCCCCACCCATCCATCCATCCCCCTATTTCCATCAGCATAACCTGCTGCCCCGCTCCTCCTCTTCCTTATCCTCCCCACCCCCACAACCCTCACACACATATTTACGCAATTTTTTACAGCCCAGACACAGATGGAAAACAAGAGGTGGTTTTACAATTTAATATGACAAAAATGTTTATAAATGAGCAACACAGACTGGAAAATGTTCAAATAGCTGCCGTGTTTATGCGAATTCCTTCATTAATCATCCAAACCGGTAACATTCAGCAACCCACCATCATAATCTATGTACTGTATGTTTTCGGTGGAGGTGATTAATTCTTCATTATGCATTGAAAATAAACAAGATACAGAGCAAAAAAACTGAAAGTTGCTGCATTCAGTACACTAGACACAGACATTCTTATTTATTTATGTTTAGCTTGAACGTTAATATTTAATGTCTTTGATTACTAGCACCCTAAAATGTGACCTGATGATACATTTGCAAATAAATATATCTCCTTTTCCACTGATAATACACCTCTGAACATATGAAGATATAATTTGTTTAGTCAAAAAGACGTTCAGACGCATCAGACGTTCACTCGTTCCAGTTTCTCAAATGTTCTCAGAATTCCTCAGTTCTCTGTTTTACAGGATTTTGCTCTGTTGGTAGGATAACACAGGCAATTTAGGCTTCCTGTGATAGACACGTTAAACTACTGTTTACACACTTTCCAGATCAAATGATTAATGGACTGTTTTGTTTCTCTAGAATAAGCAGGTTGGACTAAGTGTCAGTATAAATGCTGCTTTTGTGGAACACAGAGATTTGCTTAAACATTTCTGCCATGTTTGTGTCAAAACACCTTTTGTAACAATAGGACAATATAATGTGTCTTTCATTGTAAAATACATAACATAATCAACATAATCATGTCCGGATCTGCAATGCACCTGATTTATATGTTTTCCTTTAAAACTTTTCAAAGGACTGTGCTGTGCTCTCCTAGCAGGGGGTTCATCTGCAACAGGATCTCTGGCATCAATAATACAGTGATACAGTAGTTAGTCACCCTGACCCCCAACTGTGTGCTCCTCTTAACCTCTACGATGTTAGCAACCCTGTTACACCTGCTGTCTAAACCACAGGTCAGTCAATGCTTCAAGTTCGTTTTTTACAGACCTTCTTACCACAGCAGCCCTTTGCGGTTCATTTATGTCCATTGTATTCTAATGTTTCATGTAGACTACAAAGAAATTAAAAATAAAAAGGAAAGATGAGTTTACATAGTAAGGTAACACTCAACTACACTATTCCACCATGTATCCACTCACCGATCACTTAACTGTTATTCATCACATATACAATTTAGCCCAAAAAGATTCGACAGCTTCAACAGCCACACATTCTACTGTTATGAAGCCTATATTGTTTATGCAGTTTATATTGTGGTATTTCCATCACAGCTTCCTGACAACTAAATTAAGCATTATCATCTTTGTGAAGCTGTTCCTTTGGATTGGATTTAC
This sequence comes from Channa argus, assembly GCF_033026475.1. Taxonomy (NCBI): domain Eukaryota; kingdom Metazoa; phylum Chordata; class Actinopteri; order Anabantiformes; family Channidae; genus Channa; species Channa argus. The sequence goes on along the minus strand of NC_090213.1, from coordinate 5,052,119 downwards.
AGGTGTGTATAATAAAGAGGACACTACAGTGTAGTGTAACTCAAGTAGCTGCTGTGGGATTGGATTATAGTTAAGTGTTTTTAATTTCAATCCACATTTCACTGATACCAGAACCATTGGATGTTTGTCTAGTGACAAGTTTTTCTAGTTTTAGTATCATCATCATTCAAAAGTGAGAGAACATGGCTTAATTTTTTACAAGCGCTTTTATGGTGTTAAATTTCAATCTGAGGGTGCAAAGAAAACTCCCTCTTTGAACTGAAAAGGCATGATGAAATGGTTTGATATCCCCAAAAATACAAAACAGAAATAGGATTCTATATTTTTTCAGTAAATATCCACAGATCCACTGCATAAAAGGTTGGTCATATTTAAAATCATCACCCATAGTTGTGAATAAGCTCTGATCTCCCTCTGTCTCTCTCTCCTTTATAAGCCCATTTACCTGCTCCTCTCTGCCAGACATTGCTTCCGTAGATATTGTGATCATTGGACAATAAATTAGATGAGGAAAACTGTTTTGTTTCACCTGTTGTTTCTCTTCGGACACTTTTAGCTGTAACTTTGTATTTGCCCTTGTTGTCACCTTTTTCCCTGGTAGTTCCAGCCATTTTTAGTTCTCCACTTCTCCTCATCCCCTCCCCTGTGTTGGCTCCCTCTCCTCCAGGTGTCCAAGCTCTGCTGCAGAGAATCTCCGCTCACCCATGTCCTCATAAGTATTCCGTCACCATAATTAATCGCTCTGTGTTCAAGCTGTTACCTACCATCTCTCTTTCCCCCTAGATCACCAAGCCATTACCTGGTCCGCCAGCCACCTCTGCAGCGCACATCTCTCCTTCCTGCCACTCCACCTGTCCCATCATTACATTTAATATTCAATAAACCAAATAACTTCTTCCTCTGCTCTGCATTTTTCTGGGCCTGATAAGTCTGACAGTTTAATCTAATCTGGCCACCAAGGACACAGCAGGCACAAAGGACTGCAAGAGATGTACAGAGGGTGCTCTTTCGCAGCATGACACCAATCCAGCCAAGATCCAAGCTGATCTCAATACAATATCCCAATTCTCTACCACCACTCCTCCTCCTCCACCTCCTGTAGCTACAGCCTCTGCCCCTTCGTTCTGGGAATCATGTAGGGCTCCCTGCAGAAGTTATATTCTGGAGACCCAAAGACTTGCAGAGCCTTGCTACTTAATTTCAGATTGCAATTTTAGATGTGACCCTCAACTTTTCCCACTGAACACACCGCATGGCTTACGCCGTGTCATTGCTCTTTGGACGAGCTGAAGTATGGGGTACGCCGATTGAAAAGTTCCAGATCTACCTCCATGTTTTAACTGTTTGCTAAAGAGCTGCTTAGGGGTTTTTGGTCCCATAAAATGCAAGGATACAAGGTAGAAGGACCCTGGCTGAGTTCAGAACTTTCATTGCTCTTGGAATGAACCTGTGCTATTGGAAATTTCTATCAGGGTTTGTCTGAGTCTTTAAAGGATGAAATCAAGTTTCAGGAACTTCCAGACTCTCTTAATGCCCTGTTTGAAGTGTGCACTCATGTGGACCACAGAATGTGAGAGGGACGCCCTAGAGTTAGGCTCCCTAGCTCTCAGGGAAGCTGGTGGCAGTCTCCTGCCTCTGCATTAGAAAAGCTGTCACTCCATCTAGCTCCCTAGAGATCTTGTCCAATAACATTGATCTAACCAATGTACCCAAAATCTATCACCTCCTTAAATTGTTTTTTTGGTAAAGACAAGGCCACATCTCTTCCTCCTCACAGCCCTTTTGAATCCGCCATTGGGCTTTTACCCGGCACTATGCCACCTAATGACATATTCTCTCTCCCCTCCTGAGTGCAAAGCCATGGAGAAATATATCAACGAGCCACTAGCAGCCAGACTCATCCACCCCCATCTTCTCCCACGGGTGCAGGCTTCTTTTTTTGTGGAAAGAAAGTTGGGGGGCTCCAACCATCTGTAGACCATCACGAGTTAAATCCGAAACCTTTGCGCAACCGCTATCCTCTTCCACTTATCTCCTCAGTGTTTGAAATTCTGCAGGGTGCTTCTGTGTTTACAAAATTGTAAATCAAGATAGTTTGGATCTGTGAGGGGGACGAGTGGAGGCCTGCATTTAAAACACTTGCCGGCCACTTTGACTAACTGGTCATGCCCTTTGGCCTGACTATTGGTCTGGCCCTATTCCAGAATATGGTCAACTTTGTTCGTCAACTTCGACAATATCGTTTTTTTCTCCCCCTCTGAGGCCGAACAAGTCACACATCAGAAAGGTTTTGAGGTGGTTTTATCAAAACAATCTGTTCGTGAAAGCTGAGCAGTGTGCCTTTCACTTGCCCTCCATCTCCTTCCGAGGGGTTCATCTCTTCAGAGAGAATGGGGATGGAATCTGGAAGGTGAGGGCGGTGAGAGACTGGGCCATTTCAAAGTCACAGAAGTAGCTGCAGTGTTTCCTAAGATTTGCAAATTTCTGTATTGTTTCATTAAATTCCTCACAGTCGTAGACAGATTTTCTAAAATGGTCCATGTTATTCCCCTGCCTAAACTACTATCCACCAAAGAAACAGCTGAAGTACTAGTTAATCAAGTCTTTAAAATCCACGGCCTTCCCTGTGACGTCGTCTCTAGCCGGGGCCTCCAGTTTATATCCACATTTCTGAGAGTTCGGTGTCAAAGTTAGCCTCTCCTCAGGTTTCAATCCTCAATCCAATGGTCTGACCGAGAGGTTAAATCAGAAACTGGAGACTGTGCTCCAGGTCCACTGTTCCCGGGAACCATCCTCCTGGTCTCAGAATATGATCTGGGTCAAGGACAGCCAAAGCACCCTACCATCGGCCTCCACCGGGCTGACTCCCTCTGTCAGGTGCTGTAAGCTGGCCTGGAGGAGGGCGCAAGCTGCTCTGATCAGGACCTCGGACTCGTAAAAGAGATCTTAACTCTCACTCTCAAACTAATGTTTATATTTTTATTTATATAATTTTAAAAAGGGTTACAAAAGTTAAAAGCTTGACTGAAACTGTGTTCAAAGTGTCTTGATGTGGTATTTTAATTTGCACGTGTTATTTCCATTGTCCTGGTTGCGTCAGGAAGGGCATCCGGCGTAAAAACTGCCAAATCAACATGTGGACAATGATCCGCTGTGGCGACCCTGAACTCACGGGATAATCCGAAAGGACAAAAAAATAAAAAATAAATTTCCATTGTCCCGGTATGAAAAAAAATCCAGCAAACTGAATTGGGAAGTGTGCCTTTGTATTTTAATGTTTCTAGATTATGTGAAGGCATTAGACTCTGTGGATGGACAGAGGAATGATGTGACACAACAGTTCCAACCAGGCTTCAAACTACCTCACTTCAACTGTACACATCATTTGCTAAATCTCTATTATCTACTGCACTCACCTCAACAGCAATGAAAGCCCCCTGTTACACAGAAAACAATCCAAATCTTCCCAAACCTCGCAAACACATACAATATTTACACTGATATCTTACAGGGGACTTGCACAGTTTGAGAGCTTTCATGTTTGTATTGATCACAATTAGAAACACAAACAGGCAACCATACAACCCTGTATGTCCACTAAACACACCCATACACACAAACATACAGTCGGCAGCCAGCTCTTTAAGAAGATGAACTAAAACTCAAACATGCAGGAAAGATGGGGTTCGGGTGGATATTTACAGTACATCCCTAGACTGGCTTGTTACAGAGTTTTAGAGGTTCATAAGGTTCATTTAGTTTCCTGACAAGAGATAATTTCCATTA